>NW_027522508.1:669617-1004426 GCF_052094955.1 Ictidomys tridecemlineatus | reverse complement strand
ACATACAAAGATGTTGTGCCCGCCGATAACTAAAAAATAAATAATAAAATTCTATCTCTCTCTCTACCTCTCTCTCTTTAAAAAAAAAAACTGCTTTCAAATAAAGGCTTATTTTTTAAAATGCCATCTTTGTGGATAAGAAGATCTACCAGCATAAAGCTGTCAATCATTCCTAGTGTGATATGATCTTTAGATTCAAATCACTTTCCCCAAATACCTAAAAAAAGATTCATACAGAAAAGTAAAGGTATAGGAAATCCAGGATGATTCTGAATGAGATGGACGAGGAAAGGAAACAGACTTGTTTTCCTCCACTTTTACAGAAAGTCCTAATATTCTGGTAAGGGGTCACGGGGGTGGGGGGGGAGGGAACATAAGATATGGATCCCAGAAGCAAACTCATGATATAAATGAAGCTTCAGATTATGATAGGAGGAGCACCTTAATAAATAGGAGAAAATGGGGCTGTTGGTAAGCAGAATGGAAAATAAAATGAACCCCTACCTCACTCCATAGACACAACCAGCTCCAAATGTATTTATTTAATGATGGCAAAAACAAAACTGCCAATCTTCTCATGGAAAAAAATAACGGAGTTTCTTTTGGAATTCAGAATAGGGAAAGATTTATTCAATGCACTAATAAAAACTAGAAATAAATAGATTAGTGTATTTAATTTGTTTTTATTTAAATGTTGTATCCAGGCAAACGCATACAGGGCCAGAAGATGTAGAAGAGACCTCAGGCTTGTTAGTAAATGGGTCCCTTTCTACACACATTTGATTGACAAGTTTGCTAAATAACAACTGGAGGATGGGAGTGCCCAGGGTGCTCTCTTTGTTTCGGGTGGGAGAGAAAATTGTGGATCCCCCGTGAGAGCAGCTAGCATTAGCTTTTGGAGGTGGCTATTCAGACGCTCTCTGGCTCTCAGGTCTGTGTGCACATTCCAGGAGGGGCTCACAGGCCTACAGCAGCCGTGGTGTCCAGGGGTGTCGTGTGAGTCCCCAGCTTGCCCTGTGAAGCCCAGGATGCTCTGCCTCTACCTCAGTTCTTCAGATTGCCCTGCAGGGTCTCAGCCTTGGAGACCTCTGGGGGTCCAGGCGTGCTCCTGTTCGCGATCCAAATACAGCACTTCTGTTCTGCTGGGCTGACATTCCAGGGTCCTGGTCCAAATGACAAAATGCAGGTTGAGCTACTTGTACCTGCAGCGCAGGACATAGGCCCTGCTCACGGGGTGAAGGCTAAGGTCACACACAGGCAGGGTCTTCCTGACTGGGTGGGCTCCTCCTGGCCACCGTGTGGCTAAAGGTTTTCACACAACTCGGGACAGAAAGGACACAGGTAAAATGAGAGCAGGCAATGGCAGGGTCCCCATTGACAAGGGACCAAAACAAGGACACAAAAGAACTGGAGGTGCCAGGCCCTGATGGGAGGCCCAGTCCTTGAAAATCACCTCGGAACGTGGAAGGGGTGCAGGATGGTCTGAGAGGGAGGAGCAGTGGAGTAGAATCCAGAAGCACCATGTATCTCCCCACGTTGATAGTCCTCCATCAGGGAGGCTTTTGATCAATGGAAACATTTGCACAGCAATGAACGCGGGAGTTAATCCTGGAACCAATGAAGACTGCTGCTCCTGAGGACTGCGTTTTATAGAAGTCGGTGCCTCGTGATGTTGGTCTCACCGTGGGCAGCGTTCTTTGTAAAGTAGGACCCTCACGTCCATTTTCCTCCCAACAATTCGTAAGACGCAGCGTGTACTTGATTTCTATACCTTTAAGCATTTGTGTTTCAGTTGAGGGGCATCTATATTTATCAGTTTCATTAGAAATATATGATTGAGTTGCATGTTTTTTTTATCAGATTGTTGACCCTTCAAACTGAACGTCTGCCGTTGGGCCTTTCTTAAAGTAAGCAGGTTGACCCTCCATGTCGGCAGGCTCTGTCCAGGATGCCCACCACCTAAGCCGGGACCCTTACCACCTCAAGTGTGCCACTCACAGCCTGCGCACACCCTCCCAGGGAGTGTCAGTCACCTCTGGACGACTTACGTACTCAGCAAGCGTCCGTGCGGAATAGGAAGTTGTCACAGGGCACTGTCACATGGCACTGCCACAGGGACTAGGCAGTTTGCACATGTTCAGGACAGACTTTTTTTTTTCTCAAATGATTTGGACCCTCAGTTGGTTGTCTCAACAGGAAGGACCCACAGCACTCTGTACCCTCAGGGTTGTCACTGCCATCTTCCCGGTGTCCCCCTGTAGCCACCTGGCCTGTGGCTGAGCCTTTCCCAGGCCAGTACACTTGCCTTGGCCTCCTCCATGCCTGGCATGTGTCCTCCTCCAGATCTCCAGCTTCGCTCCCAGAGCCATGGCACTGTGTCTCGGGGAAGCCCTGGTGACACCCCTAAGATTCCATCCCTCCCTCGGTGCCCGCCCCCTGTTGCGTTTGCCTTAACAGAACTGTCCACTGACCTAAGAGCTCATCTCTATTACTCCTTTCCTGCCTTCCTCATAGACCAAGCTCCATCAGGTCAGGGTGGCTCCCTCCTGCCCTGCCCTCGGTGACAGAACAGGATCCACACCAAAAGAAACAAGCAAGAATCCTTCACTAAAGGAACCCGAACTACCACAGAATAGTCCAGGGCCGTGGGGAGGAGAGGCACCATGAGTGGGAAGAGCCAGGAGCTCAAGCCCCGAAGGAGGGTGAGCAGCAGGGTGCACCAGCCCAGGAGCAGCAGGATGCCTGGAAGGGGTCAGAGGAGGTTGCAGCCTTGCTCCAGGCACCACAGAGCCTGGGCCCTGCAGAGTCCAGGAGAAACTGAAAATCTACCACCTGACACTGCAAACTAGGGAAGTCCTCTATAAAGACTTGGCAAGGAAAGAGCAAGACCAGGAAACCGGTGTCCTCATTAGTGAAAAAGCAAGAGGTGCCCACCCCTGAACTTGAGCAGACATGCGGTGTGGTGGGTGAAGGATACACTTGTGATGACCTGTCCTGCGGTCAGACCTCTACCTGGCCTGGGGTCCGGGCGGTGTAGGCACAGAAAGGAGATGAAGATCAGGCACAGAAAGGAGATGAAGATCTTGAGACATTGTCAAAGATAGCAGTGACTGCCGCGAAGGCTGATTTACACAGCCACAGAGCAAATCGTAAAAGAAAAGGACTCTTCATGGAGTCGTCATAAAAGTGCCGAGTGCAAGCCGCAATCGAACTTACCAGTCGCGGGGCTGATGTCCATAATGCAGAATGAAAACATCTTCTCAATAATCATAGTTAACAGCAGCCCACAGTCAAATAGGTGGGTGAGCATTTCACAGAATGCAGCACAGGAAACTCCCGCTTGTGTTAATGACTTGCCCTAAGAATGAAGAGCAGAATTCATGCTTCAAGCCAAGGAGAGTGAGGGATTTTTTTTTAAATTCTGACATTTATAGACAAATATGTGAAGCAATTGGACTGCTTAAATATTATTTCTTACAAACATTCTGATAGTGAAAAATGATTTGACTTCATCTGTAAAAACTGAATATATTCATAACCTATGACCCAGCAAATCCATTTCTAACTGTGTACCTTTAAACAATGACAAAAATCAAACACCTGAGATCTGTGTAAACAGCAGGGACACATGTAAAGGATGCTCCCAGCCTGGCATCTACAACAGGGCAGGGCAGGGCCAGGAGGACAGCCCTTGGTGAGCGAGTCCTCGCCAGGCAGCAGGGACGAGGCGTGGGGCACAGCCCCTCCACCTGACCACCACCTTCCACCTTCACACTGAGCGACAAAGCCAATGGCAGAGGTGACAGGGGCTGGTGCCTTTGAATAAAGCACAGACAGCCAGTCTGCTGCATGAAGATACAGGCCGACTCAGTAAAGTGGGAAGGGCCAGAGGGGATCCACCAGGTCAGGCCGCCCTGCAGAGGGCAGAAAGAAGCCTCTTAGAAGGTCCCTATGAAGGAGGGAGACCAAGCCCTGGGTCACCACCAGCACTTGACATTTATCATATGTCACATACCGTATGTCATTTGGGGAGGTCAATAAATCCTATTTAAACAGTACAGAAAAGTATTGTTATGGTTTAGATGCGAGTGTCCCCCAAACTCACATGAGACCCTGCAAGAAAGTTCAGAAGTGAAATGATCAGATTATGAGTCTTAATCTAGTCAGTCTCCTTCTCCGTAAAACAGATAACACAAAAAAATGTGTATGCTGCTTGTATGAGGAACATACTACCATACAGGTGTGTGAGAACACACCAGAATTGAAATGCCCAACGATACCTGAAGAAGAATATTAAACTGATTGCTTCCTCTCCCTCTCCCTCTCCTTCCCTCCCCTCTCCCTCCCTCCCTCCCTCCCTCTCTCTCCCTCCCCCATCTCTCCTCCTCCTCCCTCTTTCTCCTCCTGGTGCCCTGTTCCCAGCCACTCTCCTCCTCCTCCAAACTCTCCTGCAGTAATGCTCTGCTTCCCACCAGGTCCCAAGGAATAGAGTCCTCCATCTAAGAACTAAGACCTCTTAAACTGTGACCCCCAAATAAATGCTTCCTCCTCTAAAGTTGTTCTTTCCAGGTCTTTTGGTCACAGCAGCAAAAAGGCTAAAACAGATAACACAAAAAACACATGCTACTTACACGAGGAACATAATACCATACAGGTGTGTGAGAACCAACTGGAATTGAAATGCCCAACGTTACCTGAAGATGAACAATAAACTGTGCTAAGAAACCCCTCTCCCAGAGCTTGGGACAAGGGGGAGGTCCTGAGCAGCCTTCGGGGGGCAGCTTGTGTGTACCAGATGTCAGGCTTCCCTGAGGGATGAGGGTGCAGAGATCTTAACGTGTGCTACCCTCCTCTCCGGGCCCCCTGAGTGTGTGAGAGGCTCCTGAACTAGCAAATCCACCCACAGGACACGGGTTATGGAAGGCCATGGAGAGATTCACATCACTTCCTGAGTGCCCAGAAGGCAGTCCAAGGCCAGCCACTCCCTGGAGCAGGGTGGAATTACAAATGGATCAGTCCATCCAGGGCACAAGCAATGCAGGAGGGAAATGGACAGTGGTGCACATGGGAGATGAGCAGGTGAAACAGCATCCTTTCCAACCTGGGGAGGGGATGGAAGGTGGATGAACCTCAGTGCTGCTTTCTGTGAAATGCCAGGGCCCTGCTCTTTACATCAGCACAAATCTCCAGACCAGTGAGGACCCAGGCCCGCAGGCGAGGAGGAGGCGTGGCCAGAGCCCCATGGCAGCTCTGTCCTTTCCTGCCTCCCCCTCCCCCAGCTCTCCCCCGGCTGCTGACACAGGGCCCAGGCTCACAGGTACCTCCTTGGAGGGTCCCCTCCTTGTGGAGCCCAGCAGCACCTGGGAGGGACCCACAGTTGGACATGCTAAGAGGAAAGTGCATCTACTTGCTGTTGGTGGGGGCCAAAGCTGTGGTTGTGGTTTAGATGAGGTGTCCTCCAGAAGCTCAGGTGTGAGACACACAGGAAGGTCTGCAGGAGCGGTGACTGGGCTACACCTTGACCTAGTCAGTGACTTGGTCCCTGATGGGATTACCTGGGTGGTCACTGGAGGCAGGTGGGTGTGGCTGGAGGACGTGGCTCATCTGCACAGTGGAGTCTCTCTCAGCTTCCTGATCACCATGTGAGCTGCTTCCCTCCGCCACACTCTTCCGCCATGATGTTCTGCCTCACCTGCAGCCCAGAGGAGCCCTCCTCTAAAATTGTTCTGGTCGGGTCCTTCAGTCACAGCCGCAAAACGCTGACTAACACAATGTGCCCTTGGAGCCCCTCCGGGGCCAGCAGGACCTGGGAGTCCCAAGCCACGTCCCTTCTGCCTGGCACCCCCTGCTCTGTCCTGGTCCCTCATGCTCTGACTCCAGTCTCAGCCCCCCAGGGAGGGCACACCCATATCCAGCTCTGCTCGGGTTGATGTGGCTCCCTACAGGTCACAGGGGAAAGCAGGGGAGCTGTGTGCAGTGACCTCAGAGCAGGAAGATTTTCCAAGATGGATATCACAACCAAGGAGAAAAGGCACACAGTGACTCCTAAACAGCAGGACCTAAGTCAGCAGCAAACATGAGGCACCACATGTCTACATGGGTTGTGTGCCTACAGATAGAAGAAGAACGTTTGTCCCAAGAAATGGATTTTCTTGAATTGAAAGATAGTACGAAATCATTAAGAAAAGCGGGACCGCCCAAGAGAAAGGCACTGGAAGGGCTTGAAGGAAGAGCACCCATAAAACAGGAACGAACCAAGGAAAGGCTCCCAGTCCCCTGGGAAGACCATGGAAAGGAAGAGTGTCATCAGGCCCAGGCGGTGACTAGAGTAGGACCTGCTGAGCGAATGAGAACGGCATGTGGTGTACGGGTGAAATGCCAGGCAATCATGATTTTTGTTTTATTTTTTTTGTTTTTGCATCAGGGCGTGAACCCTGGGCGCTTAATCCCTGAGCACATCCCCGGCTCCTTTCTATATACATGTATTTTATTTTGAGACACTCTTGGTAAGTTGCTTAACCCCCCACTGAGTTGCTCAGGCTGGCCTCAAACTTGCAATCCTCCTGCCTCAGCCTCCCAAGCCACTGGGATTACAGGTGTGTGCCAATGTACCTGGCTGCAGTTTAACTTTTTAAACAGCACCATATTTATTGGAAGGGAAGTAATCTCCAGAAAGTTTCAATTGCATGTATTTGTATGTATACAAATAATAGAATGTATTTATGGGGTACAATGTGATATTTTGATATGTGTAAATTGTGTGATGATCAAATCAGAATAATCAGCATATCCATTGCTTTAAATATCAATTATCAATTTTGTGGTTCACGATTCTCTCTTCCAGCTCTTTTTTTTAACTTTTTATTTGTTTTACTTCGTTACACACGACAGTACAATGACCTTGACATATCACACATTTGAATGAGATGGGGTATAATTTCTCATTTTTCTGAGTATACAGGTTGCAGAATCACATTGGTCCTGCAGTCATGCATATACACACAGTCATGATGATGTCGGTTTCATTCTATGTCCTTCCTATCCCCCCATCCGCTCCTCCAGCTCTGTGGACACATGCATCACATACAGTCCCTGGCTGTGGGGTGGACTTGGCAACCTCCTCCTCCTGCCCCAGGGGCTTTGCGCCCATTCCCTGGATTCTCTTCGCCCTCCTCCTGGACCTCCTTTGTGACCCACCGGCCCCACTTCTGGGCACATGTATCCAAACAAACAGATTCGGGCCCCAGGGACCCCTGCACGCCCCCGTTCACTGCAGCACTGGTCACAACAGCCAGGTAGGGAATCCACCCAAGGGCCCATGGACAGACGGCAGATCTAGGAAACGGGCATGTGGACACGGTGGAACCCTGCCTGCTGGGAACATGAAGCTGCTGTCACCTGCAGTCCCATGTGGAGACCACGGGATTGAGTGAAGTGGGACGGCAGGCACAGGAAGAGCTCGGCTTCCACAGGGTCCTCTGCCTGGGGGGGGCTTATGGGACCATGTCCTCTCTCCCCGCAGAGGCAGGGGGCCTCGGCTGCACCACGCTGGGGGGTCCCTTATCCACTGCCCACTCAGTCTCTCCAGGTCCCCTCTCTCCCTTCTTCTCTACGGATCCTGTGAACTGCTGTCCCCTGCCCAACCTCCTCTGATGAGACAATGACACATTCTGAGAGCAATGACTGTCACCAGGCTCTCAAATGTGGTTTACTGCCACCATCCTCATCTCCCCTGAGGACAGGGTCCCCAGCCCACTGCACGCATAAGGCAACGAAGCCCAAAGCCACTGGCCTGAACACAGGCTAACTGGTCCCAGCCAGGTCTTCCTGGGGCTCAGCGTGGAGCCAGGCCACAGAGATGGCCCCTCAGACTGGGGTCAGCAGCGCCCTGGGCCATGAGGGCCTTTCCACCTCCAGCCTGTGAGGCACGTGGACACTGCCACATTTTTATAGTCAGTCCCCACCATGGTTCCAGGCCGGGAGGTGTCTCAGAGCTGACCCAAAAACAAACACCCGCAGCTGAAGGGGCTGAGCAGGGGGTGGCAAGTTCAAGGCCAGACAGGACAGGGGAGGGAGAGGCAACTCAGTGAGGTCCTGAGCAATCAGTGGAACTCAATAAAAAATAAAAAGGGCTGGGGACGCGGTCAGTGGTTGAACCCAAAACAAAAGACCATGTTGTAGTGTGAGGAGAACCCACAGCCCAGAGAAAAGCAAGGACCGGGCCAGGTGGCCAGGGTCTCTCATTTACCCAGCAAAGGGTGGACCTGGGCAGGGATGGACAGAACCTACCTCTCAGAGGGAAGAGGTTGGCGGGGAAGGCAAGGGTCAGGTGCTGACAGAGCAGGCCTGCATGGCTCACTTTCCCCTCTGCCCCACCTTTGGCCTTGCTGGCCATGGACTGGAGAGAGCGAGTGGGCAGTGGGGACAGCAGTCAAGGCTGTATGGCCACCCCAGGAGCTGCCCTTGGCTCTGGGTGTTTATCCATGAAGGTTCAGACCAGGGAAGCCATAGTGTCCAGTCACCAGGGCACACAACCCCAGAACAATCCATCTGGTTGTCCAAGGTTCCCACATGTGTCACACACACTCTTGTCCAGGTGTCCGCATTCCCTCCTGGCTATAGGGATGAGGAGGTCCATGGTGGGACATTGGCCAGTTGACCCTTCAATGGGTTTATGGCCCAAGATGGGGCTGAAGTGTCAAAGATGACGGGTTTCCCATGCTCAGGCAGCCATGCATCTCGGGAGACCTGACGTTCACCCTTAGTGGACAGAGGTAGGGGCTGGGCACATGGGACAGGACAGGGGAGGGAGACCAGACCTTTGGGCAGGGAGGGTCTCCTGGAGGCTGAGGCTGCAGCTGGGAAGAGCTCAGCTTAGGTGACTGGGGGAGGTGGGAGGAGGGGCTCTTTCTGCTCCTCAGCCCCTTGGACTTCTGGTGGCAGGTCAGCTGCCCCACGGAGCCAGGCGCCTATGACCCAAGGCTCCCCCGGAGCCTGCGCACCAAGCTTCATGAGCGAGGCCCTCTCCACAGCTGTCTTGAGCCAGCTCCTGCCAACAGAGCCACAGCGGGGGCTCTGGGGGCCTTGGTCCCCAGTCAGCAGTGGACCTGGCCATCGGCAGAGGCCTGGCTTACAAGGGAGTTGTTTTCCCGACAGCCTCGCCAACCTGAACCAGCAGCCGGGAGAGCTCCTGAAGGGCAGTCGGGGCCTTGCACCAGCCTGAGGCAGGGGCGAGGTCTGGGCCTCCTCGGAGGCTGCATCTGAGCTTCAGCAGGGCTGATGGGCAGCTGAGGGGACCTGGGAATCCATTTCCCTGTTGTGCTCATAAGGCTTGATAAGGCTGTACCCAGAGCAGGGAGCCCACCTGCCCCTTGCCCCCAGCTCTGCTGGCACCAAGGCAGGCAGCAGCTGCGGGTGGGCACTCAAGGCTCCCTGGCTGCCTTCTGGGAGAGGGCTCTGACTGGAGACCAGACTTCCTCCCCTGGACAGCAGTGGCCACCTGTAAAGTCAACGGCCTGAATTTTCAACCAAGCATCTTCCATCTGTCCCAGCACGCTGGCACGTCCAAGTTGGTCAGCTTTCAGAGTAAATGTGTGTCTGCCAGGACGGCTCCTCGTCATGCTGGCAGGACTAAACTGAGGATGCTTGTCCAACATGCTTTGAAGTCTGGGGTCTGCACAAAACCTTCCCTCAGGTCATCCTCCCCCAGGCCACTGGTGGAAGGTGACTCCTGGCCAGTGTCTGGCTCTGTCCTTGGCGGTCTCCTTTCCAGGCAGGTGTACTCTGGAATTGTCATGGTGGCTGACAGAGCTGCCTGGGAGGACAGCCTGCTCCAGCTCGGGCCGCCTCTCGCCTCGCTGCGTTCACCTGAAACCCGTCCACGCTGCGCTCAGGAATGGCAAAGGAAGGCCGAGGTTGGACCTTGCTCAAGCCCACTGCAGTGACAGGACTTACCCTGGCCCATGCGGGCCCAGGCTTGCCAGAGCCAGCAGCTGCTCCACATCATGATGGACGGCCTGCTCCCATGCACCCTGCGCCCACTGGCTGCACCCAGGAAAGCCCAGGAGTCACCGGCCAGCTACATGTACTCTGCCTCCGACCTCCTAGAGGAGACCCTTGGTGGCAAAGCTCTGGCCAGGTCTGGAATCAGGGGAGGGGCCTCACAGCTGCTCCCAGGTCCCCTCACCTCTGCTGAGCTGGCAGTTCTGGGAGCCACCAAGGACGGGGTGGGGACACAAGCGGGGGCTCATGCCTGCCCCAGGAGCCAGCTGCTCTCACACTGGTGTGAGGACCCTCTCTCAGGGGGTGAGCATAGCGTCAGAGGTCCTGCCTGCAGAGAGGGTGACAGTCTCAGTCACAACAGGGTGTTTCAGAGTCAGGCTCCAGGCCCTCCTGGCCCCTGGGACCCCTCTTGGTCATCTCATCCTCAGGAGCCACTCCTACAGGTGACACCTGAGGATGGGGACCACCCATCTGTTCAGGCACAAAGCCCAGGAGGAGGGAGGCCCTCAGTGTGCAGCAGATGGACAGAGAAGCAGCCCCAGTGTTTCCGCCAGTTTGTCACCACTGTGACCACCCAGCCTGGAGCTGGTGGCAGGATGGCCTCAGGCCGCCAGGATGTGGGCACACCCCTGGCCTCTGCGGAGCTGCACGACATGCCTGTTCACCTAGCTGCTTCTCCTGGAAGAAGGTTCGTCCCATACTCTCCCGTGTCTGCGGAGGCTGATCTGTCACCGCATCAGGTTGTGGGACACCGCTGGATACTTTGTAGACAAGGCCCTTTCTGGATCCTCGGCCTCCTTTCCCAGGCGCTGGCCCTGGGCACAACTTGGGCTCTCTCCATGGGGAGCTTAACACTGTCCTCCCCTGGGCAGCTTGGCATAGCTGGCACCGTGCCTCCGTTTGTCCCCACTCAGAGCCTGTCAGGTGACCAAGGGCGGACAGACATTGCTCACTTGGTCTCCGGCCAGCACAGCGGGCCTGGATTCCTCTGTGACATTCCTGATGGTGCAGGATGGTCCTCCTGGGGCTCCCATGGCTGGAGAAGGACAGGCAGCGTGGAGGCCAAGCTTGGCTATGTGCACAATGGAAGGGCCTGCAAAGCTCTGCCCCTGGAGCCCGCAGGTCTTTGTGACCCAACCACATGGCCCTTGGCTCAGCTCCAGATGCTGGGGATGGGCTTAGGGGTGGTAAGGGGGGAACCACAGCTGGTGGCTGCAAACCTCACCTAATGACCCCACATCTCCTGGGCGTCGTTTAACCTCCAACCTGCTAGGCAGGGCTTTCAGGCCGGCACTGGTGACCTTACCCTGCTCTCAACAAGGCTCTCTTGGGGCAGAGACAGGTGCAGAGAGACCCCTCACTCCAAATCACATTGAGGGTTGTGCTCAGCAAGCTTTCCCAGCCGCCCCCCTGCAGGAGAGGAGTGGGCTGTCCTTAGAAAGTGCTCCGTCCAGGCATGGTGGTGCCTGCCTGCAGTCCCAGTGTTTCAGCCAGTTTGTCACCACTGTGAACAAAAGGCCTGACAGGAACGATTTCAAGAAGAAAAGGTTTATTTGGATCTCAGGGATTCAGAGGTCCCAGCCCACCACTGCCTAACCCATTGTCTGGACCCTAGGTGAGGCCCAGCATCATGTGGAAGGGCATGGCTAAGGAAGGCCGCTCAGGACCCGGCAATGGGAAAGCAGAGAGAGACTAAGGTCAGCTCAGAAAATAAGACCCTAAGCCGCTGCCCATGACCAGTTCCTCCAGGCCACCCTGCCACGTCACCACCCAGTTAATCCCCAGCAGCGAGCAAAGCACTGATTGCTGAAGGCTCTCGTAGTTGCCAGTCCCTTCACCTCTGAGCCTGCGTGCCCTGCCCCACACAGGAGCTCTGGGTCACCTCACATCTCCACCTTAACACCCACTTACTCAGGAAGCTGAGGCGGGAGGATCCTTCCAGCTAGGAGTTCAAGGCCAGCCTGGGCAACACAGCAAGACCCCGTTTAGAAGGTGCTCCAGCCAAGGGTCAGCTTGGGCAGCAAGGCCTTGCCCTGCACACGGAGCCTCCTGAGTGAACACTGCAAGTTCAGAGGAGCAGACGCAGGACCAAAGACCCTGCTCCCTCAGATTTGCCCAGCATCTTCCTGGTTACTTGGTTATGAAAGGCCTCCACTCCCAGGCCCACCCAGACCATCATGCACTTAATCCTCTGAGCCCTTGTTACCCATTTTCCTTTGTTTATAGGCAAAAGAATCTTGGTTTTTTCTTCAGGGGAAATAATGTATCTAACAAAGAATGCACCCTTACAGGTAGGGGTGGCGAGCAACATAATTCTGTCCTAAGAGATGTCCATATATTTCTTCTGAGCTCTTGAAGGATTTGATTTCCTGATATTAATGCCAATGTTTCTTCTGTCATGCTGTTGGGCAAATGGGTGTGAACCCTGGAGCAACAGCAGCCATTTGTGGGCAAGGAAGGAAAGGCCCAGAAAGCTAAAGACCTTGACTTTGGGCCATTGCACCAGTTAGCGAGTTGGATTTCTCCTTAAATAGTATTAAATAAACCTCTATATTGTTTAAGACATCATTTTATGAGAGCCTGTTATTGACAACTGAAAGCAATTCCTAACTAGTTCCCACAGAACACATCCCTGAGACCATCTAATGTGAGCCTCTCCTGTCTGTGTCTGACTTGAGAAGTGAGCATATTCTCCATTTCACAAATGAAGCAGTCATGGTCAGGAGGGTTGTCAGCGCGTCCCAGGGTCACACTGTTCATAAGCGGCAAAGCTGGGACTAAGCCAATCTCATCTGGCTGTGCATGCTGTGACTGGGACCTGAAGGGAGGAATTTGGAAATGCAGAAGAAAAACAGATTAGTGTTAATAGGTGGAAAACAAGCTGCCCAGAGCTCTGCTTCTTCTGGCCTGTGTTTGGCTGGCTGGTGGCGGGCACTGTCCATCCTGGAGTCGGGAGGGAGCCCTGTGGCTGCTAATGACACCATCCTGATTCCCTGGGAAGCCGCTCTGGCAGGTGCTCTCGTGGCCTGGCACCGTCTGGAGGAAGCGGACACTGATGTGCAGGGCAGGGCAGGGCAGGGCAGGGCAGCTGGCTGGGGGAGCAGCCATGGCAGAGGAGGAAGAGCCCAGGCCTGTCGGGGCGGTGCAGCGAGGGTCCTGGCCCCCAGGGCTCTGAGTGACCTGCTATTACTTGACACTCTGCATCTGCTCAGCTGCCCCGTCTCTGCCAGGGCTGGTGGACACGGCTTCTGGGAGTGCCCCGTCCCTGACCAGAGGATGAGAATGGGATGGTTCTGCCAGCATGTGGTGCCAGGTGCCTGGCCCACTGCCCCGTGCTTCAGGGGTCCTGGTGTGTGGCAGATGGATGGGTTGGTGGCCAAAGCAGGATGAGGATGATGGCTTGGTCCCTGCTCTGTGACGATCCTGTGGCCTTGCCGTGAGTTCCACAGGTATCGCCCATGCTCACTGGCCAGCTCTGGGTGTGGAAGGGAGTGATGGTCCTGTTTCCAACAGAGACAAAAGGGGGGGTGCAGCTGACACTGGGCCCAGGGCTCCAGGCCCCCTGCAGTGGTTACAGCCCAAGGGGACAGGAGAGAAGGTGAGGGAGGGCCAGGGAGGGAGGAGACAGGGGCTGAGGGCTGGGTGAGGGGCAGGGGAGGAGATGGGACAGGAGGAGGCTGGACCAGGAGCTGGGTCAGTGGGGGAGAAGGGAGGGGAGAGGAAAAGGCAGGGAAGAGTGGCCCTGTGCAGAGGAATCGCAGGCCCGGGAGCCACGCACGGCCTCTCTGCTTGCTGGTGTCACAGGCCCCATGGGTAATGAAGAGGCTGTGGACACCATTGAGAGGGACAGGCCTGCTCAGAGCTTGGCACATAGATCATGTGCTGCAGCCCTGGGCACCAGGGCCGTGGTCGGCCATCAGGAAGGCTGAAGCTCTGTGGGGGTGCCTCCTTCAGGCACCTCCACCCCAAACAGCAACTGCCCCACCTGGCCCTGGGCTCTGCAGGGTGGTGGGCTTTCCTTAGAGAGGAGGGGCCCCCTCCAGGCCAAATTCAGCCCCAGCTGACACCCAGCCATGTGGCTTCCCAACTCCTCCTACCCCAGGTCTGACATCAGGGCTGAGCATTTGGTCCAACTTCCTCCCTTCCTCTTCGGACAACAGTGGGGCTTACCTGTACCAGGGCTTACCTGTGCTGGGGCTTTCCTGTGCTGAAACTTACCTGTGCCAGGGCTTACCTGTGCCAGGGCTTCCTGTGCCATGGCTTAACCTTTGCCACAGCTTACCTGTACCACAGCTTATCTGTATCAGGGTTTACCTGTGCCACGGCTTACCTCTGCCAGAGCTTACCTGTGCCACGGCTTACCTGTGCCACAGCTTACCTGTGCCATGGCTTACCTATGTCAGGGCTGACCTGTACCAGGGCTTACCTGTTTGGCTTGAGCACAATCTGACTCTGACGGCCTCCCGATGTGGCCTGGGGTACGTTCCAAGGGACGCATGGGTTTGACCCCACCCTTCCCTGTTTCCCTGTGACTTTCCACAGCTGGGTCAGGAGGAGACGCAGCTCCTTCATCTCCCATAGGGGGAAATTGAAGCCTCTGGTCTCATCAGAACTGACTTGGGATGTGGTCTGGGGAGGGTGTGGGGACCAAGCTCTTGTCAGACAGGCGGTGGGGACGCAGCCCCGCAGTGCCCGAGGCCCTGTCAGACATGGCCTCTCTTGGGGCCAGGTGTCCATCACAGTCACAGACGGTGCTGTGGAATTTATCCTGAGGGTCCTCAAATCTCTGCCTTCCAGATCAATCTCATGTGGGCCCTCAATGCTGGCCTGCACGCTCTGCTCCCTGGATCTGCAGAGCTGACCCCTCCCAGTCCCTGGTCAGAGCTGGGGACCCTACAATTCCACCCAGCACTCTGCAGTCCCCAGTGCTCATCACAGGGCCCAGACCATTGCCTGGCCATGCTGGATCCCTCCACCTGTGCAGATGCCCCAGCTGGCCCTGGGGTGGGCTGGGCTAAGTGGACCACCTGCTCGGGGCTCCTCAGTGGACATCTGCCCACTGTCACTTGACAGTAGCGCACGCTGCACGAGCGGCTGAAAACTGGGCCCAAGCCAGGCAACAGAATGAGATGGTGTCACCCAGTCACAGATCCAGGACCCAGCTCAAATGACCCCACAAAATCCACCTCCTGTCCATGGCAGCCTCAGCCCATCCAGAGCTACCAGAGAGGGACTAAGTCAGTAGTAACAACTCCCCTGCCAAACTTGGAGCTGTAATTAAAATGCCCAAAGACAGGCTGGCACCTGTTCAGAAAGTCTCCCGTGGACGTGTCTGTGACCAGGTCAGCCTAACACCCTGTGCCAGCAGGGTTTCTTGTCCATTACTGTGATCACCCCACTGTGGGCCAGGGGGCCCTGACCAGCCCCAACCTCAGGCTCTTTAGAATCCCAGTCAATACCCAGGGGAGGACAAACACCCCAGCAAGCAGCCCAAGAGAGGCACACACCCCCTCCCAGCCAGCCAGGGCCACCAGGGGCAGCAGCAGGGTGGCAGCCCTGTAGGGGAGGTGCAGCCAAGTGCTGGGCATCTGTTAGGTCGCCTCTGCCCTGTGGGCAAGGCTGACCTGGGCAGGTCACCCAGGGAGGTGGGACTGGGCCATGTGTTCTCTGCAGGAAGAGGGTGAGGAGCTATCAGGACCGAACCCTATCCCAGGGCACCATCCGCCCTGGGCAGAGGCCCAAGGAGCCCCAGGTCTGACCTGCATTGCAGCACTTTTGTGCTGGGAGGATTAGGGTTAGGGTTAGGGTTGGTCCAAGGCACCCAGCCCTGTGACGACCTCAGAAATGTGACATGAGTGTGGAAAACCCCCTTCCTGCCACACGCCTGAGGATGGCACTGGGCAGGGGTGCAGCCTGGATAGTTGCCGGCCACCGTCAGCAATTGCTCCACTAATCTGGACCATAGAAGTGCCCTCTCCTGATCACTGCTCAGCCTTAAATCAGAGTCCTGCCTGTGGAAGTCTGGAAGGTTGTGAGCTTGTCCTAATTTTGAATACAGATGCCTTGGACTTGGATGTGGGAAGGACAACATGTGCTTCTGGGGCTCCTGGGGGACTAGAGTTACTGTGACCTCCCTCTGTCCCTTTCAGGTGGCCCCCAGAGCCGCCTCCTGGGCTGTCTCCTGACAATCAGGCTGCTCATGCTCAAGCAATCTTTCCAGGACACCTGCAGAGGGTGTGACCCAGTGCTCCCAGGGTGACTGCTGCCGCTGACTGCACCTTCGCTCCTGAGGAAGGTTTGTGAGCACCTCCTTGGCTATCCCAGAGACACACAGCAGAGGTGTCACTTTTCTCTATCAGAGAGGCAAGCTAACCTCGAAAGCACGGGAGACGTGGGTCAGAGGGCGTGAAGCTTCTGTTAAGCACATGAGTAAGTTCTGGGCTCCAACGCATGGGTGGGGACTGCAGTTCACCTGCATCCTGCACCCCAAAGTTGCCAAGGGAGTAGGTCGTTGGGTGTTCTCATAAACAAGGAAAAAGACCGAGAGTGAGGTGATGGATATGCTAATTAGCTTGATGGTGCAGTTCACTCCTCAACATATACATGCACCCCAACACCCCGTGTGCAGCCTAAGTGTATATAATTTTTGTCAATCATAACTCCATAAAGCCGGGGGAGGAGAATGGGATCAGGTAATGCGTGCAAAGTGCTGACACATCCATGGTGACAATCAAGAAGTTGTCATCATCAAGATCACTGGCTTCGCCATGTCATCTCCATGACTGGGGCTCGGGGGCCCTGGGTGCCTGAACTTCCAAAGGAAGACCCTCACACACAAGCTGAGCACCTGAGGCTGTCAGGTGGGATGGCACAGGGCAGCAGGTCCCTGGTGGGTGGCAGGCACTGGGGTGTCCCTGAGGGTCCGGGACAGCCCCTCCAGCTCTGTGGGGCTGTGCTGAGGCTGTGGGTCGCATCTGTGCCTGACGTCTCCATCCTCCTCACCTCACCTTTGCTGAGAAGTAGGTTTATTTTTATCTGTTATTTATTCTCCTGAGTCATGAAATTGCACCCTTCAGGATGCCAGAACAAAATGTTTTGTTTTTAAAAAAAATTAGCAAAAATGCTGAAAGTGGATGAAAGATGTTAAGCTTCTTTTATCTCCTAAAATATGAATTTAAATACTTTCACTTTATGATCCAGAGAAAGAATTAAATAAAAAATAATCACAGAAAAACATCAAACTCTCACTCCTTCAAACTTCAATTTAAAAAGCAAAACACAAGAATCACTAAGTCAGTGAGCACCATCTCGACCTTCAGGGTGCTCCTGCCTCTGGCCAGCAGTGGCTAGGCCAACAGTCCCCCAGCTGTGGCTGCTTCTAAGGACTGACAGGCCCTGGGCTTGCGGCAGCAGGAGTGGCTGTGTCCCTAGTCCAGACACTGACACTGGGCTATGTCCAGTGAGGACCTGTTGGCTGATGGTTGCTCCAGCTGCAGCAGGAAGAGCCACAGGAGGATCGTGCCCCTCACCAGCATCGGTGGGGAGACAAGAGCCAGCACACCCAGGGACACAGGGAAGCCGAGGTATGGGAGTCAACTCAGGTAGGGGCTCCTGGCGGCCGGAGCCTCCACCTCGACACAGGCCCTGAGGGCCCAAAGCCACCGATGGGGCCCAGCACCTGGGTTCCTTTCCAGCCTCATGGCCAGTACTTCAGAGGGGCCAGGCCACTGCACTGGGTTCTATTCCTAGGGTCACAGGAGTCACAGGGGTACAGTAGTACAGAGGGGGAGAGCCCGGGCCCCTTCAGTACAGAGGTGACAGTGAAGGGGTTGGTCAGGGCAGCTGCATCCAGGCTCCCCTCCTTCCCAGGAACACTGCTCCAGTGGTCAGGAGGAGGGGAGACAGCTGTTGTGGGAGGGGTGGCCTGTCACAGAGAACACAGAGCCACCTGCACATGGTGGCAACAGACCACAGTCCATTTTGCTGAGGAGGAGGCTGAGGTAGGCCCAGCCTCCTGTAGTTCATGTTGGGGAGGTCCAGCGCTCCCGTGAGCACTGATGGCAGAAAGGCCAGTGCGAGGGTCCTGGGATGTCAGGACTGGAGGAAGCCCTGCGACCTCCTGTCCACACCACCCTCCGCTGGACAGAGAACCTCAGAGCCAGAGACCGAGCTAGCTTGTCCAGGGACAGAGGGGGACAGGTAGCGAGCTGTGTGGCCATCAAGCCCTGGAGAAGGCAGGTCTTTCGTCTTCCTAGATGGCCAGGACATGAGTCCCCCTGCACAAGGACTGAGGAAAAGAAAAGTGACATGGCAGCTCAGAGTCACAGAAAATGAGTGACTATGTAGGTGCCTCTCTGGCCCTCCCACGTCCCCTCTTCTGCAACTGCCAGGAGCGTGCAGGGTGGCTCCCCCCACGGGTCGTCCCCTCTCTTCACAAGGTTTCAAAATGGCCCTCCCCTAAGTCCATCTGCCTGGAGAACCTGCCATCTGCAGTCCTGGGAAGGGAGCCAGGGACCCTTCTTGGGTAAGAGGGAAACCTCCTGTCTCCCATAACTGCCCCTCGCCACCCTGGAGTGACCCCTCATCTTTGCTACTGTCCTGGGAGCCACTTCTGACTTCACTGCCAAATAGACCAGCCTTGGTCCCTGAATTCTTCAGACACCACCATCTCCAGCCCCGTGCTCCCTGGGAGACCAGCTGTTCTGAGAGTCCCCTGATTCCCACCACAGTGGCAGGAATCCTGGCCCCTCCCAGGCCTGAGAGGCTGGACTCCTCCCCCATTTTATAGGTGCTGCCCCTGGGCAGAGAGGAGGGTGTTTAGAAGGCACGAGGGAGGGGGAGTGGTCGGCAGCCACCCAGGGCCAGGGGGTGGGGGCATTGTAAGCTGAGGGGCTCAGGGGGGATTCAGTAGGTGCCTGACCTGGGCTGCCCTGGCCTGGTGGCAGACACCAGCTGGACCGGCTTCTGAGCTCTGAGTATGAGGGAGGACACTGCACGTTGGGGAAGAGGGCTTGAAGGCCCCGGGCACGCCACCCGAGTCTCCCAGACAGACTGGCTCAGCAAGGAGAGGGAAGAGTGGGGCCAGTGGACACGTGGCTCAGACCCAGACAGTGATGGAGTGGAACAGGCCATGGGAACCTTGTCCCCTCTCCACCCCACCTGCTTATTGGGATGAGGCGCTGGAAGGGGACACTGGGGACCCAGCTCCTTTCTCAATGCCCGTGGTCTCTCCTAACTGGGAACAGACGTGTGCAGGAGGGGCCAGGCTGAGGCCACCACACACCCTTGCTCTATGGGCTCCGAGCCACCCAGGCAGGAGCTTTAAGATGTCAGGCCAGACCAGGGCTCCCTGGACGCCTGGTAGGAGCCAGAGTTTCCCGGTGACCTTTACCTCATCAGTACCAGGCAGTGCCAGCCAGGGATGCTGGAGTCTGACAGTTCAAGTGGCTACTGGTCACGCAACCGGGGCACAGCAGAGCCAGAATGCAGACTCGGGCCATCTGAGCCCCAGGTGGTACACTGAGCAGTCTCCTTGGGAAGGTGCCACATGAATTTCCGAGATTGACAGCATTAATTAGAAGCCCTGCATTATTCAGAGTGGATGTTGTTGCTGGGCTCCGAGTTTCAAAGACACTGAGTCAGATGAACCCTCTGCATTCTTCTTCTCTCTCAGGACAACCGAAGCCCCTATCTCAGACTGAAGGTGGCATGTCCTCCCAGGGAGCATGTCATTCAGAAACCACCTCCCCACCAAGGTCACAGAAGGACAGGGGTAGAAAGCCAGCCTAAAATGCCTCCCACCCCCAGAAAGGCAGGAGGGGAGGGCGCATGAGCTGGCACCAGAGCAGAGCTTCAGGCAGCATCCATGGGCTCTACCTGAGGCCTTGGTGGCCCTCCTGCCATTGCTCCTGGTCACTGGGCTGCAGTGAAAGGCTCTCAGGCCATTGCAGGCTTGAAAACCCAACCCCGCCTCCCTACACCACTTCCTAGATTTTAAATGAATGGAAGCCAATGTAGGAAAGCCCACGTGTCCAGGAGAGAGGGAGCCGCAGGTGCATTAGGGGTTCCAGTGGGGGGATCAAGCGGGGCTGGAGTGAAGACCTCTTCCATTGCAGACACACAGACGTGTGCTTCAGCCACAGCGAGTCCCCTCACAGCACGCAGTGCAGTGGCCCTGCTGGAAGTGGACAGACCAGGCCCCAGCAGCCACCCCTAGCCCTGGTCTTTGCATCTGTGAACTTGAGTTTCTGTGTCCTGACAGGAGTTGCCATGAGGGACAGTGTGTCCTCCAAGAGGGCATGGGCAGGCAGCTTGACTGTGCCCCCTGCCCAGGCCAGGATGCCCTTCAGTCACAGGAACTTCCCTACTGGATGTTTAGGTTTCTTCCCAAGGATGCTGGTGTCACTGGGGCTGATGGTGGTACAGGGCTGGCCTGAGCACCCTGTGCTGTGGCCACCATGGGGCGTGCTCAGGCACCCTGATGACAGGGGCAAAGGGCTCCTCCCCAGGAGAAGGGCACAGGGCTGGGGCTGGAGTCACACAGGCTGCCTACAACTACCAGCCTGGGTTGTCCTCACTTGGATGTGAGAGTCACCAGGTCCAAGTGGGGACATGAATGGACTATGTGCCCCCTTCCCTGTCACAGCTCAAGATGTTGCTGCTCACTACAGACCTCAGAATGAGTGGTGGGCCTTCGGATGCCACCATCTGTGGCTAAAGTTACAGTAGACAACAGAGGAAGAGGGGAGGGCTGTGAGCTATGTCAGCAGGACGGGGCTGCAGATTCAGAACAGGAAAGTCCTGGGAGGGTGGCATCTGTCCCCAGGGGCCACCGGGTGCCCAGGGTGCTGTAGACTTTCATCTGTGTCCTTTCATGTCCTTTGCAGGAGCCCTGGCCCCCCATGTTGAGCTCCTAGGAGATAGGCTTCTGGAGGAGATGGGGGTTAGCCGAGGCCATGGGGGTGAGGCCCATGTGACGAGATCAGCCTTCCTAGGAAGACTCCAGCAGCTCGCTCCCTCCCCTTCCTGTGGGACACAGCAGAAAGGTACCCTCTGAAAGCCAGGACGGGGCCTTGCCGGGGCCACCCTGCTGGCCTGACCCTAGACTTCAGCCTCCAGAGCATGAGACAGGAGGCCCCAAGGCGGTGGCCAGTCTCATGGATGTGAGTATTGACAGCTTTCTGGAAAGGGACCTGCAAGCTGATCAGGAAGGGTGAAGGAAGAGGACCCTGAAGGCAGAGCTGTGAACCACAGCCCCTCAGGGGCAGTGTGGGCATCCCAGAGGCCACCCATGCTAAGAGGCCAGCTCTCCTGGGGGCTCTGGGGGCACCAGCTGGGTCTGGATGTTCACTAGCAGGTGCCCAGGTGCAGGGCTGCGGGGCTTGGGGGAGGAGTGGTGGGGTCTGCAAGCCATGGCCACGGGGAGGGAGGGGCATGCTACAGGAGGCAGCAGGGAGAGGCCACGGAGGTAACAGGGAGAGGCCATGGAGCCAGCCAGGCTGGCTGCAGTGGAGTTTGTGGCCAGAGAGGACTTCAGTTCCACCATCACCCCTGGACTCCCTGAGGAGACCAGAGGGACCAGGCACATCCCTGAGCACAGAGAGGCCTCTCCAGAGCACCAGCCTGGAATGTGCACTCGGTGCCTGGTGCCTGCCCCGGGAGCTGGTGTCTCCAGACAGGAGGAGGGCTCCGGAGTCTTCACTGTGCAGAAGGAATCTTCCATGAAGCACCTGGACGCAGGACACAGCCATGACAATTTCTGGGCCACCATCCATGTACTCTGATGAGGATCCCTACCCCTGTGTGCAGGAGAAACGATTTGGACCTTACTTTTTCACTCCAGATGGGGGCTTACTTGGAAAAGGGTAGATTGTGATATAGAATGTGACTTGAGGTTCTGGAGGGACTGGCTACCTAGTCCCCTGAGTTACAGGGACAGTCGAATGTCACTCCCTCCCTGCCTCCTTCCCCAGCTTGCATCGCTCTGGGAGCAGGGGACAGTGACTGGAGCCACTGTGGTCTTAATCATCGCTGCCACATTAATCGACTCGCCTGAGTGAAGGGGGCTGGCAGACCATGCCTTAATCAGGAGCAGGTGCATCTGTCCTAATGGGGCACAGCAGCCACCACAGAGCCCGGGGCTGGGGAACTTCATTAATGAGAGCAGAACAACCCAACTCTGAACTTGAAAATCACCACAGAACCTGGGCTTCAAATACCTACCAGATACGTCCCCCACCGCCATTCTACTGTAAGGGAATGGAACATGCTTCCAAAGTTGTTTCTATATATTTAAAAATCCTCCTGGAATGCGAGTTCCTTTCCTCTGCAAGTTACAAAAAAAGTCAATTTCTCAATTATGTGTGGTCACTGAGAGGACCACACAAGATGTCTTCATGAGAACTCCTAATGCGGGTGACGGGCCAAATCAGCCAAGGGTACATTTCTTGAAGCCAGAAAAAGGGTTTGACACAAGGACTTGGGAACATAGTTCTTCAGTCCATAGCAACCCAGACAGGCAGAGGGAAAAGGTGGGCAGGGAGGCTTCCCTGAGGACCCAGATTCATGGGGCAACAAACTCCCATAAGGTCTGGGTGGCAGGGAGAGGTCGTGACAGAGGACACCGGACCGCAGTAGCACGTGGTGCATGTGGATGTGGAGTGTGCAGGTGTGGGCATGCGTGTGCTCAGGCACAGGTAGGAAGGGTCGCTCAGCTGGGGACCAACCCTACAAGCTGAAGTTGGGGTTGGAATGAGGAGGCAGGAATAGAAGAGCCACCGACAGGCCAGACAGAGTAGCTGGGGGTTGGCCTTGAAGGTGGCGGTCCTTGCTGCAGGTGATCTTAGGAGACTGTGGTGGGATGTGGAGGTGTACAGGCAGGAAGCCAGGAGGGCGGTCCCTGGGTGCGCTGGAGAGCAGACTGGGGCTAGGTGAGGGCTGGGGTCATGTGCACAGAGGCTGCAAGGGCTGCATCGCTGCAGCCATCTGTGGCCTGGTCCTCCAGAGAAGGGGCTGGTATCTCTCACCTTCCAAAGCCCTGTGCCTGGCCCAAGGTTGTCCTCACCACCTGCTCTTGACCTGACACAGCTGCCTGGAATTGTCCTTTCATTCTTAACACCTGTGTGGTGATTAATTAAGAGCATTGTAGATGTCTGAGCTCTGGAACTAAATGTTCCTTGCTACTTTGTGTGGACAGCACTTTGCTGAGGGTCACTGGCCAGCCCAGGATGTCTCTGTCCTGTGGTTCCCCTCCCTCCTGGAACAGGTACCTATATCTGGGGCGGGGGGTGCAGCTTTCTCAGGAGGTAAGTCCTGCCAGGTGTGACCCTCTGATCTGGAGGATGTGCCACAGTTGGAGTCACCATGTGTGTCTCTTTGAAAACAGAACCACTTTCCTCTGGTTTCCGTTCTCACCATGTTCACACGCTACTGCTGTGAGACATTTTCTCCTAAGTAATCTGGATGCGTTTACAATCTTCTCTTCCCATGAATTTTAGGGCTGTTCCCTGAGGCACCTTGATACTTGTTTTTATTTATCTTGATTGGGATTCATGGCCTCGGTGTCTGGTAACCCCTTGCGGTCCTGAGCTCCAAGACGCCCTCCTCGGCCATCCTGCCTGTGTTCTGTCTCCACTCTCCCTCCTCCCCTCCTCCATGCTCTCCTAGAAGTCACCACAGCGACTCTTCATGTCACTCCCCTGCTCCTCTGAATCTTCTCTTCCTATTTCCCATGTCTGAGTCACACTGCGTACTGGGGACCATTAACTGGGACCTCTCGTCCACTCTTGCTGGCCCCAATCCTCATTGACGACCTCCACTCAAGGCACCCATTGACAGCGAGGTCTGGTCGGCGAGCAGCTCCACCCTGGGTGCTGAGTGAGGGCCGCCTGTCTTCTGCTGGAGTCACCTCCTTCCTGCTCTACACAGGCAGCGGCTTCTGGAGGCGGGAACACGGGCCGTGTCCCTTCACAGGCAGGGTCTGGGCCTGGGCTGCTTCTATCTGCTGGTTGTTTGCTGGCTCCTCTCCCCCTTGCTGTATTTTATTTGACTTCACTACTTCCAGGATTCCTTGGGTTTCTTAGAACCTGTGGAGGTCACGGGGGGGGGCTGGGGAGGACTGAGTCCCTGGGGGATGTGTGTTTGCCCCACAGTGTGCCTGGCGGTGACCCCGACTTGGCAAGGGGCTTCCCATTCTCCATGGCTCCTGTCATTTTATTCCCAGGAACTGGGAGGACAACTTCCTGGTTCCCTGAGGTTGGAGGTGGGTGGGATTTTCTCTCCTAGCTCACTGTTCCCTGAGGGGTGCCAATTTCACAAGGGTTCAAGTGACAGGTCACCTGCAGCCCTTATGGTCCAGTCTCCAGAGCTCCTGGGACATAGCACACCTTGGAGACCAGAGGGTCCTCCACTTCTGCTCACTGGCCTTGTGCTGTGAAGCTCTCCTGTCCTCTTCTTAAGGCTTCATGGGACTCTGGGAAGGCGGACGTGAAGTCCAGCCCCACCTGTTGGCATGCAGGAGGCTTCCAGTGGGGTTACCCACCACTGTCCAAGCCGGAAGTCCCTCTTGGCATCACTCACTCCTTTGCTGGGATCCTCTCACATGCTTCTGAAGTGCAGAGACCACAGCTTTCCCAGCCCAGAGCCTCCTGCTTGGGGGCCTGATTTCAGAGTATGAGCCTGTCCTCTTCCTTTGCCCGTAGCTGCTCTGCAGGCAGAACATAGCTGAAGAGGTTCTCTATCGTGCTGAGAGCCTGAGACTCTGGCATTCTAAGTGACTGCTGTGATCACGCAGCTCCTAGGCAGATTGTGGACACCTTGACTTTCTTCCTGAGACCCGGGCTTCCGCACGCTACACTTTGGTGCACAGAGCTTCGTCTGTGTGCAGGCAACAGGGTGTATTTATGTCCCTACCTGAGCTGGTGCATAATAAATTGCAGGGTTTACAGCCCGATCTGCTCATTCCTTACTGCTTTTAACACAGAGAGGCTATTGCGTTCTCTTTTGAAGGAAAAGTTCTTGAAATTTCCTGAAAAGTTTCTGCAAGGATAAAATTTGATGAGCAGTGCAGGGGTTTAAAATGAACCATCATATCCAACGACTTTGACCAGAGGGCTGGCAACTGCACTCCTCATCTCCTCAGGTCTCTTCTCAATTTCACCTCCTCAGTCAGACCTTCCCTGATGGTCCTGTTTAAAGCCACAATCCAGCCTCACCATGCCTCAGCTTTATTTTTATCTGTAATTTTACCAGCCTCTAACATGCTGTATATTTTGCATGTCAATGTCAATGTCATACCATTGGAGGATGTGGCTGGGTGCTGGGGACTGGTGCATGAAGCTGAGGCCGATGCCTGGAACAGAGGGACCCTGATTTAATAAATGAGTGGGGAGGACAAGTGTGGCCTGTTCTTCTCAATATTCCAACTGGGACTCACAGCCACCTTTTGAGGCAAGGAGATGTCAGTGGTGGGCACACTTGGCCAGCCAGCAGCTGACCCAGGGGCTCCACACTGCTGTAGTTCACCTCTCTGACCCTCAGCCTCGGGGGGATGACACTCATGGCCTCTGTGGTTCTCGCAGGCTGCTTGTCCAGTCCTCACTCAGTCAGAGGCCATTGAGGACCTGGAATGTCCCCCCAGGCCCCCATGGGCAGGTGTGGTCCCCAGCTGCTGGTGCTTCGGGGGCAGTGGAGGCTTAGGACCTCATTAGGGAAGCAGAGCCTGGGGTGTGCCCTGGAAGGAAACATTTTTCCCAGCCCCTTTCCCTTCTCTTTGGCTTGCTGGCCACCATGAGGGGAGCAGCTCTGCTCCAACACACCCTCCCTGCCATGGCTGTCTGCCGCACCACAGCCCAGAAGCAATGGGCACAGCCACCATGACCAGAACCTCTGAAATCTGAAATCCAAGCCCAGGTAAACCTTTCCCCCTAAGTATTTTCTCTCTGGTCTTTTTTTTACAGTGATGGACAGCTGACCAACACACATGCCCAGGGGACTCTGGCAGTTACAGCATCAGACTTCGTGGGCAAAATGGTGGCCAGCTGAAAAGGCAGCAGGCACTGCCCCTGGGTGTGCCTGCTGAGGCAGTGTGGGGTCAGGTGGGGTCAAGGGACACTGTCCCATCCAGGAGGGATCCGTGTTTGGTTCTTCCCCTTCGTTGCTGTGGCTGTGGGTGATGAACGGAGCCCTGCCTGACCTAAATTTTCCAACCAGTAATCCGTCAGGCAGTTCTGAGACCTGAGACACTGAGTGATTTGGGGACTTCTTGCCTCATGACACATTTTTATCAACTGGTGGACAGATTTCCTCCATTTTCCTCCTGTGTGTGCACATGATGATTCTCTGTCCCTATCATTCTCTCCCAGCCATGATTTACAGCCACAATGTCATCCTTTGTCCTTCCTTCTCACTGACACGTGTACAGAAGCAAATGGACACGGCAGTTCGTGAAGCCCCTCGTAAAGATCCCAGACTTTCTCTACCACCCCTTGATAAGGGTGAAAATGACCACAGCACCTGTCAAGGGCTGCCTAGTGCCATGGTAGCACAACAACCAGGGTCCATTCGTCACCTGGGCTTTCACAAAACATTAATTGTTCAATATTATTCTCATACCTGCTCAAATGATGAGAAAATCCAACTCATCACAACGTTATGGGAGAACAAACCCCTCTTCAGTGTTCAGAGGCTCTGTCCCGTACACCCCAAATAACCTCCAGGTACTAAGGACAGCCAGGCACAGAATGGCTCAGGACAGCTCTTGGTGGCCCAAGAGTCTGAGCAGAGGAATACAGAATGTACAAGGCAAAAGCGCTTCTCAGGCTTGTGTTCATTCCGGCCAGTACAATAGAAGAAACACTTTTGCAAGATTTGGCTTTAAGGGTGCTATGGGAATTTGAAACTGTCAAAATAATAAACCAAAATATATCAGTATTCATTATTTGTTCTCACCCTACAAAATCCACATGTTCCACTGTATAGGTTTTCTCAAGCACAAGTCATTTGAAATTCCCAGCCAGAGAAAGAGCCAAAAAAGGAAAGGTCTAAAAATGAGCTGCAAACCACAGACACACATCTCCATACACAAACGTGCATGCAGGCACACACATGCAGGCACACGTAGGGTTGGGATTGGGTCTGGGGCCATTGGTTTGTGAGCAAGTGACCCGTAAAGGGGGAGGACCACTGCCCGGTGAATCTGGCATCTGTTGCAAGGGCTTCATGATGGAGATTTTGCAGTATATCCAGCTGGGCCTCCCGTCCTCAATATTCAGATCTCGTTCTCAAGTTTGAGGCACTGTCTGGAAATGTTCGTCTCCCTGTTGGTTTCAAGGATTCATTCCTGCTGGGAGTTTCTGTCATGTAGCTAAGTCCTGGAACCCCCTGTTCTCTCTGGAGTATTGAGAATGTCTGTATTGTATTTCTGGGTGGCAGGACCTGCTAAATCAAGTGGGAGGTGTTCGTGGAGCTCTCCAGGGTGCTGACGTGCCTGCCACAGCGGGAGACCAGAGTTCCAAAAAAACGTCACACCAAGTCTAGCCCTTGTCATCTCTTCCTATTAACCCGGTGTTCTAAGACAGAGCAGTTCTGACAGAGGCAGGATTTATCAAGCCCTGTATATTAATTCCTCGATATTTTCTTGGTCAAAGTTATAAGCCTCTGGCCCAGCCTTATCTCTCCAACATTCAGTAAGTTCATCCTTCTCTGGTTTGATTTTGGGAAGATGCTGACTTCCCTAACTCTCTGTGAGGCATATTTCATTCTGGCATCTTAGATCTCGACTAGCACAGTGCCTGGCTTCTCTGTGTACTCAAAACACCCTGGAACTGGAGTCCCACTCATGAGATTTCCAGGGTGGTGGTCCAGGTGCAGGGACTATCACAGAGCTGTGCAGAGAAGATGCTGTTATTTCCCAGGGAAGATGCCCACTATCAGCCACCTAAAGTCCTTCAACACCACTGCTTGCCTCTCTGCTCCCTGGGGGCACCTTGGTGGGCCAGTGGGGACCAGTGTGATGTCTACACCTCAGTGCTGGGGCTTCAGATGGCTCCCTGGCTCCCTGGCAACCTCCTCTGCCAGTCTTCCTGCCCCAGCAGCCCTTAGAGAGTGACTTACATGCACTGGTTTAAGTGGGTTGAGGGAAAGCCCTGCTCCCACTATTTTCTGAATATTTGAAAAGAAAATCAAGAGGCTTTTTGAGTCAGCTTTTGCATTGCTGTAACCAAAAGCCCTGACGAGCAATTTTAGAGGAGAAAAGTTGTCTCACAGTTTCAGAGGTCTCAGTTCGTGGTTGGCCAACTTCATTGCTGCAGGTCCAAGGTGAGGTAGAACATCAGGCAGAAGATTGTGGAGGAGGAAAGCAGCTCAGGACTTGGCACCCAGGAAGCAGAGAGAGAGCTCTGTCACCAATGACAAACTGTAATCCCCAAAGGCAGGCCCTCAGGAACCTACTTCCTCCAGCCACACCCCACTGACACCCAGAGAATCACATCAGGGGACTGATGCACTAATTAGGTTAAGACACTCATAACCAGGGAAGGCTTGTCTCTTCCTCCAGTTTGCACATGTCGGCTTCTGGGGACACCACATATTTAACCGTGGCAGAGCATACGTTAGTGTTTTCTCCAGCTGAGTCTGAGGAACCAGTGAGGATTCCCAGCCCAGGAGAGCCACCCGAGCCAAGGAGCTGGGCTGTGAATCCAGACCAGCCATCCCCTCCCTGAGCACATGATCGTTGGAATGCCAGGAGGATGCTGTCATTTGTTAGTTTGTCTCAGGGAAAATGTTTCCTGTTCCCCAAAATCTCTCATTCCTCATGGCATGGCCTCAGGTATTAAAGTGAGATGCTCTGCCCCTTCCCTAGCCTTCCTGAGGAGCCGTTTTATAGCAAATCCCAGTCATTATGCATCTGGGGGACACAGGACAGCTGGGGGACACAGTCTCTGCTGGGGGCAGAGACAGAGGTACCTGGAGGTCTCTGGGGCAGTCCTGAGGCTGACCCTTGACCCTAGTTTGATGGCTCCACAGTGACAGCTCTGCAGGCCAAGTTTGTGAATGGGAAGGTGGCCTGAGGGACACACGAGGGAGAAAGGCACCAAGTGGCAGAAGAGAGTGGCTCTGTGCTCACCATGCACACACTGCACCCATTCCCCGGGCTGCGGCCACCTGCAGAAACAGCACCGATGCTGCACTTCATGGTCTGCATCAGGGTGGATTGTAAGGCTGTATGGCCCGTGTGAGCCCTCACGTGCTGGTACACTTGCACACCATGTTGCCCTCAGGCACACACACGCACACACTTGCTGAGCAGAGACTGTGGGTCAGACGATCTGTGCTGTTTACGATCCTTCTTACAATGCCCCGGAATTCTGCCTGAGGTCTGTTTGCTGTGCTGCCGAGGGGTCCCTGGGGCTGCTGGAGAATGAGCTCACTGGAGGAAACAGAGACAGAGCAAGAGGCAGGAGGGGATGGCAGTGGGGGGAGGGAGGGCGTGGTTCCATCGCCTCTGCACTCAGGCCCTATGCCAGAGACCTGAAGCTGTGCCCCTCCTTGTCTCCTGGGGACTGTCCTTCTTCAAATGACTAAAGAGTAAATGCCATCAGGTTGGCTCACGTAGGGCTGAGCAGGGAATGAGCTGGGGTCAGTGGGAGAGAAGTTCCTGAGGGATCGAGTGTCCCCACCCCCTGTTTATATGATGCCATGATTTTCTGTCCTCTCCATGATCCTGGAGTATTTGAAAAATGGGGTGGACTCAGCAATTCAGCCCACGTGGTTACCCAAGGGGCATGTTGTGAGGGACAGGTCAGCTTGGCAGGAGCGTCGATCATGGTCAGGGTTGCATAGCTGCAGGCATTGCATCAGAGGACATAGTGCTTGTTAGGATCACTCAGACAGGTAAAGAAAGCCCCCAGGCAAACATCCCTGGAGCTGGGTCTTCTGGGAGATGGGTGGGTCTCCAGCCATGGGGTCATGCTGGCCCTGCTGTGGTGGACAGCCAGTTGCTCTGCTCTGCTCTGAAATCCACTCTGGCATAGAATTCACATGCAGTTTGATCTAAGTGAGAGGGAATATTTATTACTAACTTATAAAATGGAAAGTGAGAACCAACACGCCCTTGAAGCCTCTTCCACGTCTAAGATCCAGTGACACCTCCACAACCCCTCTGCTCTGTGCTCTGCTCTTGGGTTTATTCCTTCTCACTGCCACTACTGGAGAGTAACAAGTGTGGCCTTTGGCTACTCTAGTCCACCCATCTCCAGCCTATCTATCCATCTGTTCATCCATCCATTGGGCCATCGATCCATCCAGCCAGTGTACCTTCCCTGCCTCCAGCCACCACCTACTCTTACCTTCATCCTTACTCCCACCCACCCATCCATCCATACCTCCACCCACACACTCATCCATCCATCCATCCATTCATCCACCCATCTACTCATTCACTCACCCACACACTCATCCATCCATCCACCCATCAATCCATACCTCCACCCACCCACCCTATACCCATCCATCCATCCATCCATTCCTCCACCCACCCACTCATCCATCCATCCATCCATACATCCACCCATCTACTCATCCACTCACCCACACACTCATCCATCCATCCACTCAACCACCCATACCTCCACCCACCCACCCTACACCCATCCAGCCAGCCATACTTCCACCCACCCACACACTCATCCACCTACTCATCCATTTGTCCACCCATCTACTCATTCACCTACCCATTCATCTATCCAACCATCCATCCATCCATTCATCTACTCATCCATCAATTGATTCATCCATCCATCTCTTCTGGCAGCTGCTGACCCCTCCCTGCCTCCACCCACTCACCTATTCTTCCCTCCCTCCATACTCTCACCCACACACTCATTCATCCATTAATCAATCTGTCCATCTACACACCCATTCATCCACCCACAGATCAATCCATCTGTCCTCATCCACTCATCCATCAGGACCCATTCCCCCATCCATCCATTCTCCATCTACCCACTCATCCATCTTCTACCCACCCTCCGTCCACCCTCTGTCCACCCCTCTGTCCACCCCTCAAGTCACCCATGAATACTTCTCCCACCTGTCCCTCCTCTCCCTTCTTTTATTTATCAGAATACAGGCACACTTCCACCCTGCCTGGGAATGTGCAGGGGTGAAATAGGAAGCATGTGTCCCTGGGCTCTCTCCTCTACAAATAGTTTATTCCGTGGCTAGCACTTGAAGTTGGGCCTGATGCATGGCTGCTCCTGAGCCAAGTCTCATGAGGTTTGGGCACAGGCCTGGGGCCCTGGTCAAGGCATATAGCAGAGTCAACACAGGTGATCAGATCAGCCATGTGGCCTGAGGCCGCCCCAAACAGCCTCCATATCCTAGAGGAGGTCAGTGTGTGTCCCAGAAGCCCATGACAGGCCTTTGTGAGGCTGTGGGCAGTGGCAGCACTGGGCTCTCTGGGGGCACTCACACGTGCTCAGCTGCCTGAAGAGGCCGAGGGCCTGCACTGCCCACCCCGTGTGCCTGTAGGAACCCCAGCACCCTACTCTGTCCTCTTCATTAGGAGTCCTCCCGTTCAGCGAGGCCTCTTTCCTCACCACAGCAACCTTCAGTTAATCTCACTCACCTTAATTACTGCAGCACTAAATCAATACTCAGTGATTGAGTCAATCATCTAATCTTCCTGGGCTTTAAGGATCATTTAGAGTTGATCCCCGGCCTCTACAGTGAAAAGATGGCACTCGGCTTCCTGCTAAGCGGCTGTAATAACCGTCTGGCGGTACCCTAGAGATGGCTCACCCAAGGTCAGTCTCCATTCAGCTTGAGTGATGTCTTTTATTTCTCTATTCTCTATCCCCCAAACCCTAGCACAGCTTCTGGCCAAGAGTGGGGGCTCAGGGGGTTGGTTCCATTAGTTTGTGCTCTTGGCCTTGATCCCAGTGTCTGCCACAGCCAGCCACGCCCCTGCCTGGACACGTGTCTCCTGCTCCCTTGGGCTTTGCCCTGTGACTTGAGCAAGCCTTACCTGTCTCCACACTGAGTCCCTCAAAGCACAAGCAGGTCTTGGCGCTCTTCAAAACAGAGCTGAGGCCAATCTCTGCCTTCACATCTTCTCTCCCCAAGCCCTCAAAAGCCACTGATCCCAACCCACCAGAAATCGCCCCTTGTACATAGATAACATTTCTTCTCCAAATGTTCTCAAAGTTTAATCTCTGTCTGCAGATAGAATTCCTGTATTAAATGAAAAAATCAAAAATATGACCTTTCAGAATGTGGCAGCAGATCATAAATCAGTGCACGGGAAAATGTGGGTGGGGTCAGGGCCAGGATGCCTGTGTGGCCTGGCCGGAGGGTCAGGAAAGGGAGCTACACAGGAAGTGGGGCAGGAGGGTCAGGTCCCTGGGCTGTGAGGGGTAGGCCACTCAGTTGCCCACCTCCAGATCTCAGGTCAAGGACTGGAAATGCCTACAATGTCCCTGTTGTACATCCTTCCCCTCGATGCATATGTGGGTCCTAAACCCCACACATGATTAAACCACCAGGCATAGTTGGCAACGCCCCTGCGTGCAACACACAGACATCTACTATGAGCCAGGGGTTGGCCAGGGGCTGGGCCACCTCTTACCTCTGTCCAGTGAAATCCCACAAGATGGGCAAAGCCAACCTCTAGACACAGCAGAGGGCCTGGGGGACGTTGTGTGGGGCCCAGACAGGCCTGGACTTGCAGAGCCCCAGGTGCTGGCCTCAGCGGTGGACAGTGGACCCTGGAGCCTCGCGTGACGCAGCACAAGCCCTCTACTCCCCTGTGTGACACAGGAGTTGTGTGCTGAGGCTGCCTTGTCTGGAGGTTCCCGGCTTTTCTCAGTGAGTGTGTTTGTTGTTTCCTTCAGAAGCAACGCTGTCATTTTAAATTAAATTGCTGCCGCTGTGGTTTCCTCACCGTGTGCCTTAATTCACGGGAATCCAATTGCGCTCTCCCCGGGAGGCTGTTTAATGTAGTGTCAGAGCTGAATAAATAATCACAGACACATTGGGTTCCCACGTCCACTGCTTCAGGGAGGCCACTGTCCAGCCTGCCTGCTTCCTGACTCCCCGGCCTGCTGTGCCCGGGGAAGCTAGGCCCTGAGGCTGGTCTTCTCCCTTGTGCTTCGATGGCTGTGGAAGCCCCTTGCTGCTGTTGGCCTGTGCTGTCCCTGATTTAGACTTGGAGAGTCTCCACAGTTACAGCAGGTGGGGTTTGGTGGTCCATCCCTCCGTCCAAGGATGCTGAACCTAAAGCCAGAAGAGCCAGGCTGCCTGCCTGCCCAGAGAACACTGGGGCAAGGGTCCCCAGAGCCTGGGCTGAGGTGGCCAAAACAGGGAGAGCTCCTGACTCTTTTGAGTGGGTGGGGTGCAACCATGAGCCATAGAAGGCTATGGGGGACAAAGACTCCGCCTCCTAACTCTAGGTATGCAGCAAAACAAGGATAAGGGGCAGCCAGGAAACACCTCCGTGGGGATGTCCCTGTAGCAAATGTGGGCTGGGGTGACAGGAAGGTCCTGACTCAGGAAACAGGAGCAAAGGTTCCAAGTCTGCTCCACTGAGGCCAAGGTTAGCAAACTATTTCTGATTTTTAATAATGGTGATTAAAAATAACCCAGAGATAGAATCACTCTGCAGCTGTGCACAGTTGCCCAGCAGATCGGCCTCAGGTTCCCGCTGCATACTCCACGATATCCCCAGATGTTAACCCTTTGCTGGGTGGGGTGTGATTGCTGCCCCCAAGCAGGAGCAATGACCCTGAGAAAACACCCAGATGTGTGTACTGCTTTAGCTCCCAGGGACAAGTTCCTAACCCAGGACCCTGCATGAGCATCAGCAGCAGAGGGCACTTCGAGAGCTCAGAATGGCAAGCAAAACATTGGGAAAAGAAGAAGCTAGTAGTGACCACTGAGGCCTCCTCTGGATGTGCCTGCAGGACACACACTTAAAGTCTACACAGCTTCTGGGTTTCATGCCTCTCTTTTTCCATCCCAAGATAAGCAATTACACAACATCAAAAAATAGTTTTTTCAATTACTTTTAAAAAGAAAAACAACTTTAGGCAGCATCAGGGTTGGGCCTTGAATGACCTGAAGACCCTCGTTTTGAAGGTTTGGTCCCCACCTGAGGTGCTATCAGGATGTGATGGAGCCTTTGGGATGTGGGGTCTTGTGGGAGGAAGTGGGTCCTGCAGGAGTGTCCCTGAGGGGTTTCGGGAACTCCAGCCCCTTCTCCTCTTTGCTTCCTGGTGGCACACCCCTCCCACCGTGAAGTCCTGCCCCACCACAGGCTGAAAGCAATGGGTGGTGACACAGGACTGAGACAATGAGACCAAGAGCCAAAATAAAGCCTTTCTCCTGTAAGTGGATTATCTGGGGACTTTGTCACGGCAAAGCTACTAGCACGGCCACCTGCACATGCACATCCTCCTCAGGAGACAACCCATCAATGTCTCCGACGCTGAGAGGCCCTGAATCGCCCCCGTGGAGCCCAGGCTTCCCTGCTCCTTTGATGGTCCACACCAGGCACGCTGGGCAGGGCGCCCCTGCAGACGAGATCCCAAGTAGCGTCATATCCCACTGGTGTTCCTAGAACGCACCGAGGGATGGATTACCCTGTAACAACAAGAGTCGGAGACGATCACCATCGGCTTCTCTAGGTGTGGCCTGATGACTCCAAAGACGGGACGTGACAGTGATAAAGACACACTACGGGGTGTTAAACCACATGGCACGGGATGTCCTCAGCATGAGGCTGCCCCCACAGGGCAGCTGCTCCTCCTGCATCACCCTGAGGTCTGTAGGCAGGACTGTTGCCAAACGTGTGGCCACATGTGGGCTGCATCCAGGGTGCTTTGTGCTCTTTGTCCTCCCTGTTTAGCTCTAAGCTCTGCAGACCAGGGGCCCCTCTGGGCTGACTGAGGCACATCAGCACCAAACCTGATGGCCCAGGGTCACAGGGGCTCTGAGTCCTGCTGGGTCCTGTGAAACTGTGGACAGAACAAGAGGACAGAAAGGAGGAGGGGAGACCAGGAAGGACAGGAAGCCAGAGGCTACGCTTTAAGAATGAAAGGCACAGGTCAGCCCAGAGGATGGGCAGGCTGAGGAGGGAGCCTGAAGTGGTCGGAGAGGCTGCCAGGAGCCGCCAAGCAGTAAGACCAGGAGCGTTCAAGCAGGGAGTGCTAGGAGGATGACCGTCGCCCAGGAAACAGGACCTTAGCAAAACTGACCAAAGGGTGATGAGGCAAAACGCAAGAGGCGGCTAGCCACCAAGAAGGTCACATGGGGCCTGGATCCTCCCTGAGGTTCCCCCTGGACCTCAGACCCACGTGTCCACCTGAACGTTTTCCCTGGGGCTTCTCAAAGAAATGTGAGCTGACCCTGGAACTCTGTCCTCACCCAGCCTGACCCTAGGGCCATTCAGTGAGCACCACCACCTGGCCACTTCCCAGGCTGAGGAAGCCACCTCTGAGAGCTCCCTCCCTGTCCTTGGCTGTCACATGCAGCCTCCTTCTACTTTTTCGTGGGTGTGAGATTGTCACCGTCTCTCTCCCACCATCTCCCACACGGGCGGAAGTATGCATGGGCTCCCCTGTGTGGTGGGATGGGCTGCCCAGCCTCCCTTGCAGTTAGCCGAGGTCACACACCACTCTGGCCAATGCTCTGAGAGCACGGTGGTGTGTTTGCTCTGAGCAGAGGTGACCAGTGCGTCCCAGCAGCTCCTTCCTGCAGGGCGTGGGGTGCTGAGCTGGGCTGCAGGTGGAGCAAGAGGGGCACCAGGTGGGGCACCAGGCAGGCCTAGGGCTCAGCGAGGACCAGACTGGCCCTGAGTGTGCAGAGACTCCAAGGTCAAGCTTCCGACCTGGCTCTGCTGCCTGGGTTAGAGGACTGCCTGCCTCCTGGTTTCCCTGCAGCCCCCTCACTGCAGTCCAGCCCAGCTCCAGACGCAGATCTGGTCTGTGTTCATGCACACAGTGCCCACGTGCAGGGACTCCCTCTCTCTGTCTCCTTGCTTTTCTTCGAAAAATGCAAGCGTTTATCCATATTATGCCAGGATATCACCCTCCTCCCTTGTCACCTTTGACACCCTCCATCCCCTCTCCTCAATGCCCAGGTGCCAGTCTCCTCTCCCAGAACCCTCACACACCCACCCAGGCCTGCAACAGCTTCAGACCTCCAGTCCCCACGCCCCTCTGCCATCATCTGGGTGTCATCCCTAGGGTCCTCGCCATGGAAGGCCCTTCCTGGGGCTCTCCGCAGTGATTCCGACATCCCTCACTGAACCACACTTCTGCTTTATGAGCTTGTATTTCTGTGCATAAGTCATGATTAATTGACATAATTATTTCTTCGATATTGATTCCACCTGATGCTGTGAGCTGTCCAGGTGCAGGAGCATGGCTACGCCCTGGCCTTCCCACCCCAGCGGAGATCTCTGCCCATGCAGGGACGCAGACACTGTCTGTAGAGTGGACGAATACGCGGGAAACAAAGAGTGCCGTGGGGCGGGGCTCCGGGAGCAAGGTGAGACTGGGCTCTCAGCTCTGCTCCACACCACTACCAGGCCCCATGTGGTCCAGATCAAGATTCAGGTGTGTCCTCTCATCCTGTATTAAGGAAGCCACACCTGGCAGCTACCGGCCAGCCCCCTCCTAACACAACACACTGGTTCCCAAATCAGGCTCCCTCTATTCTAATCAATCTGTTCACTGGTATCTGCATCACTGATTCTTCCCCTAGTGTGTACCATGTCAGGGTGGAGCATAAAATCTGAAAGTCATTCGGACCAATGCACCATGTCAGGCAGGGGTGGAATACTTCACCTGTCTATCCCCAGCTCTTTGCCTAAGATGTCCCTCGGAGGCGCACAGGTCAGCAGCAGTTACCAGGAAGGTGCATTTGCCAAACCAGGCCTGATCTGGATTCTGAACTCTCCACTTGTGGGACCTTAGATGAGTTGCAGAAGTTTTCTGAGCCCCTGTGCCTGCAACAACAGCAACATCTGCCTCCGGAGGCTTCCTAAAGACGGGGACTTGCGCTGCACATTATGTAGACCAGTGCCTGGCACCGCGGTCTGGATCAACAAATGTTAGGTATGCTCTGATAATTTGTCCTATTTCTGGATGTCCATCTGTTCCCTGCAACCTCCACCCATCTGCCCTGTAGTCCCTGTGGCCATGTGGAATCGACCTGCTCTGCACCGCACATGGCAGCCCATCAGGCTCAGACAGGAGCTGGCATCCTCTGAATCCTTCCCCCTCCCATGGACACCCACTTCCATGGCAGCCTCACCCTGTGGAGCACAACCAGCCTTGAACCATGCTCTGGGTGCCCCTGCATCCACCTGCCCTGAGACGCTTTCACTGGGACTGTCTATGCCCCCAAGGGCCGTATATGCATTTTCTGATTTGCTGGATGCCAGAGTCTCTCCTGAGCTGCAGCATGTCTAGCGCTTTCTTCCTGGAATAACTTTTTACTCAGAAATCAGAACGGGAGGATCTCAGTGGTGCTGTGTGGGGTGCAGGGGAAGAGCTGCTGTGCTGAGGCCGGTGAGTCACTCCGTGGCCAGCACTGAGGAAAAGGCGCCTGGTCAGGGACCCCACCAAGGCTCCCAGGGAGCGCGGCAGCAGGCCAGACTCCTGGTCCTGAAAGGACGCCCGCCCTTGGGGACCGTGGCCCACGCTCACCATTCCTCTGCCTGCACCCCCAGGACTTTCCACTCGGTGGTGGTCTCCTGGCCAGGCCTGGTCTCCTGCCCCACCACAGGGAGAACAATGCCCTGGGCCCCTCTGCCACACCAGACCCCCGTGCTTCCTCCTTCCCTGGCTTCCAGGTGAGAGCTGTTGGCCCTGTCCCCCACATCTGGGCCAGCTCCTCACACAGGGCCAGCCTCCCCAAGGCCAGGCGCACTCTTCTAGGTAGGACTCAGGTCGCTGTGTGGGAATACGCGTGTCTCTCTGTTGACATTTAAATAACGCCATCTTTCCTCCAGACCTGATGGCTCATATCCTCTTCCGCCAGGGTTCTGCGTGGCTGCGGGGACTCCCTCCACCAGTGGCCTCCGCACATCCCTGTGACTTACAGAGAGGGGTGTTCCTCCTCCTCGGTTCGGACTCTGAGGCTCTGTGAGTTGGTGGCCTTGTCTAGGCCCACAACAAATCTGTGGCCAACTTTAACACAAATCCAGTGGCCTGAACTCGAGGAGGAGATGCCACCCTAACACCTGAGGGCACATGGTATTCAGAAGCAGTGTCATTGTCCCTCTCCCTGGTAGGTATGATGCAACATGTCCATCAGTGTGGAGACCCAGTTTCCACTTGTACTGCTCTGAGCGGAGAGTTCTAACCTAGAGTTGGGTTTCCAGAGAACCAGCCTCCGCAATCCACCGGTTCCAACACACTGAATACAACTGCTGCCCGGCGGCCTGTCCACAGAAGCCCTGGTCCCATTGACTCCCAGGACTCCATGCAGGCAGAGATGGCACAGGGCCTCCTTCTGCCAGGCAGGGGTAGCAGTTTGATGGGGTGGTGTGGTGTGACCCCTGGGAGGCAGCAGAACAGGCAGCACAGCCACATGGGGAGGACATGGAGAGGGGCAGCACTGCAAAGTTCCTGAGTGGATCACCATCGACTCGCTGCTGGGTTGACTGCAACGCTGGGTGACCACGGGCTTTGTGCCCACCTGGTGCCCACCTGGCACCCACTCCACTGCTGAGCCCCCCAGCCCCCATATTTCCTTTTAGCACACACACCACATTCTCTCTTCCAAATAGTGTCAGAGATTCTACTCATGGTTCTCACGCCAGCCGCCCGAGGGTCAGAGAGTGGTGCCCTTCTTAATCCCACTTTGCACCTGAGGAAACCCAGGTCCCCAGGGCTCAGTCCATTGTTCAGCATCAGACCATAAACAGGTGACATCTGGATCCGACTCCCGGTGCCTGTCCACAGACTCCAGGGCAGTGACGGTGGCCTGACCAGCAGGTGAATGGCTGCCATCGGCTATGGTGGGGAGAGACGACTCCTGCCTCCTCCTGCTTCCCCTGAGCCTCCAGAGCTGAGGCCCAGAGAAAGCCTCCTCAGTGTCAGCACCTGCTCACCAAAGCCACCTCATGCACACATAGGAGAGGCTCACAACTGAACTGCATAGCCCCCCAGCCCAGGAGAGAGGGGACAGACACAGCTCACAGGGCCAGGATGCAAGTGGGACATTGAGGAGGACTGGCCTGGAATCCAAGGCTTCCCAGGCCAAGGAGGGAGCCCCTGCCTTGGGGTCCAGCTCTGGAGCCTGTTGAAAACGGACTGGCGTGGGCAGCAGAATGTATGCAACTGTCAACAGGAGGCCTTTGACAAGCCTGGTCCTGACAGCCACGGAGAGCTGCCATCCCAGCTCTGTGGCTATTTATAACTTTGTGCTCCATCGCCCAGAAGCAGGAGAAACACAAGGAGCCATGTGGTGCGCAATGGGTGAGGCAGAGTGCAGAGACACCTCCAGGGACAAACAGGGTGCCAGGTCCAATCCCAAACAGAAAGACAGCAGGTGCCTGGCCGGAGCCCCAGCCCAGGCACTCCGGGAGCCACAAGTGCGGAGGTGAGGCTGGGCCCAAACGGGTCAGCACCTCAGTTGCTTGGCAGCATCCTGTGAAAACCCAAAAAATGCTGACACCCGGTCCCACCTGGGAGGCTCTGGGCTGAGGGACCTTGGAGGTGGCCTGAGCAGCAGATGTTTAAATTTCCCTAAATAACTCCAAGCAGCAGGAGAACCTGCAAAGCACTGGGTCAAAACCCAGGAGCAGATTAGGTGATGGAAGGCTTAGTCCCTCTTTGGGGCCTCAGTTCCCTCCTGGAGAACAAGTGATCGGGACTGAGGAGTAGCCACATTTCTTTCCAGCCTGAGTCTCTGTGGTCCTCAACTGCGGTACCTTATGTAACTTGTGATTTTTGCTCGGAGTTATTTCTTAAACCGGGGAAGAAAATAACTACAGAGCAAAATAGGCAGAGCTGAGCTCTCTGGTTTCCAGGCCGTGCCATCCGGGAGCAGGCCAGAGGCCAGCCAGGGGCAGGCCAGAGGCCAGCTGACTGCCAGCAGCAGGCCAAGCCGCTGGAGTAGCAGCCCCCCCACCCTCGCCGTGGAGAAGAGTTGACATATTAAGTGGGCCTGGAGCATCTCCCATGGTAATCTCATCTGGCGTGTTTCTGTCTGAATTGCCAGTGCTTCTGATTGTGACATCCACTTCTTCACCACTGCTCGGCATCCGTGGCAGCTTTCCCAGCCCATTATCCATCATCATTCCATCTAGAGAGAGCACGAGCAACCTTTAGAGAAGACGGGAGCCGCCCGGGAAGGTAGGAGTGCTCTCTCCTGTGAAGAGCTTCAGAGATGAAAGTCCAACCAAACACACAGGCCTGGGAGGGGGCAGCTCCTCCTGCCATCCCCCTGCATGGCCGCTGAGGACCAGGGTCCATCTGCCTCCTCCACCTCCCGAAGCTCACAGCCCGGCCTCTGCTGGTTGTTCATAAGTCCCCGGGGTTGCTGCAGTGGCCTCCTGAGGGGTGTGCCTGACCCAGCCTCTTCCCTGGGGCTCTTTGATTGGAGGTCAGCAAGGAAATCAATCTAATCCTGACCTCCCCTCCGCAGTGGATCCCCCAGACCCTCAGCACCACCTCTGAAATACTCACTACTCTGAGGTCCTGGGGCCTCCCGGGGGCCCATGAGCACTGTGAGCAGGCCACAGAACATCCCACTGCTTCTCCTGGGATGGAAGTGGCCCAACCCAACCCCTGCCACCAGGTGAGTGGCCGTTCCCAAAGTCACTGCTCCAGGGTTCTTATGAGGGGAAGAGGAGACAGGAATCAGAGAAGAAGGGAATGTGGCCATGGACACAAGTCTTGGAGAGAGGAGGACCATGGGCCATGGAGCATAGGTGACCCCAGAGTGAGATCGGCCAGCCCCCCCCCCAGCACCTCCAGGAGGAGCCGCCTGCCCAGACCTTGCCCCGGTGAGACCTGGTTTGCCCATTTCACCTCAAGAACTGTGAAGACAATGAACTTGAGTGATTTCCAAGCCACGAAGTCTGTGGTCACTTGCTACAGCAGCCACAGGCCACTGACTGACTTGGTGCTTCAATCTGTACCAGGGCCCAGGAGGACCTGGGAGTGGCCCTCAAAGAAGAGAGGCCCAGGCTCTGCTCTGCAATGCTGGGGTTCTGAGCTGTGTCACTCCAAGGGTTACGCAGCTGCACTCTAGTCTACTGTGGCCACTCCGACCTATAGCTTCTCACGTCCAAGTGGCAGAGCAATGGGCATGGTCCTGCCACCTGCCAAAGTGCCTTGTTCTGTCCTGACTCCACTCAAAATCGACCCCTCCACAGAGGCCTGAGCCCAATGCCCAAAGGTGCACGGTCTGCCCCTAAAACCTCCTCCCCATCAGAGCCTCTTAGTGTCTGGAGTGACCAGAGGCAGTGGCATGGCCGTTTCCTTTGAGGGAATGTTTAACACATCATGAGCCATGACTCCCCGGGAAGTGCCACACTGTGGCTTCCTACAACTCCAGGAAGTGCCATTCCTAGCTGCACCCTGCTCAGTCCTAGGAGACAGGGGAGGGATGATTCTCAGCTTATTGCACAGTTTAGTCCAGTCCTGTCCTGGCCCAGAGGGCACGGGGCATCGTCCAGCGAAGGGGACAGACATGGTTAGGAAAAGAGGGAGCAGAAGGCCCTCCAGGCGAGGACCAGCCAGACAAAGCTGAAAACCCTCTGACCTGGGTCTGGCCCAGGTGACACAGCCCTGGGTTGGGGGCAGGGAGAAGAGGCCTCTGCGCTTTAAACTTTCAAAGGAGGTGAGGACGTGATTGAAGGTGGGTTTAGCTACCCCGGTGTTTGTCCCAGTTTCTGGCTCGGGAAATGCTCCCCCCACCTCATTTTTCATTTTACACAAGTAAACATCTTTTAATTGAAGCTCCTGGCCATTTAACATTATTTATAACTCCACAGATTAAGAGCCTCATGGAACTCTGGTCACATCTCATAACCAGTGATTCCCGGACTGCTCCCTAATTATTTGGGAGATGTTGTGTAGCATCAGTAATTATAGAGTTGATTTGAAAATGAGCAATTGGAGTTGCCATTTCAAAGGGAGCCACACAGACGATGTGCATTTGGACATCAAAGTCTCTTGGGAGCAGAGCCACCAGCTTCTACCTTCTCCTTCATCTGCAAGAGGCTCTGTGCCGAGCTCCACCAGCCCTTGCCTCATTCCCGGGTCTAGAGTAGTCGCTGTTTAGTGGGGTGGAGTGCCCTTTATGAAAAATGCTCAGGGCCAGGAGTGTGGCGGGTCTGAGGTGTTTTCAGATTTTGGAACCTGTGCATATGCACAGCAAGGTGCAGAAGGACGAGGCCCCCGAGACTGACCATGCGCAGGTGCACCTGGTGCACGCAGCCTGGTGGCCATTTTACACACATTGATAATTTGGGTTAGGATACGAGTTTTCATGGTGTGCAATTCTTCACGAGTGACATCACATTCATGTTCAGAAAGCTCCAGATCTGGCCGTCTGGATCAGGATGCCCACAGGGGTGGCCCTGCCCAGCTCTCCTGTGTCTCCTGTGAAGCCCTATCTTCCACCAGCCATGGCCCCCTCTTTTGGAACCTTGATGAAATGGAAGCCCCCAGCTTTTATGACAAGAACCTCACACAGGTGCCCACATCCTTGTCCTTTTGGGCTCCTCCAGAGCCATCCACTCAGTGGCCACAGGTGGGCTCCAGGGAGGCAGACAGACAAGTGTGGAGTGCTCCAACCAGCCCTGGACTTCTGGAGGCATCGACCTACTTATCCCAATGTGTCTCTGCCTCTCGTTTGCAGAGTCCATGGGCCACTAGGACCACTGCTGGGCAGTGGCTCTGGTGGGCACGGCAAATGGCCACCTTGGGTATGTGGAGTCAGGAAGGCCCAGCCTTCCCCACAGGCCTCTGGTTTCTGCCTCGTGTTCTCTGTCCTGCCTGCAGATGCCCATCTCCACTGTAAATTCGCCCACCAGAGGGAAAAGCCACCAAGCTCCTGCCCTGGCCCAGGGGACCCCACTGTGGCCCTCTGCCAGCTCTCTGCCTACCCTGCCCTGGAGTCGCTCTTCACCTGCACCTTCACACTTCAGCACCTTGGAGAGCTGCCCAGCGAGAAGCCTGTGGGCTCAGCCTTGGACCCTTTTCACACAGGCCGCTGGTGTTGGCCTCAACCTTGGCCCATGACAAGCCTGGGGACACATCCCGAGAAACAGGCCTTCTGCAGGATGCAGAGGGTCACAGCCATCCTCCTGATGTGGTTGACCTGTGCAGGGTGCTCAGGTCATGCACTGGTGCAGAGCCTCAGAAGACATGTGCCAGGAAGCCCATGGGATCTGGGGGAAGCCACCTTCCCAGACTCAACACAGAGAGCAGGTGCCCTGAAGGAAGAGTGCTTCCCTTCCGCCCATCAATCAGAATCAGAGACTCTCTTCTGTGACCAGAGCTGCTGTGAGGGTGGAGAGTCCAGCCAAGGCCTGAGAGGTCACCTGCCAGCCATACCCAGGAGAGCAGCCAGTGCCCAGAATGGCTGGGAGGGATTGCACTGTACAGCTCCTGTTGGGCCCTGCCCAGCTCTCAGCCAGGGCGGGGCACCCACTGTGCTGCTACTGTGCCGGGTGGCGCTCTCTGCCCTCCACCCACCTGTCTCCCTCAGGTGTACCTGCCCCCTCTGCTGTGCCCCGATGGACCGCTGGACACCATGCAGTGAGGAGCAGAGGGCCCACCCACAGCCTCCTGTGGGAGCCGGTAGGGCAGAAGCCGACTGTCCACTGAGCCTTGTTGACAGCAGGGAGTGTGCAGTGCCTGCCAGCTCCAACTGCCATCACTGACTCATCCCTGGGGACACCAGGTGGGACGCAGTTCCTCTCTCACCGTCCCTGCAGGGGAGTCAGCACACTTGGCTCCCATGCAGGGGCAGGCTGTGGTGGGGGAGCCCCCTGTGTGCATCCCATAGAAGCTGCAATGGGTATGTGTGTGTCTGTGTGTCTTTATGTATGTGTGTCTTTATGTGTTTCTGTGCATAGTGTGTCTGTGTGTCTTTATGTATGTGTGTCTTTATGTGTTTCTGTGCATAGTGTGTCTGTGTGTCTTTATGTATGTGTGTCTTTATGTGTTTCTGTGCATAGTGTGTGGTCCAGGGGTGGCCATGTCCCAAACAGGTACCCGTCACGGGCAGGAGAAGATCGATAGCAACTCTGAGAATCAGGCTTTAACGTTTTAAAAAGAAATCAACAAAACCTAAAGCTTCTAAATTTAAACTGTTAAATATAGAACCTTGAAAGAGAAAAAAACAAATAAATGAAGGGGCGACTTTCCCTGGTGACGCTGGGATGGGTTTCTCCAGTGTCTTCAGTGACAGTTTTTATAGCCATGAGTATTCTTACCTGAATAGGCTCTTGCCATGTGGGTGCAGGGGATGCTGAGGGCTGAAGAGGGAGAAAGATGAAAAGGCTGTTGGTGTGAGGTCAGTCCTTTTCCCAAGGAATCGTGTGCCCAGCACCTCTGAGAGCTGTCCCTGGAAGAATGTAGGTGTCAGCCAGCTCTCCGAGGCTCCGTGCAGCACCTGGGCTATAGAAAGGGAACAGGTTACTTTGGCTCACAGTTCTGCAGTTTCAGTCTGTGCTGGGCTGGTCCTGAGAAACTAATGTGACTCCACTTTAAAAAATAAATAAATAACAGCAGCTTCTACCTCAAGGCCTGGCCTAAGGAAGGGGGTGTGACCCTTGTCCTTGGAAAAACCTACAGAGCACTCCTAAGCACATACCCACCCTGCTGAGTTGTTTGTCTGTCAATAACAGGAGAGATCTGCAGTGCCAGGTGTCCCTGACTCAGTTGGGCTAGGTGAGGGCCCATAGCAACCTCCTAGCAACCTCCAATCAGCATGAGACAGGGAAAATACCTGGGATGCCAGATGACCTCCAAGTAGTTTATGGTGGTTGATAACATGTTGGGAAACCATGTAGTTTAGCACGTACACCCCTCATGGCCTAAACCAATCAGTTTAAACTATTTGCACTAACCAATCACCCCTACCCAACTTGTTCCCGCCAGTGAATGTGCTAATCAATGTTAAGAGTTGTTGTTTGACTTTCCCGCGGTATGGAATGATTTGCTGTGTGATGTTGTGACATCACAATAAAACCAAATAAAATCCCTCCAAAACCTATAAAATCTCACTGAACAAAGGACCGGGAATCACTCCCTGGGACTGCTGCATCGGGAACGTTGTGAGTCCAGGCTCGGGCTTTCAATAAAGACTCTTGTGTGATTGCATCAGATTCGGCTCCTGGAGGTCTATTGGGGTCCCACAAATCTGGCATAACAGTCCTGGGGTTCTTGGGACTGTGGCAAGACATCACGGCAACCGTACATGGTGAGACATCATGCTGGCCGTGCGTGGCAGAGCTGTTCACCCCATGGTCGGAATGCAAAGGAAAGAAAGATACAGGTTCCTGTTATCCCTGGGGATCTAGGACCTCCCACTAGGACTCTCTTACGGTTCCACCATGTGTGAACTGGGTCATGGGCTGGGGGCCAGTCCTTTACCATCACCTTTGGGGACATTCAGAGCCAGACTCTCGAAGTGCCAGCTCCATCTTCAGTCCACCTCCAGGTCTATGGATGCCTTGGTATTCATGTCCACAGCCTGACAGAGGTCACAGCTTGGTTCCTATGTCCCTACATGCACGTTCCTGTGTTTTCCATTAATCCAGGTGGGCATGAAGTGGGGGCTGTTCTGAAGTAGAACCTGTGACAAGTTCTTGTGGTGTCCTGCTGCCAGGAAAACGTATAGGGAGATTCTACTGGGAAAACATCAAGGAAAGAAAAAACAAAGAGGGTGAGAAGAAAGGAGAAGGGAGAGGAGGAGGGGCAGCTCAAAATGGGCAGGAGGAGTGGGCACCAGGGAGGTCTCCGTCCAACGTCACCTGAGGGTTGGAAAGTGTGCTTTCAGAGTTTCCCCTTTCTGGGCAGTGCCCACCCCCCATCCCCAGAAGTGACGTTGTCACACGTGTTACTTGGAAATAATTTGACGATCTGCATGCTGAATGTTAAGCATCTCTGTGTAATTTGGACAGTCATCACTCTTTTATTAGGAACCAGAGTGAAACATCTGAAGTATGAAGTCACTCTGCAGAGATGGGCCTCTCCACCCTCCAGTACCTGAGGACCTCTGGTGAGTTCTGATAGCAGCACAGGTGCCTGGACTCTACCCACAGCCCACTGCAGCAGGGGGTGGTCCTTAGTCCTCAAAATCCCTGGGATTTCAAAGCACTGTCCGGAGGAAGACCCCCAGAGAGGCCTGCACCTGGCAGGCACCTGCAGCCCTTCAGGACTAACTGCACCGTCCGGACTTTCGCCCCATCAAGAGGCTTCCTGGACCAGCTCTCAGAGGAGCCCCAGCCCACTGTCTCCGGTTTCCCTCTCTCCGAGGTTTACCAGTTTATACCTGTCTGCTTCCCTCTTAACTTCCTTTTCCCTCTGAGGACTTCACCTCATTATTTCCTCTTTGATATTTAATTCAGAACACGCCACTTAATGTGAAGGTGAGGGTTGGGAACCTGTGGTGGGAGGGTGGGACAGTGGCTTCTGGCACTACAGGTTTAGTTGGAGCCCATTAGGAGAGTTCCGGTGGCTTCCCTGCTCTCCTGCTGCCTTGATAGGGGCTGCTGAGGTGCTCTCTAGGCATTTCCATGCCTCCTTCCGGGCAGGTCTCTCAGCCCCTGAGGGGGCTGCCCATGCCTTTGGGGTGTTATAAGAATTCCAAGGCTCCATTCCCTCTCAAGTCCCCGCTTCCCCTCTCGGAGCCTGCCAGCTTAGAATCCACAGTGAGACATGCTCACTGGAACCCTCCCCGGCTACCAGTTTCCAAAGGGTAAGTCAGGAAGTCACAACTCTCTCCGTTCCTGGGGAATTTGGGTTTGTTTTCCTCTTTTCAATTATTTCCATTCTCTTTGGCTCATTGTGTTGGCTTGGGGAAGAGGGAGAACACCCAAGTCCACTTGAATCCACCATCTGTATCCAGAAGTCAGCAAAGAGATTTTAGAAATGTAGTAAAAAGCTAGTGTTATGGTGCTCGATTAAAAAATCAGGCACCAACAGTTACGGGTTGTATGTCATTGGCTCATTTCACTATTAAAGACCTGAGCAGTCATACCACAAAATTATAATAGGAATGGAATTCTTATGGAGGGATCATGAAAGGAATGAATTTAAAACTTTCCAATACTTCTCGTGTTTTCCTATAATGTCCTTATTTTGTTTTTATTGCTTGAAGTACTTGAAAAAACAAGAACCACACGTGCTTTGCCATTCTCTTTGGAGACTGCAGCCTATGTGAAGTTCTGCCCTAGGCCACGCAGTGGGCCTCCTCTTGCAGAGGATCTCGATGCTGTGGTCTCTTCTCCCTGCTTTCCTAATGGAGGGTCATCTCCATCCAGGACTTGGGCCACATCTGTGAGTCAGTGAGTGACCAGCCTGGGGAACCCCTAGGAATCCTCACTGGCTTTGCTGTGGGCTTTGAGGTCCTTCCCCTCCCAGGGCAGAACCAGAGGTGCCCTGCACACCAACTTCATCTGTAACAGGACATCACAGGTGGAGAAATTTATACATAAAATCATTTCCCAGGGGTTCTGGGAAGCCCAGGACCACGTGCTTCTTGCTGCATCCTAACTTGGTGGGAGGAATGACACGGGGGAGGGATGAAGAGGGAGAGGTCCCATTGTAACCTCTGTAAGGAGCCTGCTCCTGTGATAATGAACCCACTCCCCAGCAGATGGACCTCCTCATTGATAACACAGGCAGGGCCCCCCCAACACATTCTCCTCTTGAAGGACCCATCTCTTGGTGCTGTTGTGTTGGGGTTGGCTTTGGGACACACATTCAGACCATGACACCTACAAACCACGGCTAAAGAGTTCTCAGGGTGTGCCTTCTGCCTGGTGCTGTCCCAGGAACCTTGCGTATTCAGTGTGCTTGAAACACAGGACAAACATATTTCGATCTCAGTTTTGTAAGCAAGAAGCTGATGTTAAATAACGTGCTTAAGGTCACAGAACACAAACGTAGATCCACTGTGGTGTGTCCATCGACCCACACAGCATAATGTCATCGATTTCATCCTGCTGTTGCTCTTCCCTTCTTCTCCGCCCCCACAGTCCCCTGCTTCTGCTCCACTGATCCCCGTTCTATTTTCATGGACCCCCACACTCCTCTATTTTGGTGCAGCTGCTGCACAGGAGACTGTTCTGCCCACTGTCAGAGGAGGGACTGCTCCTCCAGAGGAGAACAGAGGGTGCTCCCCTCTGAAGTCCCAGCATCCAGAAGGGGCATGTCTGGGCCTGCTAAAGCTTGGATGCATCCACGTCCGGTCAGTCTGTGTGGTCAACTGGGACCTGAGCACAGTGGGACACGTGTTTTCCGTCTATAAATTTTGGCTGAAGAGAAGCAGTGGGGCGGGAAAGGAACCAGGGAGGATCAGGATTTCGGGATCCATGGGAGTTGCAGGAAGTCTCATTTCTCTTTCCTCCCGATTGTTCTCCCCACAGCTTGAGTGTGTCAGCTCCTCCCCCCAGGCCCTGCTCACCACAACCTCACTTTTCCTTCATTCTGAAAAATATAGAACATGATTAATATCCCAAAGAATTTACTATTAATATATTCTGTGCTGCTGATCGAGACCCCAGAGCAGTGTCTCCCACTGTTCTTTCAGCCCCTTCTCATGCCATGTGACTAACGGCGTGGACCCCTAGAACCATCATCTGGAAAAACGTCAGGGTTCTGTCCTTCACTCTGTGCCCTGGGCAAGTCTCTTCACCAATGTGTCAGGCATGACCACCCTCCACACAGGATTCGCTACCATCTCTGTGCTAGCAAAGGCCAGGGCCCTTAGGAGGGTGCCTGGCAGGGGGCAGATGGAACTGGTGTTTGTCATTTTTATTATTTGCGAGATCAGTAAAAAAGGAACGGAATGAGGCTTTGTTCCATAGCCGTGATGTGCCTTCTTCCTCTTCCCTCAATGATCCAAACACCCAGGAACACTTTGCCCTCCCAGAGAACTAAGAAACACTCTTTACCCTCAGGGAGCTGAAACTCTAGCCCATAAGTAAAATAACTTCGATAAAACTCTTATGCCAGGCAGAGCCCAATGGGCTGTTCCAGAGAGTAACAAATCCAAGAGATTCTGTGCAGCTTTGGGGAAGGAGATTTGCAGAGGGAGGAGAGGAGGATGGGTCAGGAGAAGGTGCTGTCTTACGGAGCAATGTGGAGAGCAAGGGGTTGGTGCAGAAAGAGGAAAAGGGAGAGACACCAAGGGGCAAGTGTCAGAGACGCCTGGAGGGCTCTGTCCTGGGGAAGCTCAGGAGACAGGCTGGAGGGCAAGGTCGGCCAGGCTGGGAGGCGTCTGGAATGGGCCACGTCTCAGGGGAGAGCTGCTTGAGCTAACTTGGCTACAGGGACGCATATTTGTATATTTGAAGGCATCGTGGCTTCTTGCACAGTCCACAGGGTGGGGGGGAGGCAGGTCCTGCAAGAGACCTGGGACCCATCCAGCCTCTCACACCCCGTCCTTGTCCATTGCCCACCTCCCTGCCTCTCTGTGTCCCTTGGGTCTTTCAGTGTCCCCTGGGTCTCTCACTTCCACGTCTGTTCCAATCTCTCCACTTGCTCTCTGTTTTAGTTTTTTGTCACTGTGAGTAAAACATCCAACAAGAACAACTCAGAGGATGAAAAGTTTATCGGGGGCTCATGGTTTCAGCATCTCAGTCCACAGTTGGCCAACTCATTGCTCTGGGCCCAGGCGAGGCAGCACATCCTGGGAGGTGGAGCTGCTCGGCTCATGGTGGGATCGGGGAGCAGGGAGGCAGGGTGGGGTGTGCAGGGAGGGTGCATCTTCCAGGGCAGCCCCATGAGCCACCCCTCCAGCCAGGCGCCACCTACCCACAGCCACCCCCAGGGCATTACCCCTGGATAAGCCTGTTTATTACATTTTCTGCTATCAGATTAATTAATTTTCTCTTCTGTGGATTCTGGTTTTTGTAAATTGCTCATAACAATCTTACCTACTTCAAGGTTATCAGAGGAAACCTTTCCATGTTTTCTTTGAATTCTTTCATTGTTTCAATTTCTGCTTTTAAATTGTTGATCCACCTGTAATTCATTTACATACAAGGAGTGATTAAGACATTGAATTTTAAGATGATTGTTGAACACCTGGAAGGAATTTGTTGCCTTGCTTTGATGAAGTTTGTCATTTTTTGCAAATAATTCGTGTTTACCAAGAAATACGAAAATGGGCAAGAAGAATAAAAACTTCCCCACGATTGTGTCCTTTAGATAATGTCTGTGAATTTATTATGTAACCTTTCTCTGTGAAGAAGATATGGAGATGATCTTTCACAAAAGAATGGCAGGAAGCATCCCATTCTGTCACCTGAACATCCTTCATAGCACGCTGTGGCTCTCTCTCTCCAAGTGCATGGTTTTAGCCACTGTTGGGTTGAACTCAAGACAGTGGGGGTTGTGGAGTGAGGCAGGCAATGGGGTGCAGCTTTGGCCCCAGCTCCTGCTGGGGTTTGCATGTCTCCATCGAAGCTGAAGTGTGAGCTCTGAGGTGGGAAAAGATGGGACCTCAGGATGCGGGTGATGAGGTCACAGGGCTCTGCCTGCAAGAGGGAATTAATCCTCTCATGGACTAGTGGGTTAATGGGGCATCTTTGGAGTGAGTGTCATAAAATCCAGTTTTAATCTGTCTCTCTATGCTCCTGCTCATTATACAAAGCCCTGTGCCTTCTTAGGGCTCTGCAGAGAGTCCCCACCAGCAGAAAGACCTCATCAGCTGTCGCCACTGGATCTTGATATCCCAGTCTCCACAACCATGAGTGGAATAAAACTCCAGTCTTCATAAATTACCCAGTCTGTGGTCCTCAGTTATAGGAACAGGAAATGGACTCAGATGCTGCTCTTCCCCAGAGCGCAGTGTGACAGGAAGAATAGAGCATCCGCTTGAAGGTGACTTGGTGGAGGAATCCTACGTCAAGGGGGATGAGACCGTCTTCCTGCAGAATCACTGGACACTGAGGGGACCAAGGAGGATGTAGGGGGAGGCGGAGAGGAAGAATACCCTGCCAGGAAGAAACGCCAGAGCAGAGGAATGCCAGAGTCCCCTCTGGGCTCATTGTTCATGTGATTGGGACTGCAGTGGGCTCAGGGTCTCTAGGAAGTGGGACTCCCAGAGCAGAGGTTCCAGGAAGGTCATCAGGGGGCCAAGCAGAGCAGCAGCAAGAGGCCAACTGCAGGGACCATCGGAGCAGCCACTTGCACCGGGGTGCACCCAAGATCAGAGGAGAGAGGAGAAGCCTGGGGCATGGCCGGGGAGAAGGGAGATGGGCCAGCAGGGAAGACACCTTGGGTGTCCAAACCAGAGACAAATGCAGACAGGTCGATGTCCACCAGCACCGTGCTGGGCCTCTCCTCAGGGGTGGTTTCTGCCTTGTGGCTTCAGTGTGTCCACCTGTGACCTCTCATAGCTTGTTTGGCTCCACCCAGCTGCCACACCATCATCCCCTCTCTCCCAGCCGGGCTTCCTGATCTCAGGTGTTGTGGTATCTCATGCAGAGAGACTGGCCACCAGGGCATCCAGCAGGGAGCAGTGTTTATTAGTGCTGACGCTGGCCCAGCGGATTCATATCCAAAGGCCGAGCCCTGGGTGCAGGAGGCGTTGTTTAGCTAGCTCTGGTCAGTTCCTCTGCAGGAAAAGACCTGCAGCTCCATCTTCCTGTGAGGTGATACAGTTCCCATCTGACATCCACTTCCCCTCTACAGAGTTGCAACAATGTTGCTGCAGAGCTGGGGGTGGAGACACTGACACTGTCATTGAGTCTCCAGTGCAGAGGGGCAGACTCCTCTCACCTTTAGATCCAGGAGCCAGACAAATGTAAAAGTGGCCACCCTGCATCCGCTGATTCCCCAGGGGGGGCTCTGTCAGGTTCTCGACTTGTCCCTCCCAAGAATGCCCCGAACCCCCATCCCCCCAGGTCCCATCACATGATGATTCAGATCAACAGTGTCCTGAGCTTCTTGAACAGAGATGCAGCAACCACGTTGTTGCAGGAAGGACGTTCAGAGCAGGCGTCTCCGTCTGTTCATGCTGTGGTGATGACACAGACCGAGTGGATCCTGAACAACAGGAACGTGTTTCTCACAGGGTGGAGGCAAGTGAGCTTCTGTCCCTGTCTTGTCTACAGAGACCCTGCCCTCCAGATACCATCATGCGGGGAATAGGGTCTCAACACACCAAGTATCAGGGACGTGAACTTTCAGTCCCCTGGAGTAGAAAACGACAGGGTGACCTATGCCTCATCCAGGCAAATAACTCCCACACAGCAGGACGTTCCCAGGACACAGGTCTGCCAGAGTCAGCTCCAGAGGTGATCCCCAAAGGGTCCCAAGGATGGGGAGGGCCCAGGCACTGAGGAGCCAGGCTCCAAGTGGAGAAGGGTGCACTTGCGGGGTCACCCAAGACCAGGGTGACTAGGGCGTAGGCTGTGGTGTGGCCCCTGGCCCACTCCACCCAGGCAGGCTGCATAGCTTTCCTGGGTCTCAGGCTCCCCCAACCGTGGCCGGAGCAGGCAACAAGGACCTCATTCAGTGCTGCAGTCCAAGTGGTCCTGGCCCCCCCTTCTGTCTTCCTCTCCACTGTGCTGTTCCGCCTCCACCCTATGGAGGCACAGTGTATTCTGAGCCTTCCTAGCAGGATAATCCATCATATGCTAATCGCATTGCTATTCGGCTGTAAGATCCGGTCAGCAGCACATGGGCCAGCATGAAAATAGAGGAAAGCAAGGCCTTTCAGGGAGCATGGCCAATGTCTCTTGAGCTTCCAGCCCAGTGCACAAGGCCACAGAGCAAGGCCCAGGCCAGGGAGGAGCAGGAGGCAGCATCCAGGCTGCTAAGCGGAGGGAGGGGAGAGTGCAAGAGGCAGCCCTTGGTGACCAGTAGCTCCTGCCTGGTCACCAACCAGCTCAGATGAACAGATCAGCCTCTAAGTGGCTCCACAAGATTTCTGGAATTTTCTTTCACCCAAAGGGGGTCCTGGTCCAGAAGAGACCCTGGTGTTCTTAGTCTCATGTGATTCTCATGACCCACTGAGAACCAGAAGAGGAGCACCGGGGCACCCCTGCTGGCTCCTTGGTGCTTGGTGACATGCTTGCCTGTCACTGTGGCCCCTTCCTGGCTGGGGAGGGATGACAGTGTCAAGTAGGACAGCAGAGGGGCCCCTTGCTTTCTCTACTGCTCCTGAGCTCCTTTCTCTGGTGCTTTCTAGAAAGCCACAGCTGTTCAGGGGATACTGCTCTCCCAGTTCCTCACAAGGACGTGGAAGCTTGCAGAATCTGAGTGAGCAGAGGCCAGTGGCAATGGCGCTCCCCACATGGGGTGGAGCTCGCTCCCTCACCTGCGAGGCCATCTGCCACCCTCCTGAGGATCTGCTAGATCATGTGGCTTGGGAAACCCCTCTCCACACCAGTGAGAAGGAGGTGAATTGGCTCGTGACTATGGGAGGAGGAGGGCTAGACACCTGTCAGCCTACCCCCAAGACTCCTTGAGGGATGGTGACATCCCCTGGGAGTCACAGGGACTCTGCAGTTCTAGATGTGCATGCTGCCATAGAGCTGGCGGATACCTGGGGGGGGGGGCAAGGAAGACCAAGACCTTCAAGGTCAGGCAAGGAAGGCTATGTGAAGATGACTGTCCCAGGTTGGATGAGGTCGCTGGGCAGATGTCCCTTGGAAGGACGGTGTGTTTGTATGGGTTATGGTTGCCCTGCACCATTGTGGTCTCCCGAGCCCCCGCGAGGGTTTTGTGACAGGTGCATGTGCGAGAGTGTATCCGCTATGGCCTCTGATTGCAGCGGCTTGGCTTGGACGTAAGTGACTCACTGGATTCTGACAGCTTCTCAGCCCCTTCCCCAGGCTCCTGCTTCTCCGGCATAGGTGTGGGGTCCTCTCCTCCCTCCCAGCTGGGGAAAGGGCTGGCATATGGGAAAAACATAGCTGCCCTGTCCAAAGGCTCCCAAAGCTGGGTGCTGCTGGCTGGAAGGGACAATCCTTGTGGGACGTCTTAAGGTTGCCAAGAGTCAGCTATAAGGAAAAGAGAAAAATGTACAAACACCGAGGAGGAAGGGGGCGGGCTCAGTGGGCAGCCTGGTGGAGCATCCCAGAGCAGCTTAGGTCTTCATAAGAAGCCTCTTCCCCCTCCCCACCCCTGGTGACCCTGAAAATTCTACTCTGGGGACAGCCCCGGGGCCGCTGTTGTAAGCTCCAGATGGCTCCCAGCCACCAGCGTCAGCCATGGTTGAAGGGAGGGAGCATGATGACAGGGACGTTGGCAGGGCAGGACCCAAGGCTGCAAGCCAGGCAGGCTGTGGGCAGCTGAGGGGCACTCAGCACTCAGCACTCTGCTTGCAGGCCCCTCACCCTGGCCCTCTGCTGGCAGGAGAGGCCAGTCAACGCCTCTCAAGGAAGAATTTTTTCCTGGAAGTCCAAAAGAAGTTGTGAGGCTGGCCAGAGGCCCCTCTCTTCTCTTTCTGGAACCTCCCTCCATTCCCAGGAGTCCTTTCCCATCCAAGAACCTGGATTTCATTAAATTCCAAGGAAGTAAAGCACTTTTGAATCATCATCAAGATTTGGATTCTTAAAGGCCCACATCAGTGGTTCTCAAAAACCAGTCACCACCAAGACTCAGAGCGTGTCAGGAAAGCAAAAACAGCTGACTCACATCCAGCAGCGAGGACTGCAGAGTGTCTGGCCTTCAGCAGATGTCCTTCGTCTGACTGTCTGGGTAAGGTGCACTTGTCCTTATGAAGCAGGGACAAGACAAAAATTTATGGAGAACCTCACCGGGGCCAGGCATGGAGGCAAACACTTCATAGAATACCTCTATTTTACAGATGAAGAAACTGAGGTTCAGAGAGGATCAGTGACCCATCCAAGGCTGCACAGCGAGGAGGCAGAGCGGCCCCTGAGCTCCCACTGTGTGGAATAGCAGTTTTCAGACTCTTTGGTCCTAGGGCCTCTTTGCATTCTTAGAAATTATTGAATGAGTACCTAAAAAAGCTTTTTGTTTACACATGTTGTCTCTAGTGATGTTTTCTATACTAGAAATCAAAGCTAAGAAATTCTTAAAATATTAGTGCATTTTAATCAATACACCCACTACACATTTAACATAAACAGGGTTCTTTAAGAAAACAAAAGATTTTAAAAGAAATACAAGGACCGACCTACAAAATAATAAAAGAAAGAAAACAGATTAAAAAATAAATAAGAGAGGGAGAACAGAAAAATGACCCTGTGTTCCCTTTTTGCCAACCTATTTGCCATGTGGCAAAAGATAAGACAGGCAGGTTCCCACATCTGCACCAGGTCTGTTGTGACACCCCATCACCAGCCACTGGGAACTCCACTCTGTACCTGTGGAAGTGCCCTGCTGACTTTGGTGAGGTGGTTTTGCCTGGTAGACCCTCTTGAAGGATTCTTGGGGACCTCAGAGGTCCCCAGGCCACACTTTGAGAACTGCTAGTGTGTTCTCCAGTGCTAGGGACCATTCTACTTCAAAAAACCTCCAGGTGAGCTCATCCTTACAGTCTGTGAGGACCCCAGCGTGGCTTCTGCAGGTCCCCCTGTGGAGAGGGCGAGTGGGCTGGGGAGCAGGGGGTAGGAATGCGGGCTCCCGGCTGGGCGCTGGCATTCTGAACTCTGCCCCTCAGGTCAGGCTCAGGAAGGTGGGTGGCTGCAGCTCCTTGGGATTGCCGTGGCCTTCCTCAGGGATGCTGCCTGCATTAGCAGGATGCTGGGCCCAGCCTTGCGGTCCACCAGCTGCCCACGCCCATTGTGGCCTCGAGGAGGTTCAAGCTGGCTGGGATCCACAAGGGGGGAGACTGAGGTCCTGCCTAAGAGCCCACGGGCTGTTCCTGGGAGGACTGAGCTGAAACCTCCTGACTTAATGCCCAGGTCAGAAGCTCCTCCAGGAGATCTGGGTTGCAGGAAAGGTCATTCCAAGCTACCTGTTGATTGGGGGGCTTTTGTCTTTCTTTGTTTTAGTAGAGACCCTGGAGATAAGCTTTCACTTCTGTACCCAACCATGCCTTTCACATCACAGGGACCATGGTGGTCACTGCAGAGAGAAAGCTCCAGGCCACCAGCCACGAGGTCTTGGCTCTGGGCTTCTTTTTTCCTGTACCCCCCAGCCCCCCATGACCAGGAGTAGTCATGGGACCTTGCTGCTTTGCATTGACTAGGCATTTGCAATGTCCCTCTGCCAGGAGCTGACTCATGGCTGGGGACACAGAGATGAACCATGCACAGTCCTTGACCTTACAGAGGTCGTTCTACCAGTGGGAGAGGAGAGGAGGCCATCAACAGAGTGGGACAAAGATTAGTCGGGGTGATCAGGGCTCAAGGGGGAACTAGGTAGCCAGAGGGCCTCATGGTCATGGGGGCTGGGAGTTGCTGGGTGCTGGAGGGTCCTAAAGTCTCGGATATAAAGCTGAGGGTCTGAGGTGGGTGGGTCTGATGGGGGAGGAGGTTTGTGACTTCCAGGGCTCACTGTGGGTTGCGGGATCATAATGTCATCAGCGTAAGAGTGACGTGTGGTTGCCCTGGGTGCTGAGCCTCCACAGGGTCCGTCTGTCCCACCCTCTTGTTCTAGGCAGGCCGGGATCCTCCTGTGGGTGGGTGGGGTTAGTGCTGGCCAAGAGGGGATGGGGAGCCCAGCTGAGAGGGGGCACTGGCTCCTGCAGAAGGTGAGCTGGGCTTGCAGTCACCTCTGGTTAATGGGCACCCTGGGGATGGAACTGCATCTGAGTAGGGCCCCCTGCTCTCTGGGACCCTGTTCAGGCCTCCCAGGGGAGTTCCAGAACCAGGGCAGGAAGGGAGGTCCACCACTGGCCACCACATCCTGTTTCTTCTACAGAGACATTGCCCCACCTTTTGGGCAGGATGGGGCCCTGACATATGGAGCCTCCCTTCTGTCAGGTGGACTTGGGTTCAGTTGCTCTAGATATGAACCTCTTTGTCCCTAGAAAATTTTGACTAAAGTTAACCTCATAAATCCACTTCAAGCACACTTAAATTTATCCTGTTTGGAAAATCCTCCTGTGTTAAGAGGATCACAGATTAAATGTGTTTAGGGAGTAAATACCATAACATCCCCCCGGCAGGGCACCAGGACCGAAATGCAACGGGGCTGATTGTGGGGTGCACTGGAGTCTGATTCATAGAGCACCTGGAAATGGGGGGCAGTCAGAGGTTGTGTCCTCACCTTCAGCTGCCCCATTTCCAGACAGAACCTGAAGTACCAGGAGGCTCAGCAAGACGTCTGAGATCTGGTCAGGGGAGCACGTGGGACCCGGGGTGGGTTTGAGATCTGGTTGGGGGAGCGTGTGAGACCTGGAGAGGGTCTGAAATCTGGTCAGAGGACGTGTAGAACTTGGAGTGGGTTTCTTAGGTGGCTCCCCATGCAGAGTGCTCCTGGCCACACCAGTGGTCCCCTGGGCCTTGGCAGTCTCCATATGTTTGCTGGGCTCAGGGATGGTGGGGGATCTGCTGGTGCAGGGTCTGGGGCTCAGGAGGCCATCTCAGCCCAAGGACTGTATGCAGGCCTCCTGTGTCTGCTGATGGGCTCTTTCCAGATGCAGATCATCACCACCCAGTAGCTTGTGCAGCATGAAAAACAATCCTCCACAGACATCTTGCAGCATCTACTGTCCCCAAACACTTGAGTTCTTGTTCACAATGACCTTGTCTGCAGTTTTGGAAACGGGCATAAAGTGGTTACAAGACTCACCAGGGATCCTGTGTTTATCCAAGGGTCAGATCTGGAGTTGGAGCCCACCCTGACCCTAAGTCCCTTCCTTTAATGAATATGAGAGAAGACCCCCTGCCTGGGGCCCAAAGAGTGAGGCTGACTCATGACTGGACTTCCTGGCGTACCCGGGCTCGCCCCACCTGCAGTGGGACATTGGGACCCCTGGGGACATCCACACCACAGTGGCCATGCCAGTCCCGACCTCTAGGAGGCAGACACATGAAGAAGATTGACAGGTGGGAACTCATGGGCAGATGCCTGTCTGAAGCAAGAGAGGCTTTGTCTCACTGGCTCCCGGAAGGAGGTGTGCTCAACCTGGGAGACTTGGCAGCAGGCAGACTGAGGAAGCATGCGCCAAAAAGTGGGGGCCCGCCAGCCACACGGCAGGGCTCCCAAGGCTCTGGAAGCTTCTGAGCACCAGGTCCAAGGGCACATAACAGGAATGGTTCCACAGGACTTTCTAGTGGCTCTGCATGTGACGTAGGAGTCCAGACTGCAAACGTGGCCAAAGGGCCTCCAGTAGCCCCAGTTCGCTCTCACCTCTGACTCCCCTCCCAGCCCAGGCTGGGCACAAGCCAGAGGAGCAGGTCAGTTGCCAGGCTGTAAGGGAGACTGGGAAAACCAGCCTCTTGCATTTCTAGCTTCCCTGTTGGAGGTGGGCAGTTAGTCCCAAAATATAAAGGACTGGACGTGAAGGGGTGGACTTGGAAGGCTTTGCAGACTTCCCCGGACAGCAAGGCCTCAGCCTCTGAAGGACATTAAGATGCCGGATGCTGGCCATTAGGATTTCATTGACTCCCAGGGAGAGCCCTGTGTGGTGTCTTCTGATCAGAGAAGGCAGGAGACACCCCACACCCCACTGGCCATTTCAGAAACAGTGGGCCGTTTCCTCGGCTCCTTCGCTGATCAGCCTGGCTGACATCTGAGGTCTTTTATATTCCAACCCAGAAGGTTGTGGTTAATTCTTTATCCTGAGCATATCAGAAGGCTGAGGAGATGATTCTGGAAGCTGCTTCAGGCCTGACAGGGACTTGGAAGCCACCAGGGCATCTTGGATTTTTCCATCTTTGTGAGGAGCCTTGGCTTCTGCTCAGAGAATTTGGCTCACTGCAGCCGAATCTTTTCTGCTTCCTCTGCAGGGATTTCCGCAAATGCAGACTCTTGGGGAAGACCCCATTTCCCCAGCAACTTGACCTCGCTCATCGTTATCATTGATGTCATAACTGAATTTTTTTTTAATAAGCGAGGGTTATGGTTTCCCTTCCCTAAATTCCATGACTGTATCTTGAATATATATATAATTATGTTATGTAACTACTTATAATTATATGTAATTATACATTTAATATAATTTTATACATAAAGTAATTACCTATATGTGTAATAATTCACAGTTTACCAGTGAAGACTGAGGTGCTGAGAAATTTACTGATTGGTTCATATTTAGGGGGAGAAGGGCCAGGCTGGGAGCCCAGGCCGTCTGTCCCAAGGGAGTGCTCCTCTCTCCCCATAGATCTCCCTTCAGCACTGGCTGGGTTACTCTCAGGCTGGGGCAGGGGTCTTCCCAGCTCAGACCCTGCTGCAGGGCTGTCAAGCTAGCTCTGGGCGGTGGTGCAGGGATGCGGGGGCCTGGGGTTGGCCAGGTGGTGCTCACGTGTGAAATGACAGCGTCTGTTGTGAGCTGGGAAAGTTCACCTGTCCCTATAGAAGGTGCCTCCTGGGACATGGGACAGAGGGTCAACGCCCCCTGCGTCCTGCATGATAGCAGCCGCTGTGGGTGTCTGGATGGCGGGGTAGGATATGGAAAGGGGCATGGCACAGGGCGAGAGCCACAGTGCCGGTAGCCACGGGGAAAGTGCTAGGCTGAGCTGGAGGACACAGGGCATCGCCCATGGTAGGAAGGCCTCAGGGACGTCTTGTGTTTGTGAGCCAGCTGTGGCTGGAGGGCATCTGGGCTACGTCTGTCCCTCGCCCCATGACCGAAGTGCCAGCTGCACAGGGGCTGTGCTGGTTGTGTCTATCTTGGCCACACGCCCTCCATGGAGGTCACCACTTGACCCCTCTCAGAAGCGTCAATGCTGTGGGAATGGTTATTAATAGCTCAGGGTTGTCACATGGCTAATTTAGGGGTGACAAATGACTCTACAGCTTTCATCTTCCCCAAATGAGAGAGAATGGAAAAAAATTGCGGGTACCAAAAATAGATATTTCTGGATAGCAGCTTCTAATGTTAGGACCTTGGTGAGATTTACCATTTATTTTACATGCTCTGAAGTCAAATAAGTTATGGGTAAAAACAAACACATTACTGAACTCAAAAAAAAATGCAGATTATTTTAAAGAGCCCGATTTTTTTATGTGTTTCAGGCAAGACTATGGAGCTGAAGGAATAGGGAGCAGGATGGCACCTACAGGATGACATCCCTGCGGGGAGCTGTGCTCCATGGATGTTCCCTGGGATCTGGGACACGCTCCCCCACAACCTCACCATTCCCAGGCCTAGTCCACCCTGTGGCCAGCTACCGCATCGCCTGTGCCTATAGAACACAGCAGGGCAGGAGAGGTTTGGCCCATGGAAGGGACCCAGACCATAACCCATTAGTACAAAACACCAAGCTTTTGATGTCTTTGTTCTCAATGGGGAGAATATTTTTCCCTCGCAGAGATTTTTTTTTCCTCTTTTTTTTTTATTGATTGTTCAAAACATTACAGAGCTCAAGACATATCATCTTTCATACATTCGACTCAATTGGGTTTTGAACTCCCCAAATACATAATACAGACTCACTTCTGTTACATACTCACATTTTTACATAATGGCATATTAGTGACTGTTGTATTCTGCTACCTTTCTCGCAGAGATTAATCCACAGGCATGTGCTACATAAACCCAGACAGGACCTGCATGGATTTGTCATCTCCCGTTAGAGAGGAGGCCTTCCTGTTCTTTCTGTTCACAGCTGCCTGCCCCAGGCACTGTGGACCACTTAACCCACCTGCTCCCATTTGCTTCCTGGGAAAGAAAAATCTTCTCATCAAAATGAGAGAAAGAACCGCTGTGGCTAGGGAGACTCAGATAGGAAGCAAACCGAGCTGGATTGTTGATTGATTTCAGAGGGTGCATGTGGTCATAGCCAGGTTTTAAACTCAGACAGTGTCACTGGGTCAGGAAACAGAATTAATAGCTGCCTCACCATGTGGAGCTCTTTCTCTGTATGAAAGTGGCATATTCTGGGCACTCAATTTCGAGAACGGCCAGTGGAGCTTGCGCAGGACTTCTGTGGATGACTAGGTTTTGTGAGCATCCTACATTCTGAGCCTTGTGTGAAGCCATTAGCAGCCTAACCTGCTGCTGGCTCATGAAATCGCCTCTCCGGGGTCTTGGCTGAACATGGTGAGAGGTGAGCCCCGTGTCAGATAGGGCCACTTTGGGAGCCAATTCTGCCGCAGCAGATTACAGATGTGAATGGCAGGACAAACCCCTCCCCCTGTTAGAGCCATCTCACCCTCGCCCTTGGAGGGCGCCATGGCCAACATCAGCATGTAAACAAGCAGCCGAGTCCCAGGAGCACAGAGGGATTTGTCCTGTTCCATCCGTGCCTCCTGGCCTGCTGCCTCCACACCACTGCCAGGCAGCTGGCCAAGGGCAGGAGACTCGGCCTCAGGGAACTGGTGGAAGAGGAGGGTGATGCGGCCATCCCTGGAGCCAGCCAGGGTCATCACATTGCAGAGGTGGAGGAAGGCGGGGAGAAGGAGCCGTGGAGGAGATACCACCTAGAAGTGCTTCACTGTGATGTCCTCACTGCGATCACAGTGCTCTGAGCTTTGAATGATGGCTCTGTCCTTCCCTTGAAGAGCTACAGAATTTAAGATGCTGCAAGACTGACCCAGGGCAGACACCTAGAGGCAGCTTTTCACCACTGTGAAGAGCATCTGAGGAATCAGCTTAGCGGGGGAAGGATTTATATTGCCCCATGGTATCAGAGTTCTCTTCCAGGCCTGTGGGGAGGCAGAGCATCATGGCAGAGGGGCATGGTGGGCCCAACCACTGAGCTAAAGAACATAGCAGGATGTAAGAGCCTTGGCGTATGGAAGGGACCAACAGGGTGAAAGAGAGAAGGAGGATGAAATACTGCCCTTTCAGGACACGCCTCCAGGACATACCTTCCCCAACCACTGCCCCACCTGTCCACAGTACTTTCCACCCCCCTCTCATATTCCGTTCAGTCACCTATGGATTAGTCCACTGGTGAGGTCAGAGCCCTCAGGAGCCAGTCACTTCCCCAGAGCCCCATCTCTGAACATGGCTGCCCTGGGGACACAGCACCTGAGCCTTCAAGGAGCGTTCCAGATGCCAACTAGAGCAGGGCATGAGAGTCGGCTCTCCAGACCTGGGAATGGGTGGGTGAACAAGTCCCCTACAATGCAGGGACAGGCCCCGTGAAAACCCAGGAGTTTTAATGCTCAGTCAGGCAGAAAGATAGCTGTGAAAACTCAAATGGAAAAGGCAGAGATCCTCACCACCCGAATAAAATCAGAAATAGGATTTATTACAAATGCTCCTTCTTCTGGTTCCTCACCTTCAACATATATTAATTCTTCAGGATCAACCAGAACTTTCTGGACCAGTGGGTTTAATTTTTTTCTATTTTATGGGGCTTCACAGAAAGGACAAAATGACAACCACAGTGTCACATCTGCAGTCCTGCAGGTGTGGGTTTGCACCGCAGTTTCTTATAACATTTATACATGTGAGTAGAGGGGGGTCTAGGAAAATCTCTCCTGTTGTAGGAACTAAACAATACGGTCTTCATCTGTGGTGGGGTCAAATGGTCCTCAAACTTTGGTGTTGGTTAGAATTATCTGGGGAACTTTTTAAGAATATAGCTACTTTGTGGCCCCTTGTCTTAGAGTCAGATTCAGCGAATTGGGGTGGGCACATGGCTATTTTTAACAACTTCCCTAGGTGAACACTGGACCTGCCAAAGCCTAAAAGCAAATGGTCTATTTCTGTCTCAGAAATCAATGAGCTTTGTCAAGTTGCTGAGCCCACCAGCCAGCATCCTTCTCGGAGGGCTGGCTTTTAGATTTTCTAATGGGTTAAGATACATTAGGTAATTGCTCACGGGGACACCCCACTGGACCGCTCCAAGTAAACAACCAAATCAATAATCTCCAGACGTTTAAAGTGTTACTTTCATATACCGGATCAGCGAGTGCAAGAAGACTTCCCCCATATCTTGGGGTTCAGCAGATTTCAACTGCATCGAGTGTATTAAAGTTGTATTCATTAAACACCAGGAAGGTAATTATGTTTGGAAAGATGTAAGTGCTTTCCCCCGTGGCTAGGAAGAAAGGCATATTAGAGTCTCTACGGGATTCATTCCCTTTTCTTGTAACTTTTCTCTTCCCAAGATGTTTCATTCATGTCGACAAGAGGCTCGCAGTTCAGTAATTTCACTGAAATCACTAGTTGAAAATGAGTTGGTTTGGCCAACAAAATGCAGATGAAACTGAAAGCATCCGAAAAATGGTGGGCTAGGACTCCCACTTCCCGTTCTTTCACAGAAACATCAACCTGAACAACTCCCCGCGCACAAAAATACCAGAGCTAGGGAAATCAGGTGAGAGATCACAGCACCTAGATGTGGAATGAAAGCCGGTGCCTTAAAGAGGGCAGGAAAGGCAATTTCACATCACCTGGGTGACCCTTCCTCCAGGCCTGGGCAGCACAGCAGTGGGACAGAAACAGCTTTCTGTTTGCCTTGAATTACGCTGATCCAGGAGGACCCCAAACCCCAGGTTCCTGGTGAGTATCTGAGCACTTGATCTCCAGGTCTACCCTAACGCCAGGCCAACCTTGTGGGGCCAGCCTTTATGTGACCCATGCACTCAATCTCCAGGCTCTCCCAGGCCAGGTTAGCATGCTGGCCCTTGTGGCCTGAGATTCAAGACCTGCTCTAGTGCCAGGATTGCCCCTGTAGATCCCAGGTCCCAGTGGTCACTGGCTGTAGGCCAGCCCCTTTAGCAGTCCAAACCTTTAGCAGATCCAGGGCTGGATCCACTCGAGCAGATCCAGGGGCAAGTCCCATCTGAGTAGACCCCAGCATCTGACTGGCTGCACTGGATCCTGCATTCAGAGCAAAGCAGGCCCCTGTGGCCCCAGAATCCAAGCTAATCTCCATGGACCTGGCCTTCATGCCAGCACATGCCTGTCCAGCCTCCAGGAAGACTTTCACAGATACAAACTCCAGGTCTTGCACAGGACCTGGCTGGCCTCAGGTTCCAGAGCAGTCCCCAGAGCTCCAGGCTCCAGTGGAGTCCAGATAAAAGCCTTTTCCAATGGATCTCAGGTTCAGGTTCACCCCAGGAGACTCTGGTACCAGGCTGGCTCCTACAGACTGAAGCTCCTAGATCACCCCTACAGACCCAGGACCCAGGCCAAACACCAAAGACCAAGGACTCAGGCCCATGCCTACATATTCAGGTTCTAAGACATGTCCATATGGACTCAGGCACCAGGTCCAAACAAATAATTCAAAATAATCAAGAAGTTTAATAGGCTATAGGAGAATACCAACAGATAGCTAAGCAAAATCAGGAAAGCCACACATAATCAAAATGATAAATTCAACAAAGAGAAACAGATGAAAGGTGGAGAAGAGGGGACAGAGTGAATAAGAGAGAGAATGTAATGACTGAACTGAAAATTCCATAGAGAGCTTCACAAGCAGATTTGATCAAGCAGAAGAGAGGATAAGTAAGCTTAAAGAAAAAAAGAATTAAAACGAGTTAAGAAGGCCTACAGGAATTGAGACATGTACAACCAAATCAACTTTCAGAAATACTTTGACAGCAATGTAAGTTCAGTTCTATATCTCAGAAATAAAGCAAATATCACAATAAAGTGAGTCATACTTTTTATAGTCTATCATTGCATATAATATTTATGTTTATCCTATACTATTATTTATTAAGTGTGCAATAACTCTCTTAAAAACCAATTTACATACTATAATTTAAGGAATACCTTATACTAAACTATGCTCACCATTACCTGAGCCTTGATGAGCCGTACGGTTCTTGCTGGTAGAGTCTTGCCTCAGTGTTGATGGCTACTGACTGATCGAGGTGGTGCTTGTGGAGGGATGGGGTGGCTGCAATAATTTCTTAAAATAAGACAACAATGAAGTGTGCTGGGTTGATTGACTCTCCTTTTCGTGAAATATCTCTCCGTATCATGGTGTTTTTTGATAATATTTTATCCACAGTAGAACTTCATTCAAAATTGAAGTTGATCCTCTCAAACCCAGCTGCTGCTTTATCAACCAAGTTTACATAATATTTTAAATCATCTGTGGTCTTTTCAGTAACGTCTCCAGCATCTTCACCAGGAGTAGATTCCAGCTCAAGAAACCACTTTCTTTTTTCATCCATAAGAATTCATTTTCATCTGTTAAAGTTACTTTTTTTTCCTTGAAATGAGGTCTTGCTATGTTGCCCAGGCTGACCTCACACCCTAACCATCCTCCTGTCTTAGCCTCCTGAGCAGCTGAGACTACAGATATGCACCACTGTGTCTGGCTTCCTCAAGATTATGTTGAGATTCTAGCAATTCAGTCACACCTTTGGTCTCTACCTTGCTGGACTTCGGAATGGATATTGTGCTAGTAGGCATAAAACCCAATAATCTTGTACTTCTCCACCATACTCTCGAATGACCAGATGCATCATTGGTGAGCAGTAATATTTGAAAGTAATTTTTTTTTCTTTCCACACAGTAGATCTGAACATCGGACTTAAAATATTCAGTAAACCATGTTGCCAACCAGATGAGCTGTCACCCAGGCTTTGTTACACCATTTATAAAACACAGGCAAAGTAGATTTAATATAATTCTTAAGAGACCAGGATTTTCAAAATAGTAAATGGGAATTGGCTTCCACTTCAAGTCACCAGCTGCATTAGCCCTTAACAAGAGAGTGTGTCTGTTCTTTAAATCTTTGAAGCCAGGCATTGATTTATCCTCTCAAGCTATGGAAGTCCTGGGTAGCCTCTTCCAAGACAAGGGTGTTTTATCTACGCTGCACATCTATGTCTATTGCCGCCATCTTTATCACTTATCCTGATCTTCTGGAGAACCCTCTGTAGCTCCTGCACCAACACTTCCTTCTTCCCCTTGACTTCTGGGTAATGGAGATGACTTTCCCTAACCACCATGAAACAGTCCCTGCTAATTTCAAAATGTTCTTCTGATGCTTCCTCACCTCTCTCGCCCTTCATAGAAATAAGATAAGCCTTCCTCTTGATTAGGCTTTGGCCTAAGAGAACGCTGTGGCTGGTTTAATCTTTCATCCAGACCACCAACATTTTCTCCATATTTCTATAAGGCTGTTTTGCTTTTGTCTAATTCATCTGTTCACTGGAGTAGCACTTCAAGTTTTCTTCTAGAACTTTTTATTTACCCCTACAGCTTGGCCGACCCTTTGGTGCAAGAGGCCAGTCTCTCTGCCTGTCATGGATCTTGACATTCCTTCATCACAAAACTTGATCATGTCTAGCTTTTGACGTCAAGTGAGAGATATGCAGCACTTCCTTTTACTTGAATACTTAGAGGCCATTGTAAGGTTATTAACTTGCTTAATTTCAATATTGTTGTGTCTCCAGGAATAGATAGGCCTAAGAAAAGGGAGAGAGGCAGATGGCCAGACAGTGGAGCAGCAAGAACACACACATTTATCAATGAAGTTTGCTGTCCCATGTAGGCATGGTTTGGCACCCCCAAGCATCAACAATACGACATCAGAGATCACTGATCACCTTTTACCTTAATTAATATAATAATAATGACAAAGTTTTAAATATTGTAAGAATTACCAAAATGTGGCACAGATACATGAAGCAAGTACATGCTGTTGGAAAAACAGTACCAACAGAGTTTGCTTGTACCAGGGTTGCCACCAAACTTCGATTGAAAAAAAATGCAATACCGCTGAAGCACAGTAAAATAAATTATAATAAAGACAGGTGTGCTGGTACCTACTATGGGTGTCTCAGTAAGAACAGAAAGAAGTAGGAATCTTACATAAGAAATAGTGACAGGGGAGCACCCAACTATGGAAATGAATCCCAGAGAACCACCAAACAGGTTGATCATAAAGATTTCTTTACCGAGATATATTTTAACCAATGTTCAAAACTCAAAGAGAATTTTGAAGGCAACAAGAGAAAAAGGATTTGTCATGTACAGGGGACCCTCCATGAGACTTACATGAGACTTCTCAGCAGAAATCTTTCAGGCCAGCAGAAGGCGTATGATATATTCAAAGTACTAATAGGAAAAAAAAAAAGCCAACCAAGACCACAATGGAAAGCAATGATGTCCATCCTAAATGAAGGAAGGAGAAAGACTTTCCCAGTCAAACAAAATCTGTGATTTCATGACCACTGGAACTGTTATCACCAGCTGAAAACAGCCTGTTATCCCTATAAGATGTTTTATAACACGTAGGTCTTAGGGCAACCACAGAGATAAACACCTCTAGTGGGTACACAAAGGACCAAAATAAGGATCTCTTCATATGCTTATCTGCCACCATAGAAAACACAAGGAAAGACAGAAGGGGCATAAGGAAGAACCCAGCATCTGCAAAACAACCACAAAAGAGAGACCAAAACTTTAGTCATCTGACCTTAGCTATCAATGATTGCTTTTCATATAAATGGATTACATCCTTCAGTCAAAGACATAGAGTAGAAGAATAGATTTAAAAAATAAGACCCAACTACATTCCACTTACAAGACCCTTCACCTTAAAGGACACACATAGGTCAAAAGTAAGGATCTGGAAAATTATATTACGTGACTTATGAAAATTATAGTACATATTTTATATGAAATAAAATAGACTTTAAGTAGAAACTATAAAGATAGACAAGATTGTTTTTGTCATTATATCAATTCATCAAGATGATATAATAATTATAAATATGTATGTGTTCAGAGTTGGAGCACCTGAATATATAGAACACTTATTAATAAATCAGGCAGGAGAAACAAACTGTATGATAATAATAATAGGGGACTTCAACACCCAATTTTCAACATGGATAGATAATCTGAACAGAAAATCAATGTGGAAATAGTGGACTTGTACTATACTTCACACCAAATAGACTTATATAAATGTACAGGAATTTTCATCCAACAGCAGCAGAATGTATGTGTTTTTCAGGCACACATGGGATATTCTCCAGGATAGTCATATCTTGGGTCAAAAAATAAGTGTTAAATTTAATAATATTGAAATCATCTTAAGTATATTTTATAAACACAATGGAATTAAACCAGAAATCAGTAATAGGACGAGTTGCAGAAAATTTACAAATGCATAGATATAAGGCAACATGCTCCTGAATAATCAATGAGTTAATAAAGGTATTAATAAGGAAAGTAAAAAATATGTAATACCAATTTCACTGGGAAAACAACATACCAAAATTTGTGGGATTCAGAAAAAACAATTTTGAGAGGGAAATTTATAACAATAAATACTTAGAAAGATCCCAAATAAATAACCTGACACTTCAAGGAAGTAGGAAAAAAACAAGCTCAAGCCTAAGGTAGCAAATGGAAGAAATAATAAAGATCAGAGCCGAAATAAAGGAAATACAGAGAAGAAACACAATATAAAGATCAACAAAACCTACAGCTGACTTTTTTGGAAAGATAGCAACAAACTTTTAGCTACACTAAGTTGCAAAGAAGTAAAGAAAGAGGATATGTTATAACCCACACCATAGAAATACAAAGGATCATGAGACACTATGGGTATGCTTACTGTGGCTATAACTGAATATCTCAACCTGGGCAAGTTATAAAGAAGAGAGTTATTTATCTCATGATTCTGGAGATTGGGAAGGAAGAGAGCAGGGTACTGGCATCTGAGCATCTAGTGAGAGTTTTCTTGCTGTGTCATGCCAAGGTTGGGGGACATCACATAGCAAGACAGCAGACAGACTAGAGAGTTCACTTTCATATCAGAGCCACTCCCCTAAAAATGACTCATCCATTCATTAATTCATGAATGGATTGGTCCATTCATGAAAGTACAGCTCTGGGGACCCTGTAACTTTCCAAAGGTCCATTTCCAAACACCATTAACATATGAGTTTGGAAATTAGGTTTCTGACAAATGCAATTTGGGGTACCCATTCAAACCATAGCAAACACCATGGACAATTATACACCAATGGATTGAGTAATGTCTGGAGGAAATGAGTAAATTCCTGGACACATACAACTTCTCAATGTTGAATCACAAAAAGAGAAAATAAGAATAGACCAGTAATGAGTAAAGAAATGGAATCAAAATGCTTCCATCAAAAAAAAAAAAAAAAAGCCCTGGGTCTGACAGTTTCAATGCTAAATTTTACATGAAAAGAAGAACTAAACTAAAGTCCCTCTCAAATGCTTCCAAAAATAGGGCAAAACACTTTTAAACTCATTTTTTGAGAACAGAATTATACTAATTAGAAAGCTAGACAAGGACAAGGACAAAGACAAGTAAAGAAAATTACAGGGCAATATCCCTCATGATCATAGATGCGCATATTCTCAACAAAGTATCCAAACAATGAATTTTAACAGCACACTAAAGGGATCATTCACCCTGTGTCAGTGGGTTACCCGTGTGATGCAAGGATGGCTTGGCATAAATAGATCAATAAATGTGATGTCATATGCTAATGGAATGAAGAGCACAGTCCAAAGGATCATCTCAATAAATCCAGAAAAATTGTTTGACAAAATCCAACATCTTTGCATGACAAAAAAATCTCAAGAAGAGATGCATAAAAGGTATGTACCTTAACCCAATGACAACCATATATTAAGAATCCAAAGATACCATCATATTCAATGGTGAAAAGTTGAAAGCTTTTTCTCTCAGATCAAGAATAATACAAGTAGAGCGATCGCAGTGGTGCACACCTGTAATCCCAGCGGCTTGGGAGGCTCATGAGTTCAAAGCCAGCCTCAGCAAAACTGAAGCACTAAGCAACTCAGTGAGACCCTGCCTCTAAATAAAATACAAAATAGGGCTGGGGGTGTGGCTCAGTGGTTGAGTGCCCCTGAGTTCAATGAAGAAGAAGAAGAAGGAGAAGGAGAGGAGGAAGAGGAAGAAGAAGAGGAAGAATTATTGACAAGCATACCCACTCTTGCCACATCTGGTCAACATAGTACTGAAAATTGTAACCAAAACAATTAGTGAAGAAAAATAAATAAAAGGTGTCCATATAGGAAAAGGATATGTGAAATTGTTTGCTGACAGCATGATTGTGAGAAAACCCTAGAAACTCCACCAAAAAGCTATTAGGACTAATAAATGAATTCAGTAAATTGTAGAATATAAAAGCAATGTTCAGCAGCATTTCTATTATACTAACAAGGAACTATCTAAAAGATAAACAGAGAAAATAATCCTATTTTGAGTAAATTTAATCAAGGAGTTGAATGATTTATACAATGAAATTATAAAATGTTGAAATGGGAATTTGAGATGAAATCAGATGCTCTCTCTCCTCCTGCTGGCGGGTAGGGTCTGTGTAAACAGCAGACCTCTGCAGCTGAGAAGGAGGGTTTCAGTGTGAGTACCTAATTGCAGCAGGGGATGGTGACAGCTCTGAGGGTCACAGTCAGCAAAGCCTGATTCTTCCCCACCACAAACGAGTGGTGTGTTGAAGCTCTAAAGGGTGGCTGCGCCCCTCATAGTGGCAACAGGTCCCAGCAGCTCACCACCAATTCCATCCAGTTGTTGTCTTGCAAATTCAAGGAATGGAACCTGTGGGCCAAGGAAGGCAAGAGCGAAAGAGGTAGGATGTTCTCAGGTGTGAAGAACAGAAAGGGAACTCTTGCAGGGGACAGAGGGGACCTGATAGGTGTCGTCACCTAAGCATGCTACTCTAGGGGATTACACAGCACTTGGGTTGACACAATTGGTTAAGATTTTAACTTATCAGGTTTGGGGAAAGTATTGAAGCTATTGTAAAGTACTTGAGTCTGAACTTCCATTCAGGTCACCCCAATTCCGCTTGCCAGAAGGTTGAAGTTGTTTCATTATGGAGGTTTGGGGTGGGGGTTCTGGGCTGGACTGCTGGGGGGAGTAGGTGTCTGCCCAAGGCCAGGTCAGGTTGCCACTGGGTGACCGGTCAGCACTCCCTGGCTTCTGCTACCTCAGGCCCATGCTGGCACATCAGGCTCTGCAGGGCCATGCCCATACTCACCGCCTGTGCCCGCCTCCTGTTAGGACAGTTAGGACAGTGCCTATAAAATGTTAAGGAATGGCAGAATACCTCCCACCTCAAATTTTGACATAAGGATTTTTTTTAACTAAAGGAACTTAAACAGGAAGTGCAAAATGGTTTATGGCACTCCTCTTCTGGAAAACAGGAGATGAAACTCCAATTTGAAAGATATAATCCCTGTAACAGAAAGAAAGTGACATTCTCATCAGCAAGGAGGGAAATCGGTAGAGACTTCAATACAGACAAACCCAGTTAAAATAAATCATTGTTTCCTTTAGACTCCCTCTATGATTTAGTTACTTCCCCGCAATGGTGCCTCTTTGTACAACCTAACAGGAGGGTGTTTAAGTTTAACCACTTCCTTGGGTCTTTATTTCCTCATGAGAGCTCCTGTGTCACAAAGAATTTACATCAAATAAGCCCCTATGTTTTCTCTTATTTAGGTTTAGGATTGTTTAATTCTCAGACCTAGATGAAAACCCCCAAAAGAGTTGAGAAAAAATGTTGCCTCTCCTGCAGTATACATCCTTCGGTTACTACACTATGCTTGCCATAAAGAAAATTAGTGGACACTCTGCACTCTTTCTAAAATATAATTGATTAAACATTGTAATCTACTAAATGCCCCTAAGCATTTAGAATAGTGGTGATTTTAATTAGGGAAAAGCCTCATTACAATAATCAGAAAAACTGTACAACTAAGCCATATCTATATACCAGCTTATCAGATAAACAATTCTTCAACAATATGAGACATTCCATTCCTAGGGTCTCACTAAGTTCCTTAGGGTCTCACTAACTTACTGAGAGTGGCTATGAACTTACAATCCTCCTGCCTCAGCCTTCTGAGCATCTGGGATTACAGGTGTGTACCCTATGATATTTCATTCTTTATGATACGGAAATGGATTTCTCTTAGTTTTTTTTTTTCAAATAGCCATGCTTCCCAAAGAAAGTAAAATTTGTGTGCTATTTTGATGCATTCAAATTATCTTCAAAGTTTTTACTTCTAACTTCTAACCACTCAACTCCCTAAATAAAATGCACCTTATTCAAAGCATCCACTAAAATTAAAGAGCCACAAAAAGAGACTGAAAACTAGAAAGCAAGCACAGGATCAAGATCTGTGCCTTATCCTGATACCTGACACCTCCTCATTTTCATTAGTAAACTTTCAACTCACTAAAGGATTGCCAACATTGACTGATGGAGTCATCTGTTTTCAGACCAAGAACAAGGCTCAACCCCATTATTATATGCAGGAATAAACTAGAACCATTCTATAGTCCTACCCAGCTCTCCAAACCCACTGAACCTGATCTCAGCAGATTCCATTAGACCAATATCTCATGTATAATATGAGAACATTTGAAACAAGTGATATTATGAGGTAGGTTAATTTAATTTCTTTCTCTTGTAATGTCTTACGTCAGTTTCTCTAGACCTGTCTTAGAGAAGTAAACACATCCTGCATCCACTTTGACTCCATCTCACTTAACCACATTAAGAAGAAAAAGATTAGTTTATGATGGAATTTAACCACTCAACAAAGAGAAAAAGAGCAAAATAATAGTGCAGTGATGATTCAATAAAGTGATTTTATATCCCCACACTTACTTGATTTTTTACAAATTTTATGAAATAATGAGATCATTAAAAAGATGACAACTCATAGCAGTTCTTCAATTTCACAATGATTTTGCTAATTTATGAAAAACATAATTTAAATATCATTGCAACTTTTTTAACTTTTTCTTAGTTTTTTTAATGTTTTTTTTTTTAATTTAAGGGCAAAACAAGCAAATAAAAATACAATGTATTAGTAGCAGTGCAATAATTTACTCCTGCCATTTTACTCCAGTTTCTTCCCCCTGAGATAACCAACATGAATCTATCTATATTTATTTCCCCACTTTTATCTTTGCTCATAAAAATATTTACTACATGTATATAGCAATATGATTATTTTTCTAGAACATGACATGCATTTCTCACTTGATACTATATTACAGATTAAATTCCAAAGTTTTGCAAGGAAAGTGGTAGTAAAAACACACACTTTTCAACATCTTCCAGCTTTCATGTGTAGCTTCATCCCTGTCTTCAAGAGTGGACAATTAGTCTCCTGGCCATTATACACACTTTATAGCACTTGTGCTCAGTAATCCAATGATAGTTCTAGTAAATTTGCATAAGAAAATAGAAGTCCTATCATGTGAATTAATGTCTACTTGACCTTTAGTGAATAATTGTTGTAGCCTTCCCTCCAACACCAGCCCCTTTTCAATAGACACACACAGAGAGAGACACACACACACACAGACACACACACACGGACACACACACATTGAAGAGCATGGGTGGTTATTTCTAACTTCAGCTTCATCATGGGGTTGCCTTTCAGCCTTCTTACCACCATTGATGTCCTTTGCTTTAGCAACAACAACTTTTGCTTATTTATTTAGCATACCTGCACATTTTCTTGCCTTTATCAAAGTTCTTTATAAATCAAACATCAGCAACTTTAAGAATAGTCATTACATATATTCCTTAAAGCTTCAAACTTATCCAAACTTATATCTTTATATTTTGAATATAATACTCTGCCACACTTAAATAAAATTTTTATAATAATTTATTTAGTAGAAAGAAGGGAGGAAAGGAAAAAAGAAGGAGGGGAAATGAGAGAGAGTTATAATTCTTAATAAATGCATATTTATTCACTAACATTTAAGACATAATAATTATCTAATTAGCAATAGCCATGATAAGAGTGGTCATATTTTGAGATAGTAAGATGTGTATTTCAAGCACAAGTACAGTAAGGACCCATGCCAAGGACAGTTATTTTGGTGAGAAAACAGAATTCAGGAACCCTTGGTTTTCTTCCACTCCCAAAGCTTTGATTCTGCCATTTCATCTCTGGTTTTCCAGATGTCTTGGTTATCACATTTTTGATTCAGTCATCATTCTTACCCAGAAAATTCTGTAGAAGTGATCATTAGAATTAAATTATGCTATAATGTTCAAGTTATAAAATGTAATAAAAGGATATTTACCCAGTTAACATCTTAAGAGTCCCAGACTACAATCCATGAAATATGAGGCTTCTTCAGAGATATAGCTATCATAGTTACTTATGATTTGTTCTGACTTTCACTTCTAATTTTACAAGATTCATAATGCTGAGCTTTAAACAACCACATTTTAAAACTCTAGGACCTCAAATACTGATAATCTTTCCCAAAAAGTTGAGTTTTGTGTGGTGACAGTGGCACTAGGACTTTTTTCATAATCATAGAGTATTGCCTGAACTTCATTTTCCAGGTCATTCCTAAGAGCCAGACATAAAGATGTGAAATATGTGCAATTTTTACCATTTTATGCTAATTGACAGAAGCCAAATGCTCACCAGGTGTGGTGTTGCACACCTGTAATCCAAGTGGCTCAGGAGGCTGAGATAGGAGGATCACAGGTTCAAAGCCAGCCTCAGCAACAGTGAGGCAGTAAGCAACTCAGTGAGACCCTGTATAAATAAAATACAAAATAGGGCTAGATATGTAGCTCATTGGTTGAGTGCCCCTGATTTCAATCCCTAGTACCCTTCCTGGGTTGTGGGGGAAAGAGAGAAGTCAAGAGCTGATAGAAGTTCAGCTTGTGAGACATTTACTCCTTATCAACTCTTGAAGAACTTCTCACCATTAACCTATTCAAAATCTCAAATTCTAGTCCAGAAACACCTTTCACTAAATTGATCAGGTAACTCTTTTTCATCACATCTAGTGGTATTCCAGACATGGCGCCATGCCTTCCTCACCTTCCTAACTCTAATTTTTTCTCCAGAAGTTAACATGGACAACACTTCTGGAAAGCTCTACTTAAAGATACAGTCCAGTCAAACATAGGTGCTCTTCTAATGAAAGCCAAGAGCAATATATATTAACTCCTTATTATATTGGTATTTCAATATATTCTTTACCTGTGATGCTAAAACATTAGATTTCAAGTCTTGGAAAACCCTTGTCTTTGTAATCTAAGGATCTGGTATGAGTTCAAGAAATGTAAATTGATAGAAAAATAAGGAAATGAATGAATATATTTGAGTACTGTTTTAGGCATGTTAAATTCTATACAGAATTTCCTGAGGGATGAGCCACTAGAAGCCATGGTTATATTCTGAGTCTGGAAATTTTCTAAGATTAGTCTTTTTTTTTTCAGATAAATATCCTTATCCCTCTAGTTATTAAATTTTAATAAATTCCTACTTAAAATATATAGCCATATCCAAAGAAAATTTATTGGCATATATTCCTAGTTCTACAGTTTTATAAATGTCTTTTAGCATCATGGTCAACCACATATGCCCATGAGGTCTAGGTTCTCAAACTTAATGTTACTGCATTTGAAGGTGGTTAGTCTTTGTAGGTTGTAGTGATACCTGTTGGTATTTTCTCTCTATGGCTTAACACTGTATTCATTCATTTATAAAGAAATTTTGTATTGGACATAAACTCGTATTAATTTAATATATTGCTGAATATTATAATCTGATTCCATTTTTAGATAAATATTCTTCAAGATATCAAACATGAGTAGAGAGAGGAGCAAAAGTCCAGATCAATTATTTACATTTCTCCAGGGAAATACTAACCTATATTGACTATGATAAGAATTCTTGTGTTTTTATCATATTTTCTTTCCTTCCATTTCTGTTTCAAAATACAATTATTAAAATGCTTATAGATCTAACCATTTGATGGTACAGAATAGAGAGGAGAAAACAGGCATTGGTTGGCTACAATCTATATAAGAACTGAACAGTACTTTCTTCTAAAGTACTCAGCATAAGTGATAAAATTTGTTGTGTTGAAGGACAGAAAATGGAGATTGTAAAAGCATAGCAAGTGAAGTTGAGTTCTAATTAGAAGAGTATTTCATAAGCCCAATGGATAATTAGTGTAGAAAAAGTCAAGCAAGTATGTGATTACAGCAAGATGAGAACTGATGTTCTCTACTCAGAGACCCTGGCAATGATCAGGCTGCTAAGATTTAAGGGTAGAGAAACACTATCATTAAATCTTTGGAGATGAATAAAGACATGATTAAGGGTAGAAATCCTGGTGACATTTAAGGAGAGTACAATACAGACAGTGCTACCAAGAAGACTTCCATGAGCAAATAGAAATACAAAATACTCCCATGACTGACATCAGAAAGCCTGTGAGTAGTCAGACCACTTGGAATCAATCAGTTCCAGCTATGAGTAAGCCAGTAAAACAAGAAATTCTTGACCACCAGGGAAGACTGAAGAAAACTCACCAAGGTGAGTTCCAAAGGCTTCATTCACATCCAGCTACTCATTGTGGAAAGTTTTTAGAGGTAGGTCAGCTGTTGATTATGCATTATGCACATATTTGATGGTGAGAACTTGGAAAAATCCAATGCTAAAGATTAAATTACAAAAATATGAATATCCAATAGACATAATATAGGCACCTTTCCTTCCAGAGACACACAGAGAATAAATTATGTGAAGTCTGTCCATCTCTGAGACATCACCTTTGATGACCACATGTGATGTTAGTACTTTCATTTTCACTTTCCCAATACTCAGATATTCCAAAGTTTTATTTTGTTTTGTTGTTTTGTTTTGTTTTATTATGGGAGAACATAGTATAAAAGAGTTCTTTAATTCCTAAGTTGCCTAATGCAGTCTTCTGTTTTAAAGGGGGACTAAAGCTTATTTCTAGGTCAGTAGGAATATGTATAGCAGGTGTTATTTTAGGGTTCATGGAACTTAATCAGTAGTCCATACAGTTTAATCAATGTTCCATCTATATCCATTATTGGTAACATAATCATTAATTTGTGGGCCATTTTTGTTGGACTGTCAGTGCAATAGATGGCTTTTATGATTTGAGACCAAGGCCAATCCTTCATTCCATTTATTGAAAATAATAAGCCTTATCAGAACAGAACACATGCACTGTGTTACATTTAAACTTCACTATGATTCTTGAATACTAACTCTGAAATTGTTAGGGGATCTGACCTTAGCAGGAACATCACTTATTTATAAGCATTGGAATAAGCATCATGCATTTATACAAGAATTGGTATAAGCATCATGCATTGCCAATTCCCTGCAAGCATTCAATTATATATGAGTTAGTACTATGCACATATATTATGTTTTCATTCCCTGTATTCATATGTTTTAAATAAAAAATTTATATTTATATTATATATTTTAAAATATATATTTTACATATATATGAGTATGCATATATGTATTTCATTTACCTTATTCTGTTGTAATGTATATACATATATTCCCTCTCAATAGTGAGCAATTGAAAATATTTTTAAAAATCCAGTTTGTAGATGTATTTTTGTGTATTTTCATTCACAAAATAAAAAATTCTGAAGCTTGACCCAATTGTTTTTGACTTTAGAATTATACATAAGGTAATAATACTTTCTATGATATTTATATTGCTTTTAAACATGAAACCCTTTCAGGGTATTAAATGTGGTACCAAATGTATACAGACAACATGATCTGGCAGTTCTCCACTGATATAAAGTGTGAAGTTTTCTATATCTGTGCATATTTTTATTGTACATACATATTATTCCATCTGGTAGCCTACCCTGAGGCTTCCTTTTATCACCCTACATGTCCGTACAGTTTCTTAAGATTTTTATTGAAAGAAACAATGAAAATGCTAAATAGTTACATTTTTCATCATAATCTTGTTTTTATATCAAAATATCTCTCTTTTTTTTCCTCCTCTGTTCCTGATTCTATACTCTATTCCCAATGAGTTTCATTGCCCCAAAGCTATCGTTTTTAGGCTTCTAATATTGTTTTCTGTTCACAGGGCTTAATAACTACTTTTTAATGGATTCTGTTTACCTCAGAGGCATGACTTTTGAAGAATTCAGCTTATATTAGGGCAGGATTAAAAACTTCTATGTGGCTTTGGGGACTTCTGCCCTTGGAAAATTAAAATGGTTTAATCTTTTGACTGAAAAAGGAACTGAAGTGATTCCTTTTAAAATAAAACACTTGTGACTTGAAAGGGATCAATAAAAAAGAAGAAAATCCTGCATGTATTCAAATGCATAGGCAGAATATTTTATGCACATTATTATTTTACTTCTTTTAATTGTTTTTGTTCAACCTACTTAAAAAAAATGAGCATCTAGCCAAGCACTTGAAGTGGAATCTATTGTTCCAGTATAAATAACCATGGAATCCAATTGCAGATCATTTTTAAAAGCTTCTTTTATAACTTAACTTTTTTTCCATTTCCTTTAGCCATGAAAAGTTCACTTCATAACTGAACTAAATAATTCCAAATTCAGTCCCCAGAAAGAGGTTCTTGCACTTATTCACTTGCTCATTTAAACATACATTGCTCATGTGTCTTTCATATCTGCGTAGAATGAGAGGGAGGCACAGATAGTCATCGCTTCACAATATTACTGATAGAATAAGTGAAAGGAAGAAGTCAGAGATGGTTTAGACTTCAGTACAGGCAGATAAGAAAATTAAAAGGGAAAGTTGCATTTGGTTTTAGATGTGGTTAATTTGCATAAGAATAGTGGTCTCTCCTACAGGAAAATTTAAAGAGCAGTGACTAGCTGATAGTAATAGTCATCAACTGCCACAAACCTAATAGCATGAACAAGGTCCAAACTGGTAAGTCACTGTTTGATTTTGGGATCCAAGTATGAAAATATATGATCCCTAACTCCTGGATACCTGGCTATGAAGACAGGATTAATACAAAAAAGCATGCTGTTTATTATCTCTCCCTGGAACTTCAGAGATGTCTCTTCTAATTTTACCATCATCTGCCTTATTGCCACCAGGCACATAAAGTTCTTCCCTGAGCCTCCTCCCATCAGCATCCAGACATGGGAAGTATTGGTCTCTGCCACATCACTGCTCAAGCTGTCTGGTCCTGCCTGCTGAAAAGCTCCATCTTGCTAATGACACCCTCCATCTGCCACAGCGGGTATTCTGAATATGCACAAACGGGAACAAAGATGCCCAACACAGGTCACCAAGGGATCTTCCATCAGAAGGTACTGATGCAGCATGAGCATCAGTACCTTCTGCTGTGCACAGGTTGATGGACCAGGGCTCTGGAGCAAGGGACTCCTCTAACCTTTGATGCCTTTATTTCTGTTGGTGAGAAACACTATCCCTAATAGAAGGGCCTGGGATGCTTAATTAAAAACACTAATAGCACATATTTGAAATGTTGTCTGGTTTTAGCAGCTTTCTATTTTTGTATTGCACAATATTCTATTTACTTTTGCCCACAAGTCATCTACATGCCTGTCCTGCTCCACAATAGACAAGGGCAACAGAATTCCCAGTCCTTTTGAGTGGGAGCATGCAGAGGCAGGCATGGGGAACTTTTCCGGATATTGTGCCGCAGCCACCCTCACAATCTTTTGAGTATACAGTGGTCCCTACACAGCCTGACTCACATGCAGAATCACTAGAAGAATTCAGTTTCAGGATTTATTGCAGCTTAAGTGTTTACAATTTGATTTTAATCCATTTTCTTCTTCATTCTCACAAACCTCACCAAATCCCAGAATAATTTCTTAAAATAAGATAATTGTATGCAGAGACGTTCATTGTTAAAAAATCCAGGATTGAAATTGTGTCTGTTTTGTGCAATAAGAAGCCTTTTTTTCCTTTACACTTTTTTTCCTCTCTAGTTTTTTGATTATTAGTTTCACTTGATTGTGTTTTTGCTATTTTTGCCTATTCTGTACATGGTAATCTGAGTTTTCTTTCTAAAGGAGAAAACATGAATGGATTCTAATAGAGGCTGGGTCTGTGAAATAATTTAACACTAGGATGTGCCCTGTGACTCATTGTTCTGTTTTGCTGAGTTTTCACAGACACATTTGTATGAGGATTAACTCAGAAATCTTTGCTGCTTGGAATAAGCAAATTGTAAGTGTTTGACTATTTTGATGTAGAATCCTAGGAAAGCACCAATCAGGCCCAGGGACAGAAGTCTGCCATTCCTTGCAGGCTTCACAAGGGTAATAAAGATGTGGGGAGTTATCAGAGCAGATGATTTACAGCACGGTGAGTTTGAACACAACCAGTATTTAAAAATGTGACATGCTTTTCAGTATTTATTTCATATCTCAATGCTTAAATTGATTTAAGAAGATCAAAGAATGTATATCTTCCCCTTCACATGCACAGAATTAGGTTGACCCTAAAAAATAATGGAAGATAGAATTGTCAGTTGACTTTTAAGAGGACAGGAAAGCTACCTGCATTGTGGTCCCTGGAGGAATTCTTAGTTCCCTGACTCTAAACATAAAGAAGCAAAAATGAGAAATGAAAGCAGATGCTGTCTTGGTGTCCTCCTTTGTCCTTCCAGGTCCATCCCAGAGCCTGGTGCCCTGCCGTGCCCATCAGCCTGGCCAGCTGTCCTTCCAGGGCTAATTGCTGATTCCTCCACTGCACCATATGTAAACTGGGTGTGCATTTGCTTCACTTGTCAAAACAATTCTGAGATTCCATTTTCCTCTAATAAGGTATAGATTTGTTCTCCAGATGTATGCTTCAATAAGATGTCATACTCTGTTTTTATTTTGGATTGCTCTCTGCTGATGTTCCTACACAGCAAGAAAATTACCTTATTGAAACATATTGCTGGTTGTGCCTACAGTGCCAGGTCTTGCATCAGTATTACACACATGACATATTCAGAGATCTCTGTGTAAAAATATGAATATCAAGTGATTAAAAAGATTATACAGGCTTGGGCAATTTTCATGAGGTAAGAAAATTAATGGTTCCAGTTGAATGTCTTTCACATCATTATAACTATATCATAAAAACATGTCACAAAATAACAGACTTTATAGCCTGGGCACCTCACCTGAATTGCCCCACTCTTTATTTCATGTGGAATTGCCTCTAGTGGCTGTAGGTGTGCTGGGGATCTTTTTTTGTGTTTCTTCATTCCCATCTATATGGAGGTACTCTGGATTTCAGGTGCAGTCTGGCCAGGTGTACAGACTCTCAGCATCATGGGAATCAGAGAGTTCTAAATCCTGTGTACAGTGCTCAGGCGAGGTACCACCCAGGTGCACAAAAGAAATCTATGGACATGTGACTAATGGTGGTGGGAGGAATCCTGAGGTCTACAGAACTGTGGATGTGGGGCTGGCATTGGCTGGGCAAGATGCTGGCACCAGATGTGTCTCCCAGCTCGTGTGTGCTGGTGGAAACCCTCAATGGCAGAACCCAGCTTACCCTTGGAAGACCAGTCAAGAAGCCCCTGCACAGCCACAGGGCCCAGTGTGGAGTGTGAGTGACTTCTGGGATGAGAGACCCAGGAACACCATGAAGAAGAGGAGCTGGATAATGTGCACAGGTTGGCCCTGTGGTCCCTGACTGAAGACGCTCCCCCCGGGAGAACATGTCAAAAGAGCCTGTCTGCCTGAAATCACACAGTGCTGCAGGCCACCACTGTGTAGATGCAAACCTCCTCAGTTTAGGATTCTGGCTTCTGGGTAAATGCTTCGGCATTTTTTAGGGTGTCTGGGGACCAACATCCTAACCCCAAAATACAGTTACATTCTTTTACAAGGACCCAAACACCGGCTACTGAACAAAAATTTTTTGGCATCTGAGTAGTATCCATCATACTGAATATGTAGAGGAAGAAATGATAGTGTTTGGAATGTGAGGGCCCTATTTATGCCCTGCTCCATAGCCTCCAGTAGGCTGTTCTTCCTTGGAGGCCTCACATCACTCACTTTTAGTGTCCCATGTGCAAAAAGCCATAACAGCCAGAGAACATTCCAGAACTGGATATACCACTTTACAGGGGCCATTGAAACTTTAAGCAGCAGCTCTCAGATTTGGCCTATTTCTGAAGGAGGTTTTCATTTTCACTTTATCTTTTTCTATTATGTCCCTCTTTCCTTCACTGATTTCTGCCTCATTTCTTTCCTTTTCCATGATTATATTTTGGTCACTGATGTGTGCACTCGGCACCCTTGCAACCATCCTCTCAGGGACCAGGAGGCTGGGCCTCATACCACGGAAGAGTTTCTCAAAAACCAGACCTGAAACACTTGGGTGCAAGTCCTCGATTCCACACTGGGTGTGTCACTGACAACTGAGGAAAATCACGAGAATATGAGTTTTATTTTAAATGTTCTATGTTGCTTTTGGCCTGTGATTGTCTCATCCATGGTTCTAACTGGCTGCTCAGAAAAGCTCCCAAGAACACAGAGGGCTCTGAAAGTTCCAGGTCTCTGCTGAGCAGCTACATGCCCCTCAGGACTCTGCTAGAATGCCACTCTTGCTGCCTCTGTATCTGCTTGGTGGTCTGCACTCTGCAGGCTGGCACATGCCACCTAGACTCTCCAGAACTCCAGCAAGGTGCCCTGCTGTATTTCTACCTGACAGCTCTAAGAGGCCTGTGGGCCCAGGGCTCCTGGACTTGGGGTGTGCTGACCTGCAGGAAGCTCAGTTCTCCACATAGACTGTTCTGGAAACATTCCCTTTCTCAGCACTGGATTTTATACATTCTGGATAAAATTCTAGGGAAAGAGGCTGATCCCAGCTGCCTGCTCATTCACTAAACCAGTGTTCACATTTCTTCAGTGTGGAAATCCCTCTTTGTAAAAGCTGTCTCCTTCACAGTTTTTGCTCTCTTGTTAATGTCCACATTGTGAGGCATCATTTGTGCCTCCTGTTTATTATTCCACTCTATGTACTTTACAAAAATGAAAGTCCTCTCCTTTAATTCCTCTGCTTCTGAGGGATAAATGTACTGCCTGGGTGTTTTATTACACCAGTGTTTATAAAGGTACATCGTCCAGCATATCCCTCCCCCCAGGGCCATATCTTCACACCTCACATGGAAGCAATTTGGCCACACAGAGATGGCATCCTGTAGCTCACTTCCTGCTCTGGTGGGTTTCAGGAATGTCCAGTGCCAGCATAAACAGGGCAGGAGCCCTGAGCCCCTGAGTCCCCATCCAGAGCCCCAGAGCCTGTAAGTTGCTGGGCACACAGTGCAGTGCCCTCCTCATCTTCTTTGCTTTTTCTGACAATTTTAGTCCCAGTGTCTGTTGATATGTTGTTAAACAGGCTAGTGCAGAATGTATCCCTTCCATCCCCAATCTCCAGTTCCTGGGAACTCTTCACCCCATGATCACCTCTTCAAATACCCAGTGTCTCCACATTTCAGTTGTGACCCACACCCTTCCCGGGTGCTCCTGCCTCCTGTTACCCTGAGCCTTGGTCACAGACTGCAGGCTGAGACCAGCCCCTCTGTGCCTCGGACCTGTACAACAGGATGATAAAGACCTCAATGCCAGTCCTGCCTTGTCCTGCTTGTCCCCAGAAATGCAGCTTTAGGACCCAGCAGCACACAGCAGACCTCTGAGCCCACCAGGACAAAGTGCAGAACTCCCTGTAGAGGTGGCACCTTCCCCAGTCCACCAAGGGTGAGCCTGGCTAGGCTTGGAGGGGATGGCAGGAGTGCTGTGGAGAGGGGCTGCTGACCAGGCTGAGGCTCCTCAACATAGGAGGTTGGCTAAATTGAAATCCAGCTACATCTAAGGAGTAAAAATGATGTTCAGGGAAGAGCATTGGTGCCATGCAGGCATGGGTGTGGAAGCTTTTCCCTGTAGAATGGTTCTTTAAGGACACCAGCAATCCTCTAGAATGTAGCTTCTCTCCCAGGAATGGGAAGGAAAGTTCAAGTGCCAGGGCTTCACAGTGGGAGACCTGTCACATGGGTGGCATCATGAAATTTTACTCCAAAATATCCTGTTTATATTTTGAAAAAAAATTAGCATTTTTAAACAATCAATTCGTTAATGGCTGAAAGTTAATCTCAAGCTATTCTGCTTACTGAATAAAGTGTCAGGTCTCTAAAGATGAATCTTAAGTTACCCAAAGGATTACCACTCATTTTAAACTTTACTTGAAAGCGGGATGTACATTTATTATAATTTCAAACAAAATGCCAATGTCATTAAACAAATGATGTTGAGGCAAATTAACTGCATTTTAATAATCTGAAGGCCTATGATATAGAACATTGTTATGAAACATTGGCTTGAAATATCAGTTGCAAGTGTCATTTTCATTGCTGTGAATCTCAGGAGAATATTTGTAATTAGTATCATTTGCCTAACATTTCAGGTTAATTAGAATATTTATTTGAATAGCTGTAATATTCAGAGATTACTGTTTTATAATCAAATTAGCACCATCCCAATGCACGCTGATCACAGGGTGGCAGCCTGCCTTCACTTCTACTGCTCAATCCTCTGGAGCATTCAACAACATAAGAAAAAATCAGTTTCTTATACTTTTGAAATTTAATGATGCATTTGAACTCTGCCAGTAACATTTAATCAATTTAGGGAAAAAAATCCCAACCATGTCTCCCATATTGCACATTGGCAAATACTCCAGCCAATGGTGGCCCCTGAACCTCTCCCCACAGCTCAGAGGTGAGATTTAATGCAGCCTTCTCTCCTGTATGCAAGGCCCTTTTAAATAGCTCTTGCAAAAACAGACCAGATGAAGCTTTTCCGGAGAGGTTACTAGGATACTATTGAAACACCATTAGGAATAGATGAATTGAGGTTTATAATGTTACAATGGGTTTAATCTTGTAACATCTCTGCTGAACTTTGCATTGTGTCCAGAAGGTCTGTGGAATCAGGTGCCCACACACCTAACTCCTGGTAGCCAGAAATGCAATTTGTTTTGAAGACCTGGGGACAGGACTGGGGAGGTGTTTGTAATAAAACCTTGGCACCCAGGAGGCAGCAGGGTTGAAACCTGAGGAATGACCATGTACTTGTTGGCTGCATCTGCCCAAGGGCTCACACACTTACTTGCTCTCAGCACTGGAGTGTGATAATCACTGTGGAATAAGTCAAGAACAGAAAACACATTTAGGGTAACACCTACATTGTGTCAAAGAATCATTCTCAGACCCAGTAAAACCTTTCCACCTGGGGTGGCCTGTGAGGACATGTGAAATCTCAGCATGGAAAGCCCCTCTCAGGCTTTGGTGGGTACACGGTGTATGTCATATGTGGGTTCCCGAAGGCCAAAGCTCCGAGGTCACTCACATCTTAAGCCATAAAAAAAGTTCAGAGGCAAAGGGGATCTACAGACTCTGGCTCCTCCTGGCATAAATCCTCCTCAGCCTTTTCTCCTTCAAAGTGCCAATGCAGGAGCACTGGACTTACTCCTGTGGTGGGAGTGGGAACAGAAAGTGGGAAGCAGGCCCGAATGAGCTGACACCTAGCAGTCTGTGAATGAGACCTTCCCCAGGCTTTTATAAGATGGGATTCATCATTTTTCCTGCAAGAACTGTGTACCCTTAGAGAATTCCAGAGGAACACTCACACCAAGTGTAAGTCAGATTTAAAACACAGATGCTGCTTTTCACTTTGAAGCAAAGAGAGAAACTGAAATAGAGAACTGATTTTAACTGGTCCAGTAAAAAACAATGAGGAACATCAGTTCTGGGTGGCTGTCATGTAGAGGTGAGTTTGATTTGTTACTAAGAATTGACATAGCACAGTGATAACTCAGAGCATGGGCAAAAGCAAAGCACTGTTGGTGCAGAATAGCAGGCAACACAATTGGTCTGAGTTACATTTGTGAATACTAGATGGTGTGTTCAGCCACATCATTAAAGATAAACTTTACTGCTAACTGTTATTATGAAATACCACAGAACTAGTCACAAAACTTGGTATGTCTTTAATGAGAGAGAAGAACAGAACAGGGCTGGGTCAAAGGGAATGTCCTGGAATGCAGATGATCTATGTTTGATTTGCAGCAAAATAGCCTTTCCAGAGCAATGGAGATGGGGCAATAAAACTGTGTTGGGAATTAAACTCCATTCTAGGTCTCTGCCTGGGGCCCTCTGCTAGTCCAGCCTGCTCAATTTAGAATGAAAATAGCACTGCCAATAACCCCCTTGACTATCACTAATTTTATTTTCAGCTCTCTTTCAAATAATGATTTAAAATCCATCCTTAAGCAGCAGTTCAAAAAGCACTTTGAGAATTAATTTTAATGGGAGCATACTGAAAAACTGAAACTTTCCAGTATGACATCCTGAAAAATTGCTGAGTACAGTAATAGTGTATGTTGTGAGCAAATGGAACCATAAATTATTCGTAAATTTGGGCTTCAAAGTATTTTGTGTAGAACTACATCTACTTTTCATGAGCTACTGTTATATCTGTATAGATATATCAAAGTATTCATAGCTATCTTTAAAAAATGTTCCCACTCTTGGATCTGTGAGCATCTGCTGGAATCCATTACAGGCTCTCTTGCTCCTCTCAGGAGCAGGGCTGTGAAGTACTGTCTCATGGTGGAGGTGCTCCTACACATGAAAAACCTTTCCAGAATTAAAAATCTGCTCCACTAATTTTGAAACAAATTTTCAACAATCCTCTTTGAGAATCCAGCCCTAAGTGTTCTCACATCTATTAAACAGATGGCAGGTAACATTGTAAACATATTTGCTTCATATTGAATAGATAGTTACTGAATTTATACTGATTAACATATTAAATGACTGATTTTTTTGCATCACATTAGAGTAAAAGCCACTTTTTAAATTTGTCTTGGGTATTATTAACTTTGACAATAGCATGCAGTGAGAAGCTATTAAATATTTCCCCAGTAATATTATGCATAGAGTAGTTTTATTTTATAAAACTCTATATTTTATTATAATCCACTTGACTTTCATTACAATCATTACAAAATGTGTGTACATTTAATCCATTTTCAAAGGGTGCATCTTCTGCAGCTGTTCCTTGCCATGGTGATTAGCTCTGGTCTGCCCATGTGCATAAGCCAGGCATGCCTTTTCTTGTTTCTCATATTTTAGTTGGGACTGTTCAGAGAAGTGGACTTCTGATGCAACTGTGGCTGCAGAGGCAAAACTGCAGGCAAAGTCTCTGTTCAACTCATTTGGGGGACAGCTTTTCATGGCCATGCTGCCTGGTGGGTGCATGTGGACTTTACCCACAGGGTGGAAGCTGTGTGGCTGCTCCCTGCCAGCAGGACTCTGGAGGGCTGGGCTGCCTGCTGCTCCTCCTGGACCTGATAGACATGTCCATACAGAGGGAGGAAGAGCCTTACCTTCTTGCCAGAAAGGCTATTTTGGTTGTCAGATGAAAAACATCTTGAAGGGAGCTTCAGGGTCTGTGAGGATCCAGTGACCTCCAGTCACGGTGCCAGTGTGGGGCTTCACTCTAGAAGAAAGAGAAAGAGACAGGAAGAATTATCAAGAACAATCTGTGCACCTCAGCACCCGGGTTCTGTGGAGCAGGACTGAAGCTCAGATTGCACGGCCTTCAGTGTTCCCCTCTGTTTATAGCCTTAGGCTTAGAGTATTTTCTCTTCTTTTTTCTTTTCTTCCTTCCTTCCTCCTTCCTTTGTTACTTTCAACACTTTTATATTAAAAAGTAAAACCTTCCTTTAAAGAGAATAATTTGAAAGCTTGTGTTGTAAAGGAATTGGCAACTACAGAAACAAAAGGAAGAGTAGCATTCAGGTGAAACCTGGGTACATTTCTGGTGACCTTGCAGAGAAAGGTGAGTCATGAGACCCCAAGGCAGCTTGTGAGAAGCTGTCTCAGAAAACAAATCATGTGTCATGCAGCAAAAACCACCTTCTGTAAGATGAGGAAATGTGGCTTGGACAGTTTTCCTAGAAACAGCCACAGCTGCAGCATACACTGTGGAGTCTAGTGGAGCAAGGCAGCAGCTGCCAACAGGGTGAACAAGTGTGGAGCCACCATGAGTAGCCATGAAGTTCAGGTGGAGGACCATGTCTGGGTGCCTCACTTCCCTTACTTGCCCAGACTTCTTAAGGCTCCGCTGCAGGCAATTCACACACATGTCCTACACACACACCTAGAACACTAGTCCAGTGACCAACATGGGGTCATAGTCTTATTTATTTTATTTGTATCCAAATACAATATTCATAATGAACCATTTCAGACCTGGAAATATTCCAGGTGGTGGGCATTTTTCTCTCTACTCTGCATTTTCCTAAGTTGTGGTAGGATGGGCTTTAGGGATGCAAGTGCTTACTTGAAGGATGTTGGTAGACTGGGAAGAGTAAGTGATTGGCCCACGCATACCATCTATACCAGTGGAGAATATGGTTGAACTTCTAATGGGTGCTGATAATTCAGGACAAAAGACTGTCACATACTGGCACAAAAATGGTCTTTTCTATCTTCAGAATATTTTTTAGCAAGCAGGAGACAGTGCAATGATTAGACCACAGAGGGAATGAGGCAGGCCTGAATAATATGCCAGTGCCCTCTACCCCAAAGGGACCCTGAACAGAGTGAGCAGGCTGGACGCATCTGAAGACCATCGTTGCCCATGCACTCTGCACACTTTTGGCAGCCCTGCTCAGGTCTTTGTGGTGCTCACCATGTTGTGCTGAAGAGAGGTTTGCAGCCTGGAGTTCCGCTTTGAGTCATAGCTATCTGGTGTCTGTCCACCTGAGTGATTGAGTGAGGAAGCTTACCCTTATGAACCTACAAGTGATGGAGAAAATGGTAACTCCACACGACCAGGGGGTCTTGAGTGAACCTTTTGTATCCACTAGAAGTTCTCTACTAAGCTGCAAATTAATGTTTGCTTTTAAAGGCTGTGTGCGGTAAGGGGAACACTGTTGCTAAGTGCATGAGCAGAGAGAGGGCACTGGTGTTCTTCTGTTCCCTGGAGGTGGAGAGGTCTTGAGACAGTTGGTGGGTGAATGTAAGCTCCCTTAGACCTGTGCATGGCACCTTCATTCCAACTTCACCTCAGGGAGTGCACTCAGAGGCTTAACTGTTCATGTTAGATAAGTTTTGCCCTAAAATGTGAGCAGGCACTGTGTGATGGTTGGTGTCCACTCTGAGAGGAGAATGGCTTGGGAGCCCAGAGCTGGAGTTTAGGGCTCTGCCCTTGGCAAGCATCAGAACTCTGTATCTGGAAGGCCCACTAGAGGACTTCCAAGGCCACTCTGCACACTCTCTCCCTTGAGCAAGTATGACCCTCCCACAGGTGGTAAATGGTGACAGGCCCTATGTGTGTTCACAATGTGACCTCTGAATTTTGTCTTGGACAGGTCAGGAAGGATGGCTGTAGAAGCATCCATCTCCCTGTACAGAAGCACATTCCCCTTGAATGTAGCCAGGAGGAGGCAGGATTCCAGAGGAGAGCACAGTCTCTCACTTTCCCCAATTTGCTCTTAACTTTTCATACCCTGTGGTAAAAGTCCCAGATGTCCACCAAGTTGCACATGGAAAAAATGCTAAAATGTTAAATGCCCAAATCAAAAAGCCAATGCGCCTAAGAACAGAAACTATCCATGAGGAAGAATCACTTTGGTATGTATGCATCCTTGATTAACTCTGTGGAATATCCAAACCTACCTATCCACCCACCCTTCCTCTCTGTGTTACAGTCCATGTTCCAAACAACCATCACTGGGCATCTAGGCTACTTCATGTCATTGCTTCAGTTTGACTTTAACTACAACATACTATGAAAGGCCTCATATGTTGAAAACTGAAAAAAAGGAAAAGAAAAATGTAAAGTTCTTAAATGTAGAATGTTAGAAATATGTGTGTGAGTATATTGTACACACATGTGAACACCTGTGTGAGCATGTGTGTGCAAGTGTGAACACATGTGAGCATGTGTGTGCAAGTATGAATGTGTGCGAGCATATCTGTATGCAAACATGTTGTGTGAACGTGTGAATGAGCATGTGTATGTGTGAATATATGTGCAGACATATGTATAAACAATTTGTAGAGAAATTCTGAATACTGTAAAGGTATTCTAGAACAGGATTCTAGGACAAATAATATTTTCAAATGGCTCTGTAATGATTTTTATAGAAAATAACAAAGTAAAGATTCAAAAATTAACAGAGACCATAGAATTGTTCTTTAAATAATGTCACTTCTTGTGTGGACAAAGTTACTGGTTATCCTGTGTGTTTATTTATTTATTTATTTTGGGGGTTGTTTTTTCAGATAAAACAATTTTCTTAGGGTATAACAGTGTGCTTATGAATTCGTTAGATTTTCAAAAAGTGATAAAAAGGTGCATAATACTACCTTGGGGTAAGAATTGGAAGCCAGCCAATGCTTGAAGTACAAAGCCTGAGTGAAATCCTGTCAGACATCAGTCAATCAGTCCCTGTGTATTTGTCCCTCCCTGTGTCCCTGGGAGACATTGGTATGAAACCTCAGACATCCGAGCCTAGCATGTCATTAGAGACAGGGACCATGGAGGAGTGTCTCCTGCTGTCTGAGACTGCAGATGTCCTTCCATGCAGTTAGATCCCATATAAGTGAAAGAGCATGAGTGAGAGATGCTCATGGGAGGAGTGGGAAGGCACACAACAGTCCACAAACATTCATGGTTTTAATGAGTGAATGGCTGATTCTGGATATAAAAGAGAACACTAAAACAATTCTTTATTAACCTCATCATAAAAATTCAAATAAGTTAAACAAAAATGTAAATAAAATGAGTGATAAAAATTTAATTAAATAAAACTTTAATTCAGTGATCTATAGCAATGAGATAATCTAGCAGGTTGGTTGTTCAGAAGATGTTTTTCAGGTTTAAAATAATATTTTTTTCTAAATTGATACACCTCGTAAAGTGGATTAATTTTGACTTCCCCAAAACTGACTTATTCACATCTTCTTCAAGTATGGACAAAATATTTTGATTATCTCCTGTGAGTCACTCAGGACTGAGGCATCTTTGCTGACAATGGCAGTGACAAGGAGTTTCAGAAGGGAGCAGCTGACGGTGCCTCAGGAGTAAGGCATTCCCAAGCCTGTGCACTCAGACTTTGGAAACAATGTGTAATTGTGAAATTGACACCTTGAGCAAGCCAGGCTGGGAATCTCAGGCAGCCCACGGCAGGACTCTTGTGGGGCTGTTGGTTATAGTCTGTAGCACAGGCTACCAGTTTCAAGGCTACTGTTAAAGTCAATTGGGAAATGGGAAAATAAGAACATTGTGCTTGCACACCTGGGAATCAGCCACATGCACTCTGCAGCCCAGGGCACCTGGGAGAGGCTCCCAGGTCTCTGGAATGCATCTCCACCCTTCACTGAGCATGCAGGCCCTTCCCACTGCCACACCACTGGCATGACCTGTTTCAGCCACTCTCAGTTATACTCTTGTCCCCCTTTGCACCCTCACTCCTCCTCTGCCCAATCACTAGGTAACACCTTCAATAGTCAGAAGCTGAAAAGCTCAACCCAGCAATGGGCTTCCTTGTCTGTGATATATGACAGGAATTGGTGATATTTGATGCTCCTTTCATGGTCAAGGTGATAAAATATTCTTTGCTTTACAGTTTTCTGTCTCAATAACCTATGTATAAATTATAGAATAATGACTTAGCACAGCCAAGCATTGACCCTGTGTCAATCACTGTTCTTCTGCATGGCCTTATTTCACTTCCTCCCAGGAGCTTGGTATGATCCCCACAGTGTATGCAGCTGTGAGTGCCAAGTCTGCCCTAGGGCAGGTACTCTTATGGAGTGTTTTTACCAGTTGAGATCATGTGAGATCCATTGTGGTGTGAAAGGCTGCATTTTACTTTACTCATGATTATTGCAGAAAATACACCAGGCTTTCCCTTCAGTGCTGTAATGGTGGCACTAAGAGCCCAAAGCCCAGAGAGGAAGGTGTTGGTGTGGAGAGGAGCATAGGAAGGCCCCCTTGGAACCATCCTAAGGCCCATGTGGTCCCCACTCCTAGGCTTGGACTGGCCCTTTCTTTCCCAGTTTGTTCCTCTAAATTTTATGTTTGTGTGCAGTTTCTCTTGACAAGCATACCTTATGGTGAACTCCAGAGGTGAGGACCTACCACTTCTCCACACAAAGTTAATTGAACCTGCTTGAGAGCTAAATGTTGTTCCTCTTTTTCCCATGTGAAGTCAAGCAGAGAAGGTAAGAATCCATTCTGGATCATGGCATCCATACCATGACCCACTGAGGTGGGGACAGGAAGAAAACTGAAAACGCCTACTTCAGGACTGCAGTCCACCACACTCTGGTGCTCCTGTGCTTGTGGTTGTAATGGCCTGGGGTCACTACTAAGGGTAAACAGGGAATGATGACACCCTCCTGAGAGTAGGACATTCTGGGAAACGATTAGGCATAAGAGACCTCCTGTCACTGCTCCAGGAGTGACCCCAGGTGCCATTGATTCAAATAACCACTGCTGCCTTCATAAACAACAGCATGTTTTCACCTCCTGTCTTGCCTCATGACCCCACAAAAACAATCATGCAGCAGAAGCTTGTCTCTGTGAGACCATGTTGTGTTAACTCTGAAAAAAGCTGTATGTTTCATCTGGTCCCAATATCCCTTTTGTTAAACTATGAATAACATTTTGATAAATTTTCCTGAATACAGTTAACATGGAAGAAGCCCTTACTAGGTGACTGTGTGTGCTTCAAGGTGTTGCCATGACCACCAGTCTTCCCAAATCTGTCTATTAGAAGGAAACTTGCTATAACTCTTAGCCTGGCTACAGACCCACCTCTTTCCATCTTTACATCCAGCTGTCTAGACACAAACTCTTATTTAATCCTGAGATTCTGTCTGAGCATTTCTTTAAAGTATATCATTAATGGTGGCATTAACAAGGCAAGATGCAGGAAAGTTGTGAACCTCGGGTGGGTTTGGCACATATCCACTGGGTTCTGCAAGACTCTGCCAAGGCCTTCCTGGTACTAGAGACTTGACAGTCAGCAGAACTCCCACTTCAATAAGTGGTTAGAAAAAAAAGGAAACACTATTATAAAAATGAATCTTACCATTTTCCCCAAAAACCTTATCAGACTCCACATAACTAGGTTCCTTCAAAACCAGCATCTCAGTGCTCCATCATAAATGGATCCATGGTCAGGGGCCATGACTTTCTCATTTTTCATGGTGCGGGGACATATCTGTCTCTCCTGGCTAGATTTTCCTTCCAGGCATGGCTTGGCCTTACAGATACAAACACTATTGAGGTGCCCCAAGGGGGAGGCAGTGGGAACCATGAGAATCTGTCTTGAGTGATTTGTATGTAGGAAAAGCCCAGTGCCCAGTGGCTTGGTCCTGGAAGTCTGCCAAGAACCTGCAGATCCTGGTGGATGTTGTCCTTTATTGCAAAATCTGTGCTGTTGGCAATAATACCCCAAGAAGCAAACGTCTTTGAAGCAGATATTTAATTTAAAAATTAAGTACCAAATCTCCATTGTTCAAAAAACTTAAAGATGAACATAATTTGCATAAAATATTTATCATCATTTACCATCTCCCTGGAAGCCACAGTGGTTCCACAGTTATAATGTCACAAAACCTGAAGACAACTGCACAGGTAAACTTCTAACAGCCTTTCTGAAACCCACACATGCTAGGAAGACTACCATGCACAGTGCCCATCATCTGCCCTGCATCAGGAGATATTTATGTGTCATTCTGAGGACTGCAGCTTTAACATAGGTCTCAGGTTTTAAATCTTGTTTCATTCTGCTTTCGAGATAGGGTTTCACTAAGTTCCTCAGGCTGGCTTCAAATCTGCAGTCCTCCTGACTCAGCTTCCTGAGGGGCCAGGATTTCATGTGTGTGCCACCAAGTGTAACCTTCCATGTATGTCATATGAGCATTCTTCTAAATTAACATATAGCATTTTTACTTCCTGTGTGGGTGCCTGTGTGTGTATGTGACAGTAAAGCAAAAATCAATCATTGGCTTTGCAGCAAAATAAATAAATAAAAATAAATAAATTATATAATTCCATTTTATATCAGTACCATTATTGTGGTTAACTAGATAAGCAGCTATTATTTTTAATAATGGCTCAAGAGTTTATCCACTTCTTTATTCAAAACTTAATTTTGGGGGTGGTACAAGGTGTGGAAATCAGGGTCACTCAACCACTGAGCCATATCCCCAGCCCTATTTTGTATTTAATTTAGAGACAGGGTCTCACTGAGTTGCTTCGAGCCTCATAGTTGTTGAAGCTGGGGTCGAACTTGCAATCTTTTATCTCAGCCTTCTGAGCCACTGGGATTACAGGCATGTGCCACTACATTCAGCTCAAAAACTTTCTTAAATCTAACAAGAAGTAAAAATTGTAAGTATATTATGAATCATACATATTTAGCAAAATTTTAACATTAATTGCAATTTGTTTGGTGGTGGTGATTACAAAAGGCAAATTTTGATTAAACAGCTTTATGGTACAAGCAATGTATGTCCTAAATTGTGGAGCTTCTGCAGCATTAATCAATCTGGGATGGGCTGCTCTGCCTGCAGAATTCATGGCTGTGTGGACAAGGTATGAAATTCCACTGGGGGAAGTTAAGGTTGAAAACTCTGCTCTGTTGCCCAGAGTAACTGAACCATGCTTCCTGTGAAAAAGTGGGTATTATCTGGGGAACCTCCTTGGCTTGGTGGGTTCTACCTGGATTCACCTTGTTTCAACAACTGCTGGGTCAAAAAGGTATCTCTTGTGTATCAGCCAAAGCATCCTATAATAAATTTATTATGAAATAATCAATTCCCTTAAATTTGTGAAGTATTTTACATAGTTATTTTCAGATAGTTAATCCGATATTTAATCAAATTTTTGCCAAAAATGTCAAATTCTGAAGCATTAGTGAACTGTATTATTGCCCAGTTCAGAAGTTACCCCTCCTCCTGTGAAAAGGATAAAGAGACATACCACATAAAGCAAAGCAAAAACACACACAAAAAAAAAAAACCCAGAAAACTGAGCAATATAATGTCTATTATAGGATGCTTTGGCTGATACACAAAAAAGACCTTTATGACCCAGCATTCGTTGAAGCAAGGTGAAGCCAAGAAGAACTCACCAATCTTATAGATTGTTGAGAGTTCAAATGGCATATGATTTAATTTGGAAATTAAATGCATTTTGAATATCTGAACTTATAAGTGTATTTAGAGAAAACTTATATTACTATTAGATTTGTTTATATTATGAATACAGATAGAGATTTGAGATCTATAATTTTTGTAATCCAAAGTTTACAAAATTTATGAAAAATCATACTGAAAATTAATTTCAGAGCATTCATTGTATCTTATTATATTTATGCTTTTTACTTGGCTTCTCAATAAAAGGGAAATATAGTACCTGGGGAAACATGAAGGCTGAACTCTGTGTGCAGTTCAGTATGAAAGTAGAAATCAAGACTATCCTTCATATGTAGAGTTGCCCCTGAAGCCACCAAGTATCTCAGGGTTTATGGAGAGCTTCTTTTCTTATAAAAAGAAAATGCAGCTATGGAAAAGAGTCTACTATAATGCCAGCAATTTTAAAATTATTAATCATAACACTCAACTTTTGAAGATGATTAAAAGAAATTATATTAAATGTTCAAAGTAATAAAAAAATTAAAATATATTTTCTGAGTAGTAGGAAGATATTAGGATGAGACAGATATACCTCATGATTACTACTCATGCTCACTTAATGGAAAATAACTCATATAAACAGGTATTTTTACAGGTGGCTTTAGTGTATGCAGATATATGAAGTCTATATCTTTTCAAAATAATTTGTTTTGAAATAGTTTTTTGAGAAGAACAATGTTATAGATTGAAATGGTTTAGAGAAGAACAATGTTATAGATTAATATAAATATATGCATAAAATCGAAACAAATTGCCATTTAAAAAAATAAACAGTTTGGGCTGGGGCTGTAGATAAGTGGTAGAGTACTTGCCTAGCTTGTGTGAGGCACTGGGTTTGGTCCTTAGCATTAAATAAAAATAAAAATAAGATGAACACCTTGATGATGGAATTCAACTTACTTTTATCATTTTCTTTTACACTGAAATATGCCACACTCAGATGATAAATTTCATTGCCACATCCCTATGAGTGGCCCTGAGTCTACAGTGTCAAGATGAAGAGAGCAGCCTCTGCTCTCCCTGTGGGGTCTTTATGGGACAAGAAACTTCACTGTGAGAACCAGGACTGCCAGGATTTGCTGTAGAGCCATAGTTTCAAAATCCATCAGAGAATGAAGAACAGAAAACTTTATATACCTAAAAATAGAAGTCAACTAGTCCTTAGTAAGGGGAAGGAGGACTGCAGCCTTTTCACTTCCTGAGTGGGGGGTTAAGGAGAAGCTAGTGCAACTTTAAAAGACTTTCATTGGCCACATGTGGCATCAAAGTTCACAATCCTGAGTAAGGTGGAGCTTCCTGTTTTGTTGTGATGCAGAAAGATGGCAGCCCACAGGCCCAGAAATTCGACATCCCACCTGGGGGTCAGAAAGATTATGCCTGACGCAGACAGATGGCCACCACTGTTGAGCACAGAACAGGGTTCATGGCTGTGCAGTGTTCAGACATAAGGTTCCAGAATGTGAATCCTGAGGCTTCCTCCAAACTTTCTAAAGCTTCTGTTGACCAAAATCCAACCAGTGCTACAACAAAAAGAACCCCCTAGTTCCAATGCAAAGCAAGCAGGCAGAGAAGCCAAGAGAGCCAGCCTGGCCAGAGAGGGCACAGGCCACTCTACGTGAGTGATGTGTCTCAGGGACTTCTACCATTTTATACACACCATCTGGAGCAGAGTAAGAAGTTAAAGGACACATGAAAAGGTAAGAAAATAGCTTCCCTGGTCAATAGAGAAAGTAGTCAACAGAAGACTGAGATATCCATGTTCAGCTCTAGACCTTAAAATTATGAGGACACAGTAAAAAAGTTCCACAACACACTTGGAAAGATGGGGGAAACTACCTCTCTGCTAAACGTGCAAAAGAGTAAACTTGAAGAAAGAGAGATACAAACTATAGGTTGAAACATAAGGAAAAGATTAATAGGATCAACCACAGCCAGGACATGATGACACCAGGGTGGACTGTGAGCCTGTGGAAGGACATACTGGGTGTCTGTAGGCCCAGAGGAGAGGAAAACAAGGAAGACAGAAGAAATATTTCAAAGGATAATGTCTAATAATATTTGAATACTAATAAAAGAAATCAGTCAACTGATTCGGAAAAAAGCCAGGACATTCAACCAATAAAAATTCAAATGTAAAAACCCGTATGTCTGAGCATATCCTCTTCTAATTGCTGAAACCAAAAATAAACTAAAAATGTAAAGAGGAAAATAAAAATAATGTAAAGGACACTGATTTCCCACTTGAAAAGGCATGAAGAGAAGACAGTTACCCAATGAACTCAAACAGGAAAGATAAGAATGAACCCTAGATGCAGCAAAATACCTTTCAGAAGAATTTTCAGATCAAGGAAATGAAAATTTCATCATCTGAAGAACTGCCTAAGCAGTTATACTAACATAAATCTACAACATAGATCCTCCAGTCCAACAGAAGCCAGACCAGATCTGTCAGGAACAGAGGGCACAAGGTTGGTCAATGCTGAATTCTTCCTTCTGCTTTCTTGGTTTCTTTAAGTCACATGACTCTTCAAAGCAGAACTGTAATTCTTAAATATGGTTTTATTATATATCAATAAAAGGACATAGCACATTACAAAATTTGTCTAAAAGGAAGCAGTCAAGTACCAAGTCCAGGTAGACAGTGAAAAGTGGAGATGCACCTTGTAATCTCTGGAGCAAGGAGTAGAAAAGAATGTCAAGACATTGAGCTTTAAATCAATATAGAAATTAGAATAGACTAATAAAAATTTCAGTTATCCCCAAGAGAGCAGAAAAAATTGAATAAACACACATATATATGGCACTAATAGCAATCAAGTGTCAATATGATAAGCCTAAACCAAACTATATCACATTAAATACATGTGGACTTAGTACACCACTGTAAAGACAGAACTGTGCTCTAGGTGAATCTACTGATTCCATATCTGTTCGTGGGATGAGAACACATAGATAGTTGATCATGTCAGGGTTGGCTGAAAGCCAGAGGATGCACTCTAGCAGAATTCTTGACTAGAAGGTGACATTAATCAAAGTGGTGTAGTCATTGGTCTGATCATAGATACAGCATCAGCCAGGAAAGCTGTCTCTCCAGGGCTCCAGAACTTCCCCACATGGTCACTTAAGGGTATTCACATTCATCTCCCTCAAGCCTCAGATTCCTACAGAGGACCTCTGCTTCCTGCCCTGAGGAGAAAAGGCAATTCTGAGCTCAGTGAGCACACTCATTTGCACTGATCCGCTTGCCTATCTGCTAATCACCATGGTAGAAATTTTTGTGCAAACCTGCACCTCTGGTTGGTTTGCCTGGCCCCAACAGTTTTCCTTAATGCCACCTGATGGGTGAGAGAGCACCTTGGCCTCCTCAGAGTAGATCAGGTCAACCCATCTCCCATGGGAAGGTGCAGAGGAAGCTGCCCTCCACAGGTCAGAAGGTCAGAGCAGTGATTTGTCCAGCTCCAGATGTCCTACCTGCTCCCAGGATGTCAGGAGCTGGGTTGCAGAGATAAGCAGCATTGCACTGGTCCTGCCTGAGATGTTTCTGTACATTAACAGTGGGGCAGGTGAAGGAGAAAAAGCCAGCGTGTGCCATCAGGAGGACTGCACGATGGTGGTTGATGCAGGCAGCCATCCCTTCCCTGCATGGTCACGTCCTCTGCCCTTGGTACACCTGGCATCAAGGACTATTGGCTGAAAGCCAGTCCTTATCCTCTCATATCAGAAGTGCAAGTGGCCAAGAGATATACAGCAGAGGGCATCACCCCCAAGACCTTGCAAGGTTGCTTGGAACCCCACAGGTGGTCTCTGGTGCCCAGGGAATAGTGAGCTCCAGAAGCAGAATAGCATGCTTGTTGTACAGCAACCCTAGAGAGGGAAGGCGCACACTTCATCAATTTCCACACATCTGTCTTTACACAGTTGGGCTCCTTCACAAAGTTACTCTAAGTACCTTAACATAGGTAGAGCAAAATTAAAATTACTTTACCAATTTTGCATTTTCAGCTTTTCCATATTTTGTGTTATTTTCCATCCATAAGTTCATCATTTTTGCAAAGCCCTCTCTTCACCTGGAGAAGTCAGCAAGTGAGAACCAAGTATGGTTGAGGGGCTGTGGGGAGGCAGAAGAGGGAGAAAAGGTGTAATTCACAAGACTTCAGTACTTTTCCATATTATAAATTTGATGATTTCGACATTTTAACAGCTAACATTTGTCTTTCTCTTTAATGGAACAATATATTTTCCCTGAATTGTTTATTTCCAATAAACTACTTTTAGAGTTGAAGTGGGATTTTGGGGTATAATGTAAAAAGAATACCCTTTTAAACCTTGCATATTATCTTGTAAAGCAGCAACATACCCTCAATGTAATTTTGTAAACATTTCTTGGGTGTATACTTTTGCAACATTTTCTTGAAAATGTTAAGTAGGGCCAATTGGTCACAGCAGGAAGGAGCAGAGTAAAATGGAAGACAGCACAGGCGCTGGAGAAATGTGATTCCTGGGAACAAGAAATGCAGGTAACACAGAAATCAGAAGAAATGCCAGCCAGCACAAAGCACAGATTGGCTTCTCTAGTTTTTGATACAATTCACTTTGCTTCACCTTAAGTAGCTTATACATTTGGGTATAGAAGTTCACTGTTACCCTTTCCATCATTCTTTTAGGTTTTTATGCAAACATGAGGTACATTTTATTTTCACTGTACTTTTCATCATATTGACACTCTTTCGCAAGAAAAGCATAAATAAATCCGCTAGAAAGGTCCATCAATACACTAACCTCTGGTGATCCCATGGATTTTGTTTGTTTGATGCTAGAGTTTTCTTATATTTCAGAGGATCTGTTAAGATGCTCAAAATAGTGGGAGGCGCCTGTGAGCCTCGTGGCCTCTTTGCTACTTGGGACCTTTGGTCCTGGTCATTGCTCTGGGGCCTGCAGAGCCTAGGAGGAACCTCCATTCCAGGTGCTGGGCATTGGGTCCATGGCTCCAGTGATGCCTCCTGTGGCAGCTCCGCTGTCCCTGGCTGTCAAGGCCCCAAACCCAGCAGCAGCCACTACCTCCTATGGGGTCTTTTGCAAGGGGCTCTCTTGCACCCTGCTCACCTTCTTTGAGCTGGCCTGGAAGCTACAGATGAATTTCCCATAGTTCTACATGGCAGGCTCGGTGATCCTGAACATACGTTTGCACGTACACATTTAGAAAAGTGACTAAGCCGCCGGCCTTGGGTGGCCAGCATGACCACTTACTCCCAGGCTTCCCAGGGACTTGGTTAACATGCAAGCAAGGGGCTTGGACATCTTGGAGGGGGCCTGGACGCACTGGGCGCCTGCCCTCTGTGCTTCTGCAATCCCTAGACCATGGTGGGACCCCTGCTGGGATGAAAAAGAGGCTATAGCGGATTCTGGGAACTGAGACCTTCGGCTAAAACCAAAGAAAATCAGAAACTTTGTATTGTTAAACTCCGATCGAATTCCAGGATATAATACAAGGGCACAGAATGTTATTAAAAAGGAAGACTGAATTATTCAGGAAAAAAAAATTGAGTGTGCAACAAATTCTTGGCCTGAGTGAAAATTAAGAGATCAGTAAATTTAGAGAATACCAGTGTGGATTATTAGCAACATCCTGAAGAAAAAGTCGATAGTATTAAGAATATGAAGTGGAAGTCATATTTTTTTTTTCATCCAACGTGAGGGACAAAGCAAAACTGTTTAGAAAAAACATCCTCCAAACACTAAATGTGAAATGCTGCACGATTTTGAACAAATGGTGGAAGGGTGAGAATATGCATTCTGCTTTGACATCCCTGTGAGCAGCATTGGCATCACGACCTTTGCAAAAAGGAAATCCAAACAGCATAAAACTTGGCTAATCACTGAATAACATTTTACCATCATAATACAATTTCTGTGTGTGTTTTTCACCTTTTAAGGAAATACTTAATTACTGTTAGAGAATAGAATGTGAAAGTCATTACTCTTTATGTAAAAATACAAGTGGGAATGTTATAGGAGGGAGGAAAGCATAATTGGAATGGTTATGGTGTTCGAATAAGGGGGAGAGTTAAGAGACACAGTCTGATGTGAAAGGAAAAGAAGATATTTTGTTACTTACAAGGTAGCCATGGTTTGTAAACTAGAAACCTAACTATTAAAGGGGGGAGGTGAGAAGAGCATGAAGTCAACAGGAAATCCTGAAGTTGAAGTCTACAGGCAGGACTCCTCTAAAAGAAAAACTGATAAGAGTAACTGGTGTACTTGAATGTAGACTTTCAAACAGTCTGGAGATTAATTATTAGTCTGCAGCCTTTTCAAAATCCAGAAAACAAAACTAATAAATACAAGGAAAAATGAATAGTTACAAAAAATATTGCAACTGCATTTTTTAAAAAGCCGTTGTGTATCAGCAAAATGTTTCTTCATTTATTTTGCTCTTTGACAGTATCTTCCAATAAAACTTTGTTATTTTCTCCAAAAATTTTGAATTTCACTGAATTTATTGCTAGTTATTCATTAGAGTTATTTAAAAGAGTCTTTTATAGAAATTTTTTGAATATTCATGCCATTTCTATTTGAGAACTATTTAGTTCTCTATATGACAGAACTAAAATGTTGAAATGTTGAAATGTTGAAAATGTTGAAATTTACATCTAACTTTGTACATTTTTACTTTTTTATTTTTTGTTTCTTTTGACACAATTTTCATTGTTGCTTTCTTGATCTTCCTTTTTTAGTAATTTGAAGTTATATACTTTATTTCTTTTAGGAATAATTCTAGATAGTTTAAAATGCATATTCAAAACTGTGAAACTGAAAGTCATATTACTTTATCTCTCTTTGAATAATACGTAGAATCTTGGAACTTATTTGCTCTTACTTAATTCAGTTCTATTTTTATTAATTGTTATAAATACCTAATTTAGAAATTTATCACTTTATATCACAATAATACATGACATGTGTCCCTGTTATTCTGTGGCCTTGGACTCCCTCCTGTTTTTCCAGACATGCATCTGGCCTTCATTAAGAATGTCCTGAGTCAATTTCTGTGGTACTATAATCCCCGCAATTCTGGAGGCTGAGACAGGAGGATTGCAAGTTCAAAGCCAGCCTCAGCAAAATTGAGGCACTAAGCAACTCAGTGAGACCCTGTCTCTAAATAAAATACAAAATAGGGCTGAGGATGTGGTTAAGTGGCCAAGTGCCCTTGAGTTCAACCCTCCTCAAAAAAAGAAAAATATCCTGAGCTTTTGTGTGTAGTAAGCCTTCTTATGTTTATATTTTGTTAAGAGTATCTCTATTTTATCCCCTTTATAGAACAGTAGTTTCATTGGTTAGAAAATTTTAGAGGGCTATTTATTTTTTCTCAGTGCTTTAAAGATACCTGATTGGATTCAATGCTGTACCTCTGTTGGTGTGTCCAGAAGCAGATTTCTATTTACTCTTCTACAGTTGTATTGGGCCTCCTGAGTGCCCAGATTTTGCTTTTCAGCAGGTCTGAAATAATTCTATCTATCATTGCTTGGTATAGTCCCACTTCTCCCAGAATACTGTTTCCAAATAAGGATTATCTTTCCCACCACTCCATCAATGACACCTTCACTTCTCTATCTTTCTGCTTTTGTGCTATACATTGATTGATTTCTTTAACTCCATATTCCAATTTACAAATTCTCTTTGCATATGGGTCTAATGTACCATTTAATTTATCCACCAGGTTTTTTATTTCAAGTATTGTATGATTTTTTTAATGTAAATGTTTGCTATTTTGGATGTTGCCATATCCTTGCCACATAATTTGACAATACAATTTGGTATGTTCTAGTCAATTAGCTTTATGTTGTAGAGCAGTTTTAAATTTACTGAAATACAGAAAGAAAGCCCAGAGTTACCCTGGACCTGCTTCCCCTACACCTTACACCTTGTAATTGACCCTTATGACAGGGCAGTAAATTTGCCCAGATCATGAACCAATACTGACACACTGCTATTAACTACTATCCATAATTTTCATAGAGTTCAGTCTTCATGGTGTACAGTCTGTGGGTTTTAGCAAACATAATGGCATGTATCATCACCATAGCATCATACAGAATTAATTCTCTCTCCTGAAGTTTCTCTATGCCTGCTGTCCATCCCGCCCCAGCCTCCTTCACTCTGAGAACCACTGATCTTTTCACTGTCCTCAGTATGGTCTTTTACAGAGTGTTATGTAGTTAGAATCATGCAGTGTGCAGCCTTGTAGGATTGCTTTCTCTCACTGAGTATCTGCCCTTGAGTTTTCTCTCCATGGGGTTCTGAAATTTCTCTGACATCTCATTTATATTCAGTAACAACCTTGAAAGTAGCTTCCTTCGCCAACCCCATGGGCTTCCTCTTCCCTTGGATCTTGACAACCAATGAAGTCTAATTTTCAAGGGCTTGACTTCTCTTGACACCTCATGTAAGTAAAACCTTACAGTGTTTGCTTTAAAGAAGCCAGTCACCAATGTAATCAAGCTGTAAACTGTGAAAGTAGTTTGTTCTGTTCTAAGGGCAAATACTGTTCCATCATACTGACATAGCACAGTTTACCTTTTCAATCCTCCATCCAGGGACACCTGGGTCCTTTCACATCCTGGCTGTGAAAAATAAACTGCTGTGAACACAGGTGCACAAGTGTATCTTCAAAACCAGTACCTTAGTTGGGTTCTAGGATCAGTGTGACTGCACTGCATGGTGATCCTACTCTTAATTTCTGGATGAAACTCCATGCTATGTTCCACTGTGATTGTACATTTGGGCATCCCCATCAACAAGGTCCAAGGCCCAGGCTCCCCTTGTCATATCCATGCATCACTTCCCACATTGTTGCTTGCTTTCCTCCTAAAACTGGGAGGTTACTTCTCTGTGGTTTGGTCTGACCCCTGAGGGTCTACTACTCTACCTTTTGATCTCCTCTGTGTCTTCCATGGGAGGACATATATTCAAGTGCTTTGCTCAGTTTTTAAATGGGGTATTTTGAGTTTTATTTATTATTTTGTTTAGCTTTGGCTGATTTAAAGCAGTCCTTCATCCATTCTGCTTATTAACTCATTGGCAGCTATACCATTCGCAAGGGCCCTCTCCCAGTGGACTCCCTACTTAGTCTTTTTGTGTGTGTGTGCTAAGGTGCCTTTGCAGGATGTGGTGATTTTCCTGTGGTCCATTTGGTTTTTTTCCCCAAATTCTTTGATGTCATATCTGAGAAGTCATCAAAAATCTAATCTTGTAGACTTTCCAGCTCTCCTGAGAAGTTTATAGGTTTTGTCTTAAGCCCAAGTCTTGGATTGTTTTGTGTTAACTTCTGTGCTTTTGTGAGGAAGGGCCTGGCTTTACTTCTTAGCGTATTAATGTCCAGTTTCCCAAGACCCTTTGCTGAAGATTGTCCTTTCTCCATGGAGCCATCCTGTATCCTTGTCATAAGTCACTGGCTGCACATCCAAAGTTTGAGTCCATCCACTCACCCAATATGCCCGTTAGCTTCACAAACCTCTGCTTCCTGAGCCTTTATAGGAAACCCTGAAATCGGAGGGTGCACCCCTAATCTTGCTCTTCTTAAGGTTGTTTTGATTATTCAAAGTATCTTCAGTTTTAATATGATGTTTTGATGTTTTCACATTAGAAAATGCTAATGAAATTTGTTTTGGCACTGGGGATTAAATCCAGGGGTGCTTTAACACTAAAACACATCCCCAAACCTTTTAAATATATTCTTTAGACACAGGGTCTTGCTGAGTTGCTTAAGTGCCTCATTAAGTTTCTGAGATGACTTTGAACTCATGATCCTCATGCCTCCCAAGCCACTGGAATAACAGACATGTGCCCCCATGCCTGGCTTACTAATGGAATTTAATCAGGATTTTATAAAATGTTTGAATTGCTTTGGTGGCACTCACATTAGTAGTAAGTTTTTCAATGCAGGATTTCCTCTATTTATCTGTATCTTTAATTTCTTTCAATGACATTTGTGTACCAATTTTTCAAATCTTTAATTTTATTTCTAGGAATTTTATTATTTTTGATGATATTATAAAAGAAATTTTTTCTTTTTGGGTTGTACACTTGTAATATAAAGAAATAAAACTGATTTTGTTGATGGTTTTCATCTTGTAACTTTGCTGTATTTGTTTATTCTAACAAATTTTTTTTTGCATAGAATCTTTGGGGTGTTATATATAAAAACTTGTATTGTTAGAAAACAGATAATTTGACTTAAAATGATAACAGCTTTTCAATGTTAAAGAATTTAGAGGTCATATAAACTAATAATAATTATAGTTATAAAAAATAAAAAAAGATAACTTGGGAATATAATGCCTATTAAGTTTTCTCAGGGCACATCAAGGCCTGAAATGCAGAGGGAAAGAAGGTAGGATCCTGGCACAGTGAACAAAGAGGGGCACCAGGCACCCCACTGAAGCGAACTGAGACACTTGTCATGATCAAAATCATGGGGATCACTCTAGACATTTCTCATGTCTAACAGGTATTTAGCTTATTTGGTTATCGTTTCTGGTTTAAAAACAAAAAAAACATATGAGTAATCTTTTTCCACCTTCCCTAAATCCCACTTTTGGTAGCCCACACCTAGTGAATCAATGATTTTTCCATGGATTAGTTCTCTGCATACATTTTCTTTCCAGACACACAAAGAAAAAGCATTCAAGACTCCTGAAGCTGCAAATCACCTTCCAAGCAATGGGTAGAAGCTTGTATGTGAACACACAGGGCACCACAAAAGCTCTGAGGTTTGGCTTCCAGAGAAAAGAAGCAAAATTAAAAACCTATATGTTAATTTTGAAAAACTAGAAAAAGAAAGACAAAACAATAAAAAGAGACTATGAAATAAGGTCAATAAAGATAAAAAACTGGAAGCCAGGTCTTTTGGCACATGCCTAAAATCCCAGTGCCTCAGGAGGCTGAGACAAGTGGATCAAAATTTCAAGGCCAGCTCCAGTAACTCAGCAAAACCTGTTTCAAGGAGAAAATTAAAAGGGTTGGAGATGTAGGTAAGTGGTAGAAAACATCTAGGTTTATTTCTCAGCACTTAATATATATATATATATATATCTATATATATATATATATATATATATATATATATATATATATATAACTATTATATATGTAATATATAAATTTATATATATTATATGTGTGTGTTTATGGCTGTAATGCAAATATAATACAAAAATGATAAGGTTTATTAAAATGTTCTTTTTATAACACAATTAAAATGAACATGGGTCTTAGACACAGTTTGATGATATCCTGTGTGTGGTGGCAGGGAGTGGTGCTGAGGGTGTAACCCAGGGCCTTAGGCATGCTGGACAAGTCCTCCACCTCCAGCCCACAAATTGGCAACCCTAAGAGCATAGAGACATAATCAAACATATAAGAGTTAATGTAATTAGAATCAAATATTAAGCATAACTATAGGGGGAAAGAGGAAAATGAAAATAATTATCTGGTAAAATGATCACTATAAAAATGATCCAAGAAGAACTGGAAATTTGACAAGATCAGTTATTAAAAATAAATTGAAAAATGATTATGGATTGATCTTTAGAAAAGAGAGAAGTAGTCATTGAAAATTTAGTCATAGCAAAAGTTAATACTCAGTAAGAAAGATTAATTTGAACAGACACCTCACACATTTTTAATGCACTGATAATTTACACTCCTCAATGTTTACTGGAGGATTAGAATGCTGCCTGAGATGTCACAGACAAACAGAGGCAGAGACCTGGAGACAAGTGGGATGCTGGTCACTGGAGACAGTATGAAATGAGCTAAGCAGTGTGGTCCTGGGCAGATCCAGGAGGAGAGACACAGAGCACCCCCAGCTGCTGGGGAGCTTTGTGTAGGGTGAAGGTAGGAACACAGAGGGAGACCCAGCTGTACAGGGAGTCGTGCCCACTGTGTGCATGAATGTTCTGGTTTGAGCAGACACAGAAGCAAGGTGCTAGGCATGTGCAGTGATTTAAGTCCACAAGTGCAAGGCTTGGGAGAAGCAGGGCCTTTCACAACCAATCCAGGCCACACAGATGTCACCTTTTACACACACTATGTGCATGAGTGTGAGACCAATGAAGGCAAAACAAGCATTAGCCTGCTGATGGTAATGGTAGTGGGAATATGGCATTTATGACATTTTCCTCATGTCCCTCTTAGGTGTTGTAGAACAGTGCAAAGCTTTGCATTTAGCCTCACTCTTACATTATAGTGACAGGCTCACAGAAGGGCTTGGAGGACACACCCATGCACAGGCCTCCCACTCAGCTTTCCTCTCTTCCCCCCTCTTTTCCTATATTCCTCTTATTTTGGCATGGTGGGCCTCTTACAGTCAACAAAACAACTCTCATATTTACAAATAGGATCCTCACTTCAGATGTTCTCCTGGACAGTGCTGTGGATTGTTATCAGGTGTCTGGGAGAAAGACCTTAAATGACTATTGCTTTGGTTTTTCTCACAAGTAAACTGGGTTTATGGATTTACGGGAGGAATACCCAGAAACAATGTGCAATTCTGTTCACTTATGATCTGGCCCCAGACAACTGAGGTGAGGTCCCCGCTGATGTTGGCCCTTATCACCTGGCTGAGGTGATCCATTAGAAAGTGGCTCTTTTATTCCTCTTTTTTTCCTCCATTGAATACTGGTATCTCAGGCAGCAAGAGTGGAGGGCTCTGCTCCCCTCCTTGAAGGCAAAGCAGCCATGTGAGAATATTTGGCATGGGAGTTGGGGCTTTTCTCCACATTTGCCTATCTATTCAGTCATTTGTTTACACCAAAATGGCCATAAGACTGTTTATTTTGACTCTTGGCTACAATACACTGTAACTTCATTTGTTACTCAATTGCTCAATTGCTCTAACTTTTGGCCACTTAAAGTATGTCCAGTTGCCTCTGTGTTCCAGGGAGTGAGGTTCTTTACTGTGTGCTTTTCTCTTTAAGAACTACCGTACACTGTGGTACCCTGAGACACTCCAGGACCACTAGTGTATCTCCTCCTGCAATCCTTTATCCAAGAAGCCCCATTCCTTTGATGTGAGAAAACCTGTAGGAACCAAGAGCTGGCTCTGGCCTCCTTGATATGCATTATTACTTCTAGGCCTGTCACACTATAACCACAAAACCACACACATCCTCCCCATTTTCCACATGTGTCCAAACTGGTCAGAATCAGGCAGAACTGGCATTCATGATGTCCTTTCCTTCAGTCCTCCCACTGGGTCCTTCTGGACTTGGCTTACCTGCACTTCCTATTTTCACAGTGAGGAAGCATGCTGCATATCCACCTTCCATTGTCCAATTTCAGTGTGCAAAGCCACAGGGTCAGGGTGGCACCCAGCCATCACAGGTGAAACCAGGGAGAGTTGCACATGGGCTCTGTTGGTGCTGCCAATTTTGCTAACGTCCAGCATCATGTAGATCAGTGCCTTTAGCTCCCAGCCCTGGACATTAAGTAGCCCTGTGGTTCAGAGAAAACCTACATAAAAGAAACCTTCAAACTTTGATAAAATTTAATATTTCTTAAATTTTCAAACACAATCTTGGTTTTATTCATGTAGTATCAGTGAATATCACATGGACCACATTTTGAAAGAGGCTGCTATATATATGGAGCATAATTTATTCAGCTATTTGATTTTATACAACCCTTGCAAACACAATCTTGGCTTTATTTATCTAGTATCAGGAAATATCATGTGAACCACATTTTGACAAAGGTTGCTGTATATATGGAGCACAATTTGTTCGGCTATTTGATTTTATATACCCCTTCCAATAAAAAATAAAATCCATTTCCAATTAGGAAACCATAAAATATTGGGAAGCATAAAAACATTTTTTTAATTGTGCAAGCATTTTAATTGTGAAGAATGTATGCACTATGCCTTTCAGCAAGGCCTGTCAAAAGAGTAACTAAAAACAGGTGCACAACAAAACACAACCAGGTGAGAGGATTTTTTTTGCAGCACAGCTAAACATTGCAGAGTACCTACCCATGAGTACAAGAATAAAATATATAATATAACACAAGCATATTATAGCCCATGCCATTCACTATGAGTAGTCAAACACAATGAGTTAAATTTGCATAAAGACACATGGAAAGATTGCAGAAACACATTGGGTAAGAAAAAAAAAAAACAGGAGATCCCAAAACAAAGCACGATCTATGCAAAATTAAATGCCCAAAGAACACTGTTTATTTTTCAAATATCTGTAATTATCTAAGTAAATATGTAGTAGGTAATGTTATAGTTAAAGCTTTGTCCCAGGGTTTCATAAACTGACTTCCAGACCACTCATGTATAATCAAATCAAGCCTTTATTGAAGCACATCTGGTGGTGGCTGCCCAGAACATAAAGCTGTTTCCCTGATCTGCCCCAAACAATTGCAAGGGCACTCCTTATAAGCCTGAAAACCACAAAAGGGATGTTCAGGGGGCCTGGCCAATGCAAGCCAGCTAGGTTGCAGAAGCGGGACAGTGCAGGCAAGCGGAGGGAAGCTTAACAAATCACAGTTAGCCCAATCACACCAGTTACAGAAACAGAGGCCCATTACCCTATTTACAGAATCAATATCCCATTAGGTAGTTTTCTGTTCTTAAAGGTTGCTATAGCAAAAGGAAAAGAACATCTTGACCCAGTCATGACTCTTCTACTTGAGATGTTTCTTTTACAGGATGAAGTCATGAAACAAAATGGAGTCACATTTGCTCCTATCTCACAGTAGATTGCCAGGGGATGCATCCAACATGCTAATGGGTATCAAAGGGTGAGAAGGTTAAGTAATGGGATTAGGGGAATCAGTCAAAGAAGAAAATTATGGCAATTTCAAAAAGAGAGGCGCTGACTGACAGTGACAATAGTAATTTAAAAACTAAGAAGTGCTGGCTAAAGTGAATTATACACAGAAAGTCCTTGGAAGCAAATAAAGAAGAGTCAGAGGAAGAAAAGGAAAGAGAAAAAATAATGAAAACATGAAATTCCCTGGAAAAAGCTAGAGAAGGCCCTTGGCAGGAGTATCAAAGTCTCAGAAAGCAGCTGGGTTTCTACATCACAGTCCTTCCTGTTTTGTATTTTCTTGGAGAGAGAAATGCTAGATAGATAGATAGATAGATAGATAGATAGATAGATACATACATACATACATACATACATAGATAGATAGATAGACAGATAGATAGATAGATAGATTGATTGATTTTATACATTTCTCTAAATATAGTTATATAAATACGACTATATCTATATATGAATAAGAGAGGAGTGACATTTTGAAATAGCTATTTCATTTCTCTCTTTCACTATTCTTAATAAGTAAGCTTTGTAAGAGTATTTTGACCTCAAGTGTTAAGTGTTAAAACCACATTTTAAGTCTTCCCTTTTTAAAATGCATCTTCCTCATGAATAAATATTGCATAATGAGGCAACTAATGTGTTCGGTTACCTTGGGTGGGCCCTCAAATATGCAATGTCCCCCCTGCAGAATGGAAATTGCTTCCATCTTTCATAGCAGAGCAGTGGAGAAGGCTGAACCAGCCCATTGAGATCTTAGGGAAAAACTGGTCCTTTCATTGATGGGGGGGATTAATGAAGTAGTTTCTCAGGCCACAGCAACAGTGACACCATGATGTCTCCTGCAGAGGTGAGCTGCACCACCTGCAGACCTTGTGCCCAGGATAGGTTCAAGTCTCATCTTCCCTTTGCTAGCACTAGTTTTTTTTTTTTTTTTTGCATTCTAGTTTCATTTGCTTTAATAAGCTTTTTCATTGCTGTAACTGAAAGACCAGACAAGAACAATTTTAGAGAAGAAAAAGTTTATTTGGGGACCCACAGCTTCAGAGATTTCAATCCATAGATGACTAATTCCATTTTTTGCTTTAAGACTCTCATGACCCAATCATATCCCCTCTAAACCATTTTGTATTGTCTCACATATTAGTTTAAGTGGAAAGCTCACATCTAAAACATAACAATATGTAATAAAGGCTCATTCCAGAGACAGAGGGTTTCTGGAGATTGAGGAACATGATAAACACACAGGTATTTCATATCATATAAATCAACAATGAAAGAGCAAACTATGCTGCTCCACTTCTACCATGAGTTAAAAACACACGCGCCATAATTACTTTTCCCCTGGAGATGAATTCAGACCTTTCTCCCACTGCAGCTAAAATCCTGCATCACAATCTCCTCCCTCTTTCTTGCCACAGGTAGCACTCACTGGTTGTCCACCACCTTCTCTCTCCAGCTTGCCCAAAACTAAGATTCAGGAGCTGCAGTTTTAGATAAATCTTAGGGGAGGATAGGATATAATGGAAAATAAAAGCAGAAGCTGTTTTCTAATAGGCTACCCTGCCTTAGATTGGCAGCACCCTTGGGCACATAGTCAGGGGCTGGCTTGGCTGGTTGGGCCCACTGTGAAATTGGCTGACTGCTTTCCCTTCTTCACCAGTTCAGGGGAAATATAAATTCATTCCCATGAATATGCAATGGATTCTTTCTGGTTATATTTCATTTTAAAAAAAAGACGATTGCTTTAAAAAAAAAGTATCTGTGTTGATCAGATGTCATTCTTTAGACAAGAAGGTAGTTTAAAAATGAAAGCATCCCAATACATGTAAACCAGACAAATATACCCTCCTGCTGCCTCTATTAAAACCCATTTCAAATGTCAATTAATGTCAAAGATGAGCACTTTTTCATATAACTGATGAATGATTACATATCCTCTTCTGAGAAGTGTCTGTTCAGGTCTCTGGCCCACTTATTGATTGTGTTATTTGCTTTTTTGGTGCCTAGCTTTTTGAGTTCTTTATATATCCTAGAGATTGGTGCTCTATTTGATGTGTGAGGGGTAAAAATTTTCTCCCAAGATGTATACTCTCTGTTCACCTCACAGATTGTTTCTTTTGCTGAGAAAAAAATATATAGTTTTAATCCATTCCATTTATTGATTCTTGGTTTTAATTCTGGCACTATAATAAAAGAGAATAAAATCATGGCATGTGCAGGACAATGGATGGAGTTGGAAAATATAATGCTAAGTGAAGTTAACCAATCCCCCCAAAATCATATGTCAAATGTTTTCTCTGATATAAGGAGGCTGATTCATAGTAGGGTATGGAGTGGCAAAATGAGAGGAATAGATAATCTCTAGATAGGGCAGAGGGATTAGAGGGAAAGGGAGAGAGCAGGAGATTTGCAAGTGTGGTGAAATGTGATAGACATCATTATCCAAAGTGCATGTATGAAGGTATGAATTGGTGTCAACATACTTTATATACAACCAGAGATATGAAAAATTGTGCTGTATATGTGTAGTAAGAATTGTAATGCATTCATCTGTCATTTATTTTGTTTTAAAAATCAATAAAGTAAAAATAATGAAAAAAAAGAATATAATGTGAAGGAGACTCAGGACTTTTCCAGCAGGATTGAAGAGGTCAGCTCAGGAAGAAGGGGAGTCCATGTGATGGGAATGAGCTTCTGACTCCCTGTAGCTGCCATCTTGCCCTTGTTTGGTGAGTATAAACTGAGTCCTTTGAAGAATAATATCAGTCAGGGAAGAGAAAAAAGGCTCTATTTACAAGAGTAAGACAAAAAAAGCCCTCCAGAGGCTTTTTTGCAGAGGTCATGAGAGTGTGAATGAACTGTAGTTACAGACACAAGTTGAAGAAGTCTGACAGGCAAGTGTGATAGATCCAGGCAAAAGTAAGTTCTTTCAGATGAATAGTAATGCTTCTTTAACTCTGAGATGGCCCTTAGCAAGATTGGGAAGCCAGTTTTTTTTATCCTGTATAAAATCACTTTCTTTATTCTTCTCCATCACCCCTTCCATGCCATGAACTACTACTCTGAATGCCCAAACCCAAATTTTCAACACAGGAATCTTTATGAAACTTTCTTGATATTGTATGACCCCTCCAAGTATGAATTTGACCTTTACATTTCTCTGAATGTTGTATGGTATTTCTAGGTCTCATCCTTTTTTCTCCCCTTCCACTTCTTTTCCTACTGAAATTTACTCAAAGATTGATAAGGTAACACTGACTAACAGAGAGGCTGGCCTCTGTAAATGGGTACAAGTCAAAGAGACCAGAGTTCACAAGTTCACCAGTTTCTAGAGAGGGAGTTTTCTGAAGATGGTTGTCTCTATTGCTTTCTCCCAAAAATAAATATGGTATTGTGTTTGTTTTTGTTCAAATGCTGGGGATAGAAAATATGACACTGCCCATACTAAGGAGGTACTCTGCCAGTGAGATACATTCCCAATCCTAAAAGAATTGTTTCCATGCATATTTCAGAACAGATGGACTATACTTACAGTAGAATGATAATACGTTGAGCATTAGGTAAAAGAAAAAGAAAAGATAGATGACACAAAGCTCTCCTAGACAAAGATTCACCTCTCTAAAGCAAGGAGTAGAGATGGTTTGAAAGACAAAATCAGATAGTAATAATATTCTCTCCATTGTCACACATTGGGAAAATGGTCTGAGTTTCCTCAAAAAAGAGTAATGCAATGATTTAGGGTATAAATATCTAGTGCACCAATATGGAGAAACAACAACATTAATGTTAGTGAATAATCACATAAATGTTGGTATTTAAAGATGACAGGGAAAATTTCAGGAAATAGTAAATTAAATTAAACTATGCCTGTAACTCTGATTGAAACAACCCTGCTTATTTTAGAAAAAAAAAAGAGAATTAAAACTTATCTCACATTTACATACCATTAACCACTCTAATTGGGTAAGAATGAACTTAAGGAATGCACAGATAGCAGAGTTAATACCTTGAATGTAGAAAGGGAACCATAAAATTGTCACTGCTGAGTAAAGATGAGTGAGATTTTATTTCCAACTACCCTGTCTAAGCTTGCCATTTTAATTTCAGTGTCCTGATTTTTAAAGGCAAGTAAACCACAGAGTCTTAACACTTTGACACATTTGAATGTTTAGATAATTTATATTATAGAATTTGTACTATGCATTCCTGGAATGTGAATACAAAATCTATAGTATGCACAGAAATAAAAATGAGGCCAGTATGTTTCTATAGGACAACGACTGCTCATTTCAGAGTGTGAGTATTCCACCAGTAAAGAATAATGTTCTCTTGTTTTCAATGTAATTTGATAATTAGAAGATGGTACCAACCTTATTCTGCAAGGAAGAAAAAAATTGAGAGTATTATTTGGTCAAATTTTTCATTGCTATAATCAAAGACCTGACAAAAATAATTTTAAGAAAAGAAAGTTTATTTTGTGCTCAAGGTTCAGAATTTTTAATCCACAGACAGCCAAGTCTATTGCTCTGCGCCCCAAGTGAGGCAGAACATATGGGGGAAGGGTGTAAAGGAGAAAAGCAGGTCAGAATATGAAAATCAAGAATCATAGAGAGGGCTCTGCTCACCAGGGACAAAATAGGAACCCCCCAAATACACCCTCATTGACCTACTTCTTCAAGACGTATCCTATCTACCTATACGTAGCACTCAGCTAATCCATATCAGTGGATGTTTGCCCTTTTAGGTCAAGGATCTCATAGGCATGGTCCTTAAGCCACATTGCTTGTTGTTTAATTAATCAGAAAGGGGAAGATGCTGAGAGCCATAACCAAGTAGGAATGACCTATGGCATTTTTGGTTGAAAGGTGACCCTGCTCAGGGATTAGGGTGGCTCCAGGTTTAGGGTGGATCCTGCTGGATTAGGGTGGCTATGGGATTAGGGTGGATCCTTCTGGGAACAGGGAGGCTCCAGGTTTAGGGTGGATCCTGCTGGGAATAGGGCATATCCTGCTGCCTTAGGTGCCTGCTCCTTGAGTTCCCCGTTGAGTTCTCTCGGGGTTCTGAGAGTATTGGTATGCAGAGCCCAGTGAAGGGAGTGTATTTTCCTAGAACATGCGTCTACACGTGTTCAGGAAGAGGGTTCAGGAATAAAGTGTAGAGAGTTCAGGAATAAAGAGTTGCTGTTGGAATAAAGAGTTGCTTTTGGAATCTACAAGGCTTTTGTGGTGGCTCTGTTATTTTGTGCCCAGCCAGATTGTGGCGGGAAGGAGGTGTTGGTTGAGCAGAGATGCTCCACTCATGGCAGCTGGAAAACAAAGGAAAAGAGTTGGGGGTCAGAATCCCAACATCCTGTCCAAGGGAACACCCCCAATGACCTAAATTCCATTAGGCCCCAACTCCTACAAGCTGTACCACTTCTCATCAACACTATTGGCTGGGAATTAACCCTTCAACTCATGGACCTATGGAATATAAACTGTAACAGAAGTAGAACCCACCTCAATTCACAAAGATTATTCTACAATCAAATTCTTTCAGGCACTCATAAAAATATTTTATGACCTCACTTCATCTCCATCTGCATCTCCATCTCCATCTCTGACAAAAAAAAAAAAACCTAAACATCTTTTGATCATTTCTTTTTATTCAACTAAGCAGAAACAAGGACTTTTAGATTACTGGGTATATTATAACTAGTAGATGTCTTGCTGCTGTGTTATTGTTAATTTTTTATTGCTTCCAAAATATGAGCATGATAGTACCTCCTAGCTGATTCAAAACAAACTTGCATCACAAGAAGGATGAAAATGTATTTGTTATATACTGTGATAATAAACTTTGGTAAAATAACAAAACTCTCAATAGTAACTTCTGATCACTATAAAAGAGAGATAATAACATTTAAATAGCCATTCAATAAAAAGTAAAATAAAAAATTTAGTGCACTCTTGATATAGAATAAAACCAAAATAACTCAGACATTATTCTTATTAATGTAGCATAGAATAATAAATAATTATCTAAGAGCATTCAGAGGAATAATTTACATAAAAATATATGGCCTTAAACATGCTTTAATAAACAATATAGAATGGAAATAAACTAAATATTAAAACTAAAGAAGAAAATATTAACTATTAAAAGTTAGTAAAATGGTATTAAAAGAAATCATTGCATGAGAAAATGAAAAAAACTATAAAATAATGTAGTTTCTGTGCTAATACTTTGAAATCTCTTATTAAGTAGAGATAATATTTTCAGCTTTTATCAATCAAACCCAGATGATTAAATGCACATAAGCATATAAAAAGTCATAATTACAGATTCTAAGGCAAAGAATTTATAAATGAGTAGCATATTCAATACTAAGTCACAAAATATTATTAATACAAATAATATTCTAGGAATAAAATTACAGTACTTTACCAGAAGTAGAAAACTTGTTTTGATCAATAGAATAATTGTTTTAATGATCTGGAAATTGGCAAGTTTTTTTCTGAAAAGGGAAAGATGGAAATATTTCAGGCATTCAGCCTCACACAGTCTTAGGTAAAACTATACAATTTTGTCATTAAAACATGAAAATATCCATAGACATTGTAAATGTCAAGAGGTCTGTGTGCCTACAAAGCTGTATTTTCAAAAACAAGTATGGGTAAGATTGACTGCTGTTTGCAGGCTTTGGATCTAGTACTGCTTCTAAACATCACTACCCTAGATTGTATGCATAACCTTCAAATATCTGCTCCATTAACTTCCATCTAGTCTGTAAATAGCAACAGCACCCCTGCTCTATCAACTCTTCAGAGTGGAGCAAGAAAATATATTTAACAAAATCCTGTTTGGCTCCTAACATCTTTTTAAAAATGTATTGGTTCTTTTTAGTTATACATGACGTAACATCTTTTAATATACATTTTGACTCTTATAATAAAAGCAGAAAATCCTGCCCCCATCTGCTCCACAAATTAACTTCCTCACAATTGTTCTACCTCCCTGCTTCCTTCTACCACATGACTATTGTGTATGCTTGCTTTTTGGTCTACATATTATTACTCCTACTCTTTCCTAATTAACTCCTTATAAATTTGCCTCAGCTCATGAATTACTTTCTCAATTAATTATTCTCTTATTTCATCCACCAATTAAAAAGCCTCTGGCTTTTCCCAGCATCTGATCTGCAGTTTCATACATATTTATTATACTTGGATCCTTATGTCTCCCCGCTAGATTATATACCTTATATATAGTATATACCTTATATAGAGTATATACTTTATAAGGATAAAAGATATTCCTGGTTTGCTTATGATTTTTTGTTCTTATTATCTAGCATTCATCTGCTTACAAAACAGTGACTCCATTTGCTGAGTAAACAAATAAACTAAAGAATGCAAAAGTAAATGAAATACTGGACTAACTCCACACTCATCAAATAATATTTCTACAGAATTCCAGGGCCAATTTTGAAAAGTTTTGCTTTAACTTTTTAGTGCCTGAGATTTACAAAATCTTCTAGAGCACAAAAATTTTGTAAACATACCTGATGCATTTTCTGCAAATTACTTTGACAAATAATAAGAAATAGAAAAGCAAATGTTGTTAATTGTCTTTTCACAGTATTCTTTCTGGAGCTACTTGATTGAATATTCTTCCAGTTATTCAATATTTTTCAATATTCTTCCAGTTTCCCAGATGATTTTATTATGTACCCAAGGGCAAGATTTATCACATTCAGGCAGGTCTAAATATTCCTGCTTCTGGGGAGTTCTGGAAGACAAAACAAGAAAAAGCAAATTTTGGTATCTCCATTATGCAAATTTAAGTCATATATATTTTTATTATTGAATACTGCATCTATAAGAAATGTAGTATTAAGATTTCAAGATTAGCATTTATTTTTATCTCCCCAGTAGCTCTGAGAACTAGAACATGATAATCCAAGTATATCTAGACAGAAAAATAGAAGAAAAAAAGGCCTGAATTCTATGTTGACCTACATTAGAATTTATTTTAGGATGAAATTTATTTTGAGAATATGTAGCAGAATATACAATTAGACATAAATATTCCTTGATAATTGTTTAAATATTCAGAAGAACCTCATAAAATAATAAAAATAAATTTCAGTTAAATATAAAAGATGAAACAAACAAACTGATGAATATATATATTTAAATCAGGCTAGGACTTCTAAAGCATAAAAGATCTGACATAAATAGCAAATTAAAATATCAGTTCCCTTGTTATATGAAAATATCCATGTATGTTATATGTGTATATGGTTTAATACTGTGTTATTGTATGTATATATATATATATTTATATATATATAATATTATATATATAATAAGATATAACAAAAAGTAAAACAAATATTTTCAACAAATATGGCAAGGAGTTAGTTTCCCTTATATTTAAAGAGATCTTAAAATATTTTTGCTTTTAGTATTTGTTTTCTTTTGTGATTCTGTTCTTTCATTTGAAGATAGAATCTAGGGCCTCAGGCATAGTAGGCAAACATTCTACTCCTGAGCTACAACCCCTGCCCAAAATTTTAAAATATACTAAGAAAAAAAATGAAAACTTAGGGGAAACTTAGATAAATTGTACAAATATATAATTTAACAATAAAATAATAAATTAAGTTGGTGACACACTAAAAACAAATGTCAAATCTCACTAATGTTATAAAAACTGCCAAATTAAACTAATAAAATATTGGTTTTCATATGATATTTCTCAATGCTGATGAGAGCAAAAAGCAATGTTTACTTTTATATAAAATTCGTGCTAGTTTAAATTTATTAACCTCAATAAACAAAAGGAAACTAGGAATCAAAGCCTGTAAAAATCATTTATTTGACCCAATAATTTTTCCTAGAAATTTATTATGTACAACAATGTTTATTACAGAATTTTTTGCAGTTTTAAAACTTTGAAATAGCCTAAATATTACTAATGATAGAGTGATTAAGTTCAACATTTTTATAACTTATGACTGAACATATTGATTCAGATTGCTGAAGTTCAACCTTGAGGTCATGGGAAATTGTCATTGGCTAATAAAAATGGATGTAGTTAATCTCAGGGGCTCAAGAGGCTAAAGCAGAAGGATTGCAAGTTCAAAGCCAGCCATAGCAACTTAGTGAAGTCCTGAGCAATTCAGCAAGGCTCTAAGAAACTTAGGGAGACCCCGTCTCTAAATAGAATATATAAAATGGCTGGAAATGTGTCTCTGTGGTCAAGCACTCCTGTGTTCAATCCTTGATGCCCCCCCAAAAAAAATAGCATATAGTAATAAGGACAAAAAGAAATCTGTGTTTGAGCATATATACATGTGTGTGGGTGTCTTATAATGTGGAAAGAGTGACTAAAAGGAAATATGCTAGCATGCCAATGATAGATCTCTCTGGATTATGAAAATTAAATTGACTTTTATTTTATTTATTATAGTTTTATTTACTTTACAGGCCCTATTGGGTCAATAGGTTTCCAGGTCGCTTGGGCCGGTATTCTGGATGCACCATGAAGAGCATGTGAAGGAAATTGGTGCCAAAGTTGGCGCCCTCCTTGTGATGGTGCCTCAAAGACTTGGGTGTGTACACATCCATGCACTTGGGACAGTAGAACTGAACCATGGCCTCACCTGGGATGTCTGAAAGGCTGTTGGGAAGCATTGGCTGGTTCATTACAGTACACACAGAGGCAGGAGCCAAAATCCTCCCTGCTAGTATTTTTCTAACATCGGGGAGATGCCACAGTTGGTGAGGATGTAGTGGGCGTGGATCAATCCATACTGTTGTATGATCTCAGTTGCCTGCTCAATCAAGTCACTCTGGTTGGGGTTGTCTTCTAGCTCTTCAGCAGGATCCAGGTCCAAGATCATGTCTAGAGCTTGTCAATATTGAGACACTTGCTTATTGAGTCCAGTAAGATTAAATTTGTCCTAGATATAGTCTTCATCCACTTCACAGAAGAATTCATTGCCACAGAGCCCACAGAACCAGGAAATCCAGAACACTTCCTCTGAGCTAATCATCTTCATGTGAGCCTCTGGATAGAGAACTGGACCAGGGATGGGGAGGGGATTAAGGCTTCTAAGGAACCACGGATACTGCTACAGCACAGGCTGGGCACCCAACAAGGGGAGGCTAAGTTGGGGGGGGCAGTGAAGGGGGGAGTTGTGCTATATTTTCTTCATACATCATTTATCTCCCTTCTGTTCATTTTCATCCCTACTGGTATAAATTATTTGAAAAAAATAGAGAAGAAACAGCAATTCAGATAATGATCTATTTTGATGTTTATATCATAACCAGTTTTCTTTTTTTTAAAAAAAAATTTGAACTTAAGCTTTTCAGTTATGCTTAAAAAAGAGTCTCTATCATGATTCTGCATGGGTCTTTGTCAAATGACAGTATTTAATTATTATTTTCGAGGTCTAACTAAGAAAATGTCATATTTTCACAAAATACAGATTTCACTTAATGTAATAGGAAACCATGCAAAGTTTCTGAGGAACAAACAAAGGTTTGGGGAAGTGAGGTGTTGAAGGACATAGAGTGGGTAAATTCTGGCAACACTGATCCACACTGTGAGAGCAGAACCATCTCAATGTCTACATCTCTTTTTAAATTGTCATCTCAGAATAGTCTACCCTGCTCAACTTAAAAATAAAACAAATTGCATAAGCATTTCAAAGCAAACTTTTTCAAAAAATTCTATGAATTCTAACCTGAGGTATGAAAAATCTTATGTAGGAATGAGGCTATGTCATTTAACTGAATTATCTTTGTATGTGAAAATTTATAACATACACTCTGCAGCATACCATTGGACCTCTCTGTCATCACTAGGGTTTTTTTTAATTATATTTTTACTTATTAACTGTTCATAGGACAGTTAACAACTTAAAAGTTTGTTGATATTATTGCCTCTATTACATAGGTGGAGGGAGAAACCAAGGAATACACACAAAGTACTACAGCAGGAATTTTCTTAATAACAATTTAATTATATGTCTGTATTATGAAAAATTTAAAATAAACCACTTAAGTAATATCATGAGAGAAAATTTTTAGGGATATTTTATCTTCAGCAGGATCCAGGTCCAAGATCATGTCTAGATCTCAGTATTTTTAAGGTATTTTTTATTTTTTATTTTTCAATCACGTATGAATTAAAATATATCATAATCTCAGACTATACAAAACATAGATATCTACGAAAGTGAAAATTTATAAAAGTGGAAGTTAAAATGTTAATTTTAAAATTTATATCAAAATACAAATGATCTGGGATGTCAAAAATAATATCACAAAAACTCTAGTTGGGAAACTAATACCCTCTGATTTCAAGGCTTCCTAAAAACCTACAGTACTTAAGATAGGTAGTGTTAGCATAAGGGTAAACAGAAGTATACAGAATAGAATAGAAGGATCGAATAGACACATGTATATACATAGTCAATAAATTTTCTACAGAGGAACCAATACAATTTTTTTTGGACAAACATGGATTTGGAAGGCAGAGACTGGTATTATGCTTGCAGCTATAGCCAAGGCAAAACTCATTGTATAGCACCAGCTACTCCCAAGTTGAGGAGAGAAACCACCAACTATTCCTTGGGCATGATGTAAGTTTAACTTGAGTCAATTCCTAGGTCACTACCAGTATAGTTGCCTGCCTGCTAGGATTGCCTTGTAACATGGACTATTTATCTAATTATCCTAGACTATAAACAAAAAAATAAATTTTCTTTCAGATTTTACTTACTAAAAATGTTTAATAGCTACTATAATTTCTTATCATAAAATAATAAGGATAGATATCTAGGATATGACACTTTCCAAAATCTCCTACACCTGATAAAATCATACATTGATAAATTTTCTGAGCTCTTCTAGAAATCTAATTTATACCACATACTCTTCAAAGTATAGAAAAAGTCTCACATAGTTTTACATTAGAAGACATGTATAAACCAGACCTTTCTACATTTGTTTTTTTCTGTTGTTGTTCAGTTATTTTGTTATTATAGAAACAATTCAAAACTATAATGTGCATAATCAATGACATCGTTTGCAAAAATTCCAATATGTGCATAGACAACTAATTTGTTCTTTATTTCCATGAAACAAATTTACCTATCGTTACTTGTTAATGACCTAATGATTGCAAACATACTAATTCTGACTAAATATTGAGTATGCATTCTGTTTAATGTCATTCTTTTCTGTGTTTAGATTTCTTTTAAATTAAAATTTTTATTTTTAGAGACCATAAAAAATAATACAAAGAGATCTTATATTCCCTTTACTACTTCCCTCTACCTATCAAATTACAGTATTTAATTATGATTTTCCAGGTCTAACTAAGAAAATGTCACATTTACACAAAATACAGATTTCACTTAATGTAATAGGAAACCACACAAAGTGGTATCTAACAACACCTTCTTTAAAAATTAGAATTCAATATCACAACCAACATAGTGACATTGCTAAAGTCAAGATATAAAATATTTTCATCACTACAAGATTCCCTTCCTCATGGTGCCATTTTATTGATTCTCTCCCTATCCAATTCTCTCCCAAACTCTTGTCAAAAAATAAGACGTTCTTGATTTCTAAAATTTTACTTATTAAGTATTATTAGTTAAATGGAATAACACAATATGCAATATCTAAAAATTCATCTTCACTAGAATAATTCTTTGGAACATTTATCCAGCTAATTTGGTTTGTCAATATTTTGTCTTTTTGATTAATGCATACTATTCCATCATATGGATGTACCACAGCTTGTTTAACTCATTGAAGGATAATTTAGCTGTTTGCATTGAAAGATAATAGGGCTGTTTGCATGTTTCTGTAATTGTGACTAATACTGCCACATATATTCATGTATAAATTTTGTGAGAACATAAGTTTTAATTTCTTTGCAATAAATGTCCAAGTGTGCAATTGCTGGGTCTACTTTACTTTCTTGTGGCTACCCATTTCCCATTTTAAGTGATCAATGTCTTCATATGTGTTAATCTTTTTTTTGGTACCAGGGTATGAACCCAGAGTTGTTTAACCACTCAGCCACATATACAGAATTTGTTTATCTTTTTTTTTAAAGAGAGAGAGAGAGAGAGAGAGAGAGAGAGAGAGAGAGAGAGAGAGAATTTTAATATTTATCTTTTAGTTTTCAGCGGACACAACATCTTTGTTGGTATGTGGTGCTGAGGATCGAACCTGGGCCGCACGCATGCCAGGCAAGCGCGCTACCGCTTGAGCCACATCCCCAGCCCCTTGTTTATCTTTTTGAGTTAAGATCGGGTCTCACTAAGTTGCTTTGAGACTCACTAAGTTGCTGAGACAGGTTTTGAACTTATAATCCTCCTGCCTCAGCCTCCTGAGTTACAGTGAATATAGGCATGTACCACTGTGCCCAGCCATTCTTCAATTTTTCAAAAATAAAGTTATTTTTATTTCTGGAGCTTTGAGAGGTTTTACTATTTAATTTTGAAGGTTCTTCATATATTTTATGTACTTGTCTATCAGATATTTGGATTACAAATATTTTTTCTCCAATTCCATTTACAAGGTATTTTACAGTGCAAAATGCCTAATTTTGATGAGGTCCAATTCATTAGTTTTTCATCTTAAGGTTCATACTTTTGGTGTTAAGTCTGTGTTTTACCTAATGTTAGCTCTTGGAGATGAGTCTTAGTTACTGATGTCAATTGCTGCAGAACCATTAGTTGAAAAAGTTATCCTTAACCTATTGTTTTTGAGGAGAGAAATCATGAACTATTCCTTGGGTATGATGTAGGTTTAACTTCGATTAGTTCCTAGGTCATTACTTCTGTCAAAAATCAAAAGAGAATTGATCAAAGGACACAAAATTTCAGTTAGATAGGTAGCATATGTTGAAGAGATCTATTTCACATCACAATGACTATAGCTAATAGCAAAATGTTGAATACTTAAAATATACTAAAGTGTAGCTTTTATGTGTTCTAATGCCACAAAAATGTTAAGTATATGAGGTAATAAATATGCTTTTTAGTTGGTTTAGCCATTTCACAATATATACATATCATATTATATACCTAAATATATACAATTTCTGTTTGAAAAAAATCAATACTGAGAAAAGAAAAGATAAATCAGAGAGAATTTTTATAACATATCTAACTAAAAGGTTTTTAGGGGCTAATTCTGGATTACTCATTCTATTCTGTTTATCTATGTGGCTGTTCTTTCAGCAATATCACATTGTCTGTATTACATTAAGTCTTTGATTAAATTGTCTTCTCCTCACTGTTTTCTTATCTTTGAAACTTGTTTTATGTTTTCTAGGCCTTTGCCTTTTAATATGTATTTTAGAGCAAGTTTATATATGCCTATAATTTTTCTCTGGGATTTTCACAGGAATTGCATTTAAACTAAAGGTAAACTGGGACCAACTAACTGACATTTTTAAAATGTTATCTTCCAATCCATGAACATACCATATCTTCCTATGTATTTATTTTTTTAACTTTTTCATAAGCCTCTTGTCGTTTCTGGGATATAAACAGTTCAAATATTTTGCTAGATTTATTATGCCTTTGTATTTTATTTCTTTGGCACAATCATAAATGGTACTCACTATTGTTGTCTTCATTTTTAATTTTGTCATTGAGGCAGAATCTAACTATGTTTCCAAAATTGGTCTCAAACTCTTGGGCTTAAGCAATTCTACTGTTTCATCCTTCTAAATATCTAGAACTACTGGTATGTGCTACTGTTCCTGGCTAGGTATTGTGTTTTTAATTTCAGGTTCCATGTGTTTCTTGGTAGTATGTAGGAATGTGATTTTTTTCATGTGTTAATCTTATGCATTTGACATTTGTAAAACAATTTATTGTTTTCAATGGTGGTTTTCTGCAGATTATTCAAAATTTTCTACATAGGTAAAAGAGGACATCTGTAAACAGGGGTTATTGTATTTCTTCCTTTACTTCTGGATTTTTTTTTCATTTTTGGTCTTATTGTTCTGGCTGGGATTTCTACTACAATGATGAATAAGAGTGAACATCAATGCCTTGTCCCTGATCTCAGGGGAATTCTTTCATCATTAAGTAAAATGGTGTCTATAGGTTTTCCAGTGATGGTCTTCATCAAGTTGATGCAGTTCACCTCTCTTCCTAGCTTTTTGAGATTTTTTTCATTAGTTTTGTGGTGTATTTCTTTAATTAATTTTGAAATTTTAAAAAAGTCCTTTGAATGACCCTCATTTGTTCATGGTATATAGTTATTATTTTTATATTACTGAATTCTATTTACTACTATTTTTTAAGGATATGTATGTATCTGTGCCTGATTGATTTTGGCCTTTAATTCTTCTTATTGTGTTTTTGCTCCTCCTCCTTTTCCTCCTCCCTCTCTTCTTCTTCTTCAAAAGAAATTTTTTTGTCTTGTTTTGGTAACAAATTTATATTAGTCTTGTAAAATAAATTGAGACATATCCCATCTATCTTTATTCCTGGAAAAGACTGTGTAGAATTTATGTTAGTGCATCTTTAAATATATGGTAGGATTCTCCAGGGAAACTCTAAGAGCCAGAAAATTTCATTTTTTTTTTAAATTTCAAAAACCAAATTCAATTTCCTAATTCATATAGGAATATTTTTTATTAAATTTATGAATGAGTTATGGTAGATATTTTTTGATAAATAAGCCCATCAGTGGACTCCACTGACCCCAGGAGAGGAGGCCTTTATTATCCTATGGGTGTAAAATCAGTCCATGTGCAGTTGTCTATAGCATTCCTTTGTGATTATTTTGATGTCTTCAAGTTCTGGGATGGTATGTTTCTTTTTTTTAAAATATATTTTACTCATACATATGTTCATTTTACAACATTACATGTTAATATTGATCAAAAACTAAAGAGTTTTTAAGAATTTTTCAAAGTCCTGTAGAGAGGCTTTGGCAATCTCTTTACAAAATATTTCATCAGGAATAGATACTAATTTGTCCAAAGACATGTAATTAGGTTTTGCTGGATCATACTGTGCTCTTCCCAAATAGGTAAGAAATAGGTATCTTTCTTTGATTTTAAACAACCTTGTGTTAAATACCTGTGGGAACTTGACAATGATGTGGTGGGGAATGCTCATCACATTGTGAACATAATCAAAAGTCTCCGTAAGTTTCCTTTTATTTGCAGTTAGCATCTTTGGGATTTTGGTGATCATATGCTGAATTTCATTATGTTTAAAACCAAGTTCAAGACGATAAACCGTCATATTTTCTTTCACAGGTTCCAGACTTCCAGTTAGTAGCCTTGGAAGACGAACAACTAGATCTCTAGTCTTCTTCACACTACGTTCAAGTTCTTTTTGAAAAAATCCCAATTTGTTATCCAGTCTTTCCACTGAAAAATTCAGCAGAAATGGGGCATTTCTGACCATCTGTGCAATATCTGTCTTACTAAAATTTTTTGATTGTAGATAAGCCACCCTGATCTTAAGATTTTCAAGGTCTTCAGAGAAAACAGCATAGTTTTTAGTCAGGAATGTTCCCAACTGGTTATACTCTAAACCCAAATCCTTGAGAAACAGGAGTATTTGCTTAATGTCCTTTTCAAAATCCAGTCTTAGAAGAAGGTTGGCTGCATTCGGATATTTTTCTATCTTGGACAAATCCACTCCTAAAAACACTAACTTCTGCAGAGTCTCAGAATGATCTACATAGTCTCGAAGTGTGAATGAATCTGGAGGCAGTGGAGGGTGTGCAACAGTCTGAACAGCCTCTTCTTCGGAAGGTGGATGCAATGGAGACAAGGGAGGCAAATAGTCCAGTTCTTCTAGAGTCAGGTCGGAGTCAAAGTAGGGCATCTTCTGTGTCTTCTCTGACTGCTCATTCACATAAGGAAGCAGAGTGCTTTGGGCAGAATTATTCTCTTGCCTACTTGAGTTGGTAGACTGGGAATTACTCCATAAGGAGGAAGTTCTGTAAGTCTTAAATCCCCACTGGAGAAAACAATTGTCAGAGGACATCTGAGGCCAAGCAGAAGAGCTTAGTAACCATGTTTTCCCTGGTCTTGGAAAACGTTTTGTGAGTTGTGTGGCATTAATGAAGCGGCTCGACTTAGCTGAGTTGAACCATCTGAGTATCTGTTGGGCTGACAAGGCCATTTTTTCTAAAGTAATCAAACCGAACCAATCTCCCTCCACGGAGCCACGGAGACATAAAGGCCCTGAGGCTGGGGAGCACCGCCTGGACGCGGGAGGCTGGGACCTGAGCCCCGCCGGGGACACGCCCACGGGGGTTCCTGCTTCACCTGTGGCGAGGCCTGAGCGTTGTCGGGTCCCGCAGTGGCTGGTGGGCTCGCCGGGCCGCCCGCCCCGTGCCGCCCGCCCGGCGCCGCCGCCCCGCAAGCCCGCCTGCTGGCCCGTAGGGCCCAGCCGCCACGCTCCCCGACCCACGTGTGCTGCGGTCGGAGTGGGATGGTATGTTTCAATCCTGGTTATTGGTAATTATTGTCTTCTGTTTTCTTTGTTAGCCTTATTAGAGGCTTTTCAACTTTATGAATCTTTTCAGAGGGTGAGATCTTTCTTCCACTGTTTTTATTTGTGCTATAAAGATTTCCAATGTTAACTCCACTGTCTTTTCCCTCTGCAGGTTTATTTATTATGCTTTTCCTAAATTATATTCTTAAAGTCAAAGTTGAGATTAATTAAGGCTTTTCTTCTTATATATTCATTTAATGATATAAGTTTCCTCCTCAATTCTGCCTTTACTCCACTCTACAAATTTTAATGTGTTGCATTTTCATTTACATTCAATCCAGTGTATCTTTTTTTTTTTTGTCTTCCCTGGAGACTTTCCTTTGGTTTATGGACTATTTATATGAATTTTCACATATTTGGAGACCCCTTGTTTTTGCAATGGGTTTCTCATTTGATTTTCTTGTGGTTGGAGGGCATGTTGTGATATTACAATTCTTTTAAAATTTAAATTTTTTAAAATTTGTATTTTCCCCAGTCAGGTATTAATGTATTGTGGTATATGTTCTGTAGATGCTTGAAAAGAATTTGTAGTCTTCTGTTACTGAATGCATTCACTGGGGGAATGATCAATTAGAGCCTGTTTTTGATGGTGTTGGGTTCTATATTCTTCATAAGTTTCTGTCAAATTGTTCTATCATTATCCAAAAAGAGAAGTGACTGAAGTCTCCAACTATAATTGTTGAATGGTCTATTGCTCCTTTCAGTTCTATCAATTTTTGCTTCATGTATTTTGTGGTCCTGTTGTTTGTTGTTATACATTCTCAATTGCATGTATTCTTAATGCATTGATCCTTTTATCATTACACAATATCATTCTGTGTCTTTAGCAATTCCATTTGCTCTAAAGCCTATTTTTCCTATTATTAATAGAGCCACTTCTGCTTTCTCTTGATTAATTCTTGCATGTTATATCTTTGTTTTAACATTCAATCTGCCTACATAATGTATTTGAAGTCAGTTTATTTAAGTCATATACATATAGTTGGGTCGATCTCTAATACACTCTGACGGTCTCTGTAATTGATCTTATTTGGACAATTTGCATTTAATATAATTTATGCTATGTTAAAGCATAAGATATTTTGTATTTTATTTCTTTGATTTCTTTTCCAGGCTTCCAATGGGTTATTTTTACTATATATATAATTCTACTTTTATTTATCCATAGATTTTTAAAAATTTTCTCTTCATATGTTAAGTTTTTTTAGGGGTCGTTCTAGGTAATACTATGCTAATATAAACTTCACAATTTCACCAGTTTAAGTGAAATACAGAAAAATTACATTTCTTTATATTTCATTAACTTCGCTGTGTATGATATAATTGCCTTAAAACTCAAAGGAAAAGGAAAGGCTATTGTATTTACTTCTATTTCTTTACTATTTTCTTTCTTCCCTCTTGTGTTCCAAAATTCCTGTGTGTATTGTTTTCTTTCTCTTTACTGAATATTCCTTAGCTATTTTTTCTAGCATGATTCTACTAATGACAAATTCTTTTAATTTTTTTTTCATTTGAGTATACCTTGATTTCCACTCTATTCTTGAAAGATATTTCTCTTTGATATAGAAATCTGGATTGATGGTCAATTTCTCTCAGTGCTTGGAAAATGTAATTCCAAGGAAGAAATCCATGTCAATAAACTGTTTTCTCTCCAAGAAGGAAGCTGTCGTACTTATCTCTTGTAGTTAGTTAGCCCCCTAGCTTGGAGGAGTAGGAATGCTGTGTCATTTCTTTCACATGTCTCCACTGACCCCAAAGGGGAGGAGGATTTCCGTGTTGCAGATGGACAGTGGTGAAAGCACTAATTCTCCACTGGGCTTCTATGTGTGGTGCTTGGGAGAGGTCACTGTTACTCTCAAATGGGTTGAAGTATTGGCTGCCCATGTGGACTCCACTGACCACAGGAGAGGAGGTCCTTTATTATCCTATGGGTGTGAAAGTCCTAGTCCACAAACTTGGCTTCATTTGGTGCTACTCTGGCATGGTGTTTCGGTTGCCTTATTCAGTATATGAGGAGCTACCCTCTCAACTTTTGCTGGTATGGATAAAGGATGTACCAGTTATTTTGTGGTCTCTTGTGAGAAAGCCTGTAATTATCTGAAAGGATTTATATATTTCTAGGCTTGTGTTTCCTGATTATACTGCTTCAAACAGTAGACTTTGTTGAAGAAGTTTTTATCTTTTTTGATTTTCTTTTTGCATTTCCAGGTTCTCTGCTTCTTCTAATTCAAATTTGAAGATATACAAAACAAAAAGTAATCCCAGGGAACTCACTACTTTGCAATGTACTGCGTCTTAGAATTCTAAGCCTGTTTATCTTCCTCTTTCCGTGTTCAGAATCTTTTTAGTTTTTTTTTTTTTTAAGAAATAATGTCCATCCTATTAGTGTAGAGGAAGAGAACTCAGGGGAAAAAAGAGAGAAAAAAGAAGCAAGAAAGAGGAGAAGGGAGAAAAATAAATGGTAAGGAAGATAATGTCCAGAATTTTTAGCTGTACTTAGAAGTCCAAATCCAATTTCTCTTCTCAGAAGGGATAGGTCATGTGTCCTTTTTCCTGTGTATTTGTGTGTGTGTGTGTGTGTGTGTGTGTGTGTGTGTGTGAGAGAGAGAGAGAGAGAGAGAGAGAGAGAGAGAGAGAGAGAGAGAGATAGATCCTGAGGACTGAACCCCAAGACATGTGCCATGCAAGTGCTCTACCACTTGTTTCACTTTTTAAAATATTTAAGGATTGATGTTTCAAAAATTAAATTTTGAGCCCATATCAAACATTGGAATCACAACTTCGAAACCCAAAGTTCTAAAGAAAATTATTTGAAATCACTTCTTTGGCAATGGGAAAATTTTGAAAGATTTGTAAGATCAAGGGTAAAAATGTCATCTTTTTATCAGAATGAGATATCTGGGGCCAAGAAGAACATGACCTGAAGAGGGGAGATACAGGGTACTGGGAAAAAGGCCATGGCTATAATGCAGGTACAAAATAGTGAAGATGTGCATGAAACTAGAAGCAGTTGGAATAGAATGGATGCATTTGGAAAAAAAAAGTGTGGACTTAAGAAAACCCTAAATATTGAGTAAAAGGGGGAAGGAGGTATATGTTAAGGTCCAGTGGTAACGTAAGAAAATTTAATATTTATTTGTTCCAAAACCATTTTTTTCCTTTTTATACTTAATTAATTATTTTTTTTTTGTTTTCTGACTCTAGCTCAGCAGTTCCTGTGACACAGAATGTACAACCATATTCATTTATGCATGATCTGCTCTGTACTCTGATTTGGATTCTGGAGACACAATTATGAATATATCTTGCTCTTTGTCATGGACATATGAGCAAATAATTGCAGGATAAGTACTGTCAGTTGTCCTAGCTTGACATAGTTTCTGTTTCGTGATAGCTGTTGTTTTAACCTTTATAGTTAAGAGTTTAAAAGGTGATAATATCTCAGATATGGCACCATCAATTCATCTCTAAATCAGTCTGCTCAATGGTTTTAAATAAAAAGATTAGAGACTTGTAATTTTGAAAATAAAAGCCAGAGTAATCTCTGAAGTACAGAAGGTTATGGCATTGTTTCTCCTGAGTAGAGAGAGTTGAGATGGGAAAACATAAACCCAATAGAAATGTCATGAGCACAAATATATGTAATGTACAACTAAGCGTGGTGGGGAGGGAGGTAAGTATTTAAAAATTCACTGGTGTCTTGAGGGGTTGAATGTAAGCAGTTCCACATGCCATATATATGGTGAAGTGGTGACCTTAAATAACATGCACATCATAAAAATTGTTTTACCAAGTTATACCATTCTGCATCCCCACCAGAAATGTGTGAGGTTACTAGTTGTTCTCCATCCTCACAAGCAGTTAGTATTGTTAATTTTTTAACTTATTCTAACAGATATGTAGTCACAGTTTTAACTTATAATTCCCTGATATCTAACAATATGACACTTTTCTATACTCATTTGTTTACATCTTACATAAGGACTAATTTCAAATGGATTACTGTACAACACACAAAAAAATGTAAAACCATAAAACTTTTAGAAAAATACATAGGAGGAAAATCTTTGTGACTTTGAGTGAGGCAAAAGATTCTAAATTGGGTATCATCAATATTTTTGTTACATTTGCCCTGTGAAAAGCTTTTAGGAGAATAAAACAACTAATCACAAACTGGGAGGGAATATCCACGAGTCACTTTCTGTTAAATAATTTATATACAGAATACATAAAAATTTATCAATCTAATTGTATGAAATCTAACAATCCAATTTTTTAAATTGGCAAATGATTTCAACATTCATTTTGTAAAAAAGAGAGATGTGTGATGTTCAAATAAATGAGTATAGAAAAGAATCAACTAGTAAACTCACACATTTCTGGTGAGGATGCAGAATGGTATAACTTGGTAAAACAATTTCTTAATACAAACTTAAATACATAATGGTCATATGACCCAGGACACTACCAAACTGTTTTTGTTCAAGAGAAATAGAAATTAATGTTTGATAGAAAAACCTGTGTGTGAATGCTTCAACAGCTTTATTGACAATTCCAAAAGTTGCAAACAATCTAAATGCCTTTAAATCAATGAAAGTATTAAAAATCACGATATACACAGAATAGTACTTAGCAATAAAAGAATCAAACATGTAATGATGTGGATGTATTTGAATGTATTAGCCTAATGTAAGAATCAAGACTCAAAAGACTGCAAATACATTCTTCCATTTGCATGGCATTCTGGAAAAGGCAAAACTATCAGGAGAGAGAACAGATCAATGGGTTTTATGAGTTAATGGTTGCAAAGAGATTGACTATAAAAGAGGAAGAGGAAAGGTTTGGGGCTGTTAAAATCATTCTGTCTCTTGATTTTAATGGTGCTCACGTGACTGAACATATCTGTTTGTTTTCATTGAACTGTACAACAAACTGTAAATTTTCTCACATCTAAATATTAAAAGTAAAGAAACTCATTTCTCTTATGCTATTAATAGGAATGTGGTAAAAAAAATAGGGAGATGATGATGTAACCATACCATGTTTTGATCATCTCACTGAAGATGATCAGATAACACAGTCAGAAAAACCAGTCTGTGAGAATTCCAGAGACTAACCTTAAAATTTCTTCAAACCCTGATCCAAACTTCTGTCAAAGTATGATCAATAGTTGGTAAAGAAAAAAAATGTGAATAGCTGGTTCATATGAAGGTAATAATTTGAAAAATAGAGTGGTGGAATTGACCAAAACATTGAGTTTATTCAAATTAATGAAATACATCAAACTATGACATGTAGAAATATGTTGCAATGAAATATGAATATATGTAAACACATGTTTATGTGTATATAATGCACTAACTAAAATAATTATAACAATGGTAGAAGAGAGATGAGTAGTAGAGCAAGTGAATTGGAGAAGGAGGAGGGGAAGGGAAAGAAGACACCAGAGAATAAGATTCATCAAGTTATTCTATATGTATGTTCAAGTATGGCATAATAGAACCTAAGACTATGCATAATTATAACATACCAATAAAACATAAAAAATCAGAAATCTTTAATATGCAATAATTTATGTAAAGTCTATTTAAATTTAAAATTAAATAACTAAAATCTTTAGATATTTTACCACTTATGTCTGTTTTACACACTGTTATATCAACAATCTTGTTTAGTGTTACTATTTTCATTGTAATTTAATTTAAAAATTATAAAATATAATTCATTATAAATACATCAATATAGTTTTATTTTCCTGTAAACAAAAAACATATCTTGTTTTAAATAAGAAAGTTAAGCCTAAGGGGTTTACCCTAAAGCTTAACATAGTGGTTAACCTCTCTTGTACCATTGAATCTTTACATATATAGAAATTAACAGACTTAAAAATCATATTTTTATTACTCTTTATTACTCAATTTTGATTTGTTGAGGTAAAATTAATGTACAAAAATTTCACACAATGAAATATACATAGTGTTAAGTGTGAACATATGCATCCTAATGAAACTACCTCCACAACTAAAATACTAAAAACAGCCATTGCAATTTTATTGTGTTCTTTTGTTTTACATAGTTTGGTTTTCTTTGGTTTTGTTTGGTAAAAACACTTAACATGAACTATATATTTATAGCATATTTTAAAACAAATAATCTCATGTGTAATAATTGGTAATGTGTTATACTGCAAATCTCTAGAATTTATTCATCTCACATAAGAAATTTTATACTCACTGAGGAACATTGCCCATTTTCTATCTCCCCAGACTCTAGCAACCACCATACTATTCTCTGCTTCTATGAGTTTGACAATTTTAGATACTTCATATAAAAGGAAATTATGCAAAATATTTCCTTCTGTGACTAACTTATTTCACTCAGTATAATGTCACCAAGGTTCATCTATGCTGTTGCAAATGGCAGAATTTTCTCCTTTTTTGTTTTTAGGCTGAATAATAATATTCGATTGCATGTGTATATCAGTTTCTTTATCTACTCATTTGTCAATGGTTACTTGGGTTGTTCCTGTATAATGGCTACTGGGGAGAAATGAATATCTTTTCCTCACCATTGCAAGAGACATCACTGACACCCCTATAATAAAAGATGGATTAAAAATTTTAAAAAATACAACTTTATTTTACCAATATTTTGTGTATCATAGGATCTTTTAAAATTAAAGGTCCCAAAATTGAGGGGAAACAAGGTCTTATATTTGATGAAGAATGTGCAGTTATATAGAACTGTGATGGGACAAAAAGAGTATGAGACCATTGTATTAAACAGGGTTGGAGGAAGACCCAGAAAAGTCTGCCGGTTCATGCTCTTTTATGGCTTCTCAGTGTAGGAGAGGACCCCTTTATAATGAGAGTCTTATGTCCTGCTTCATTTGAATTAGGTCAAAGAATTCTTTTATGACAAGCTCACACCAAAATGTGGAAAAGTCAGTCACCTTTTTGCTTTTGTAATTTTCTTAATTGCCAAGGAGCCATATTTTGTGGTGTTACACTCTGAGTCTCAACATTATTGTGAATAATATTGAAATGAATATGAGGAGGCAGATTTCTTTGAGATCTTTATTATAGTTTTTTGGAAAGCATACCTGGAAGTGGAAATGCTGGATTATATGAGAGTTCTATTTTTAATTTTTTGAAGAACCTTCATATTGTTTTCCATAATGACTTCCCCATTCTACATTTGGAGCAACAATGTAGAAGTGTTCCAGTTCTTCCACATAATTCCCAATACTTGTTACCTATTTTTAACAAAATATTCATCCTAACAGGTGTGAAATAATATCTTACTGTGATTTGAATCTTTATTTCCCTGGTTATTAGTGATGTTCAGCACATTTTCATATACCTGATAGTTGTTAATTTGTCCTCTTAGGGAAAAATATACTAGAGTCATTTTACCATGTTGTAACTGGTTGGGATTTTTGTTGTTGTCTGTTCACTTATTTGTTTGTTATTAGGTTGTAGGACATTCTTATATATTAACCCCTTATAAGAGGGAAAATATTTACGAAAATATATGCTCAAATTTTATAAGTAAAAAAAAATCATCAATGTTTTGAGGACATGAAAATAAAGTGACTTGTAGACAAAATGTACTGTTAACAGAAATAAGCAGAAATACTCATAATTACCATTACTATTAACTTCTATCTAGGCACTATGCTAGTTGGGCTTAGGTTTGGCAAAGCTATATTGGAAATAATTATTCAGAACATTCTTTAAGTAAACGGCAAGACTTACAGTAAACTCAGAACTTTCTATTACTCCTAAATAAGCTTTTCTGTTGGAGAATAAGTGTAAACACACTCTTAGAGGTTCTCATGGCCTCTTTACATTTGTCTATCAACATGTGGATATCATGTGAGTAATTATGATGCTTCATACACTTTCCTCCTGATAATCACAACTTTCAAAATGCATCTAACATTAATCTTAAACACATGAAAAGGATTTCTTAATGATAGGATAACTGCTTTCTACAATATATATTTATAATTGTTTTATTTTTACATGTTATACCAGATTAAAATTTCTACTAATAAAAGATCCTCCCAAAGAAAGGGAGGGAGAAGGGGAATTGCATGGATGGTGGAAGGAGACCCTCATCATTATACAAAACACATGTATGAAGATGTGAGAAAAAAAAGAGAGAATAGCAATATCTTAGATTATGTAGAGAGAAGTGATGGGAAGGGAGGGGAGAAAATTGGGGGATAGGAAGGATAGTATAATGAAACAGACATTATTATTACTGTGTGTATATACGTGACTGCATGACCAATATGATTCTGCAAACTGTACACTCAGAAAAATGAGATATTATATCTCATCTGATTCAAATGTATGATATGTCAAGGTCGTTGTTCTGTCATGTGTAACCAACTAGAACAAATAAAAAATAATACAAGAAAAAAATAAAAAATAGGCTAGTGTTATAATATCATATCTAATATTTTACATTTTCTAATACTTTACTTTCATAGTGAATTTAATAGTTATTCCCCCAATCATTGTAATTGCTCATAAATTTACCTTCAATTTTTTGAAGTGCTTTGCCTTTAGTGAAAATAAACAAAAACATCATAGATAGTAAGGCAATCCAGTTAGGGACTTGCACAGATGATAGCCAGATTTGCAGAAATTCTTTTTCATGCAAGACTATAGTGTGCAATAACATACACTTAATGTGAGCTTTTAACAGCAGTGACAAAAATTTCAAACCAGTCCAGGTTATGGATATAATAACCAGATGGAATTATGAAAGCTTAAATAACATCATTCAAATAAAGATTCTCCCCACCTTTCTAATTTTCCTATTCATTAGCTGAGAGAGAGATTTATAATTCTGAAAAATTTAAATAGCATTGTGATAGGTTCAACAGTGTCCTCCAAAAACTCAAAAATCTTCGATGACTTCAGAGCATCAACTTGCTTGAAAGTAGGACCCTTGTGAATATGATTAAGGCATGGATCATGATAATATCATATTGAATTATGGTGGGTTAAATCCAGAGAGAATGTCCTAAAGGGATGGCTCTAAAAATCTACCTACCACTATAACCTAGTTGCCCTATGAGTTGAGTCATTTGAAGCAAGTAAACCTTGAAGCCTGTTTCTCTCTAAATTCCTATAAAGTAACCAGAATTTAAACCTTACCTCCTTCCATGCTCCCTAATTAAACCACAAGTATAGAAGTACTGCAAACTCTAGAAAAATATTGCCAGTATTTTTCCATTATAGTCTAGGTGAAACACAAATGTCCCTTCTCAATACTGATAAGTCATCATTGAATTGCTGTTTATGTGCCTGGGGTTTTAAAATATCAGAAACGAGCTCCATGATAAAGAGACTACTTCTCTTCCAAAGTATTAAAATGTGCACTAAATTGATAGATATTTAATGTTTCTACATGGAACAATATCAATACCTCAAGTCTATATAACTTAAAAATATCAAGACTCAGTCTATATAAATAGTCTTGAGACTTGGTATTTTAGTGTTCAATTGAACACATTTTCTCATGTAAGGAAAAAAATTACCTTGAAAATTCAATTTTTCTGATATTAGGTTCCATTTTCATTTCTCAGAGGTGAAGTGCTCCATTCAGGTTAAAAGAGAAATAAGATGCAAACTATACTTAATGTTTTGCTTTTAAATTAGAATCTGTGATTTAAAAAAAAAGCAAAACTAGAGAAGAAATCATGTTCATTACTCCAAAAGCCTCTCTATTATTTTGTAACCCACTTTTCTAATATAATGATTTTCTAAGTTGTCAGTAGTAATATAAATATCTGCTAAAAGGTCTATTCAGGTTATGCTTCAACTAAATTTACCATACTAAAATTTGCTTCATGCTCTCTCACATTTAAGGGTTGGTTGGAGAGAGACACAGCTCTCTGTATGCCAGGTTGATCCCAAGCATTTATGTTCAGGGCTTGATGCTGGACATAGGAAGACAGAAAGACACATGATTCAATGCAGACTAATCATTAGCCAAACACTGGAGGTAATGCTATGACAATGGTATCAAGAACTAAGGATACCTGAGTAATTTTCTTAAAGAATTAAAATCATCAAACTATAGGAATTTATGCGTACCCATGCTTATAACAGTACAATTCAAAATGGACAAACTATGGAAACAGCCTAGGTGTTCATCAATGGAGATATATATATATATATATATATATATATATATATATATATATATATAGATAGATAGATATAGATATATATAGATATAGATAGATATATATAGATATAGATAGATATATAGATATAGATAGATATATAGATATAGATAGATATAGATACACATATACATAAACATATATAGATAGATATACATAGATATATAGATATATAGATAACTATATCTATCTATCTATATATATATATCTTTGAAAATTATTATTCCAGTTAGAATCAAATTATTTGAAAATTCTTATGATTCCAAAATGTTTATGTCCTACAAAAACTTTTTTTTTGTAGCCATGTCATTTGGCATCACAAAGAGTGCAGGAAAAATATTTTAGACATTGGTAAGTTAATCACATTCAATTTTCTAAATAGTTTCATAATCCACATCTATAGTTCATGTTGAAGATGTAAAGGTGAGTTCAGTATGGGATACATGTCCTTAGTTTATTCACTCTCTGCTCAGGGAGAAAGCAAGTATTGAGGATTACAGCACAGTATGAAGAGTGGCTTTTAGAAAATTATGTACAGTGCTTCATGAGGAATTCAGAGAAGGCTTCCTGAAAGAGTAAATAATTGCATCAATCCTTGAAAAAGAATGGGAGTAGTTCACCAGGTACAAGATGAGAAAGGGCTGGCTTTACAAAGAGACAGAGACAAGTGAAAGCATGGCCTATGGAGGGACATACCAGTGGTTCACTAAGGCTAGGGCACAGTCATAGACCAGAGACAGAAGGTGTGGCCAGGAAAGTAGATGTGAGCCATAATTCATAGGGACATCTATGCCATTCCATGAAGTTTGTACTTTATGCAGTAGATGCTAAAGACTCACTAAGTACAAGTGATTACAGGATCAATTTTCCTTTCCTAAGGATCCATTCACTAGAAGTAGCAAAGGCCGAGGAACTGCCTGGGGTTGGGTAAATTATGTGGCTTCTCATTTTAATACCTAAGAATGAAAAATGAAGGTACCAGCTGTCTTTACCAGTACAAGAACATTAGAGAGGAAGCCAGAGAAATGAAATGCTAATGCAAGATGCAATTGACTGGACTGACTGTATATGGGAAGCATGGGAGATGACTCCCAGCTTTCTGGCCTGAGATGAGGTGAAGTGCAACTTGTACAGAAAGCACAGGAGGACAAATAAGTTTGGGAGGGTCCAGAATCAATGCAGCCATGTGTTTTTTTATCATAGTGTGGCATATGAGATACAAAGGCAAACTGTTAAGAATATTGAGCAACTAACAGGAAATACAGATGATATATACTGGAGCTCCAGAGAGATGTCTGAGACACAGCTTCACTTTTTAAGTCATTGTTACTTGGATAAGAGATGAAGTCCTAGTTAGGAATGAGCTTACCTAAAGGGAGTTGAAGGTGTGAAAAGAGAAGAGAAAAGGATACATTGCTGGAAAATTCCAAACATTAATGAAGAACACATTAAGAGAAATAGGATCCTATGAAAGACCAATGATATCCTATGAAAATGGATGGCATTCTCTTTCTCTGAATCCAAGAGAGGAAGAGAATGAGAAGGAGGAAGAAATGTTCAAGGTATGCCACAATGAGCGGTAAACACCAAAAAATGTTCTTTGGAGTTAGAAAAGGGGGACAAGTAGCACAGAGAAATTAATTTTTCAGAGGTTCTATAAATGGAAATCAGATGATAATTGTTGAATAAGGGAGTATAGAACAAATGGAAACTTTTCAGAGTTTTTGATGTTTTTGATGTGTTGGTTTATTTGTTGCTATTGTTGTTAGTTGTTTTTACTCCCTTGTGCCTTCTCCTATGTTAGCAATACCAAACTTAAAAAATTATACAAGCCATTTAGACATCAATCTGGTTGATTAGCTGTATTTTTGAAAGAAAAATTAATAACATTATTTAAACTAATATGCTAAAAATATTATCATTGTAGCATGTAATCAATATAAGATACTAACAATGTATACATGTTCTGAACTTGTGTATTATAGTACAAAACAAGCAGTTGGTAATATGATGTAGCAGTTAAAGATAAATGTAGTCTACTTAGACAACAAAGGTATATTTTATGGAAAACTATTTTTCACTGCTTCAGTGTTTTAGTTAAAAATTAAATTAATTAGAATTGAAAAGTCTCTAACTTGTGCTAGTCAAATGTCAACTACTCAGTAACCACCCATGGCTTGGGGTTACCATGGTGAACTGCACAGAGCTGAATTTTATTGTTGGCATTTCTATGGTACATTGCTGCTCTATCTAGGTTATGATCTTTCTGAGGGCAGGGAATTGGATCTTGGTCACTATCACAGCCTCATCACCTGGAATATAATAAGTGTCTAAAATGTAATTGCCAGAAGATAAGCTAAATTCACTCACCAGACACTCAACTGAAGGCTCACCACTTGCCAGGTATTGTCATGGCCCTGGCACCTTGTGTAGTGAGCTTACATAAGCATCATTCCTGTCCTGTTGTCTCTTTGCAAAGACTGAAGTTCTTTCAGGTTTTATTTGTTTGAATTTGAACTATATTTTGGATGAAATGGAAAAATATACTGAAAAAAAGAAGCTAATTCTATACGTCTTTGTTTAATCTCAGTGAAAACTAATTATTAAAAAATGAAGGAAAAAAGTGGCTTTGTCAAACCAACAAACAGGAAAATGGCCCTGCAAGATTCCTAAGGAAAAAGGACCCTAAGAATGGTGGGCAAGGATTACAAAGGTTGAACAAGAGAAAAGCAGGGACATGGGAACATGTGTGAGGATGATCTAAATACTCCAGACAGTGCATTTGAAGAGGTACAAAGGATTATCTCTTACCAACCCCAAGGTCATAAGTCTATAAGTTAAAATGCAAACTTTATTAGCATCCTAATTAATTTTGGAAGAGAATTTTTTCATTCATTCATTTATTGAATGATTTTTAGAATTGTTATTGTTTACTACTACAAGTCAAGGGAAAAATACCAAAGTTATGTATGAAGTAAAGAAACACACACACATACACACACACACACACACACACACACACACTCTCACACACACACACCCTTTTGATTTTATTGTTTGGAGAAAATGAAGAGTAAAATGGTATTTTATGAATTTTGCCTTTGGATTCATAATTAATCAATTTTTTGTCCTTAAATGAGTATTTGCTTGAAGAGAAGATGAATATTCCTCTTCAGCATATTGTAACACAAAAAAGAAAGAATAAAAACCTGTGCTTTTCATCACTCTTTGTCTTTATTGCATTTGTTGGTTTGCAGTATTCTGCTACTACTAAAAAACATGTACCTAAATACAAGGAAAGAATATTAATTGCATGCAAAATTCCTCTCCTACCTATATGCTATTGAAAACAGAAGATTAGGTTCTGAAGTCATTTGGAGACTGGACTGAAGAGAGATTGCAGGATGTCACCAGCATCTGTCTTCTACACAATTCTTTGTTGCACCACTTTTAATTGCAAGCAAACACATTTATCAGTAACTGGCAATTAATATAGGGAACTCTAAATTTAAAATAATAATAATAGGATATCTTTGTTGAAAACATTTTCATTCTTATTTTAACTGCAAAATTAGCCTAGCTAGTGTTTGTATGCCTGCTCACTGATTGCTGTCAGCCAAGTATCCTCCACAGTATTGAACAGTACTAGTCATTATGTGCTAGAGGGAACAGCTGTGTACTGACTTCCTGGAAATGATAAGGGCATTTGTTAATAGCAAATGATAGCATTCAAAGTATCCTTCATGTGTTTGCAGAATCACTGCTCTGAAGTTTCTAAAAATGTCCTCATATTCAAAACTACATTTAATTCATGTGTTACTTTTTATTATGGTTGTGTAAAAAATTGAATTGCAACATTTAGCCACAATGATTTTTTTTAAAAAACCCAACCCATAAAAGGTCATGACTATATGATCTGTAATAATATTTGGGGCTTTTTAATATATTAGAAAGTTGTTATCTTCTTTATTTGACCCAATATGAATATATTGAATATTTTAAAAATGTAAATTATGAATTTGTTGTAAAAATTCATTTTTTCTGGTTTTGATATAGAAAATACACATATTCTTTTTCATGAGGAAGAGAATGAAAGAAATAAACAATTTTTTAAAAGAATTTTACTCATAGCAGAAGTCTTTGAATTACAGCTTCCCAGCATATATGGCTAAAATCTTGGTTTGCCATTTAGAGACTAGTAACATCCAGTTTTTTATATTTTATTTCTAGTTGCAATGTTTGAATTCCACTGAATTTCTCAGGAAACATTTGCTATTTCAGTTTTGCAATGACATTTTATAATCTCAATGGTTTGAAAACTGGCAGCAGTCAAAGTCTTTGAGAGATCACAAAAATTAAACAAATAAAAACTAAATGACCTGAAAAACAGATCTCATTAACTTCTGTTTTAAAGGAAAGCATAATGATTGGTGGCAGAAATAGATAAAGCAAACAGAGGCCTCAAATCAACTTGAATTTTTTTAATCTTTTTTCTTTGAAGACACTGCCTATGTCTAGTATAAACACCAGAGAATCTACAGCAGAACAAGTTAGTCATCATACTCTTTCCACTTGGTGATGGTCAATTTTAACATTGTCAGTCATGTGAAAATGTTGAAGGAATATCTTTGTACTGAGTGAAAAGTAAAAGATTTGCATATAAGATGATACATCATGAGGGAATATTTAGTTCATATTTGATGACAGAAATGTAAACATCAAGGCAAAGATGTGACTGATTTAGTTTTTTAAACATTTGGCTTCAAAGTTTATATAAATAAAATAATACAGTATAGATTACTATTCTGATGGAGACCTAGGTAGAAAAATAGAGAACAAATATGACCCTAAAGCCACAAGTGCTCTTCAGGGCAGCGGGGTAGGGCAGATTAACAAACCCCAGATCTGAGCATTTGAAATCAACAACAAAAAAAAAAACTCACAATTTTTAGCAACTCCACATGTCTTCCTACCCATGCACCCCTGCCTCCACCAGCTCCTGGTGTGTTTTAGAGATCTGCTGTACATTATACAATGGTTAATCATTTTCAATTGTGCACTTAAAAGTCTGTTAAAAGGATAAATTTTATGTTCAGTGTACTTACCATAAAAAAATATAATTTTAAATATGATAAATAGTCAAGTTCTATCTAGAAAAAGAGATTGGCTGCAGTTATAATTATACTAAAAATGTGAACAAAGTGTCAAAATTGGTCATGCAGTGGTCCAGCCTTCAGTCTCAGGTGATGAGGGATTCAAACCATAATGATCCCACCTAGTAGATGGGCAGTTTTGATGCCATTGTTTCTTCATTTGAAGTGGGGAGAAGTGTGATTTTCAGAAAGAAGCTTTTCAATGTTTCTCTTTCTGTATATTTGAAAATGTTCACAATCAAATATTTGAAAGCTAAAAAGAAAAAGAAAAAAAAACATAGTGTCTTTGTTTTTGCCTTCCATACAAACCATATATTTTAACCCTAGATCACATTATTTAACTCTAGGTTACATTGAATTTCCAAAAATGCTTGTTGGAGTGGGCAATCACACTGCATCTTCCAGAAAGCTCAGGTGAGCAAAGAGGCAAGAGGGATGTCATTTTAATGTCAATATTTCTTTCTGCCCTAAAAATAGAGAAAAAAGATGAAAGCCTGATCATCCTCAGATTGGGGACATATCAACAAGGCAGGTCCCCTACTCTTATGTTTTAGCAGACTAGCTCATGCACCTTGTTCCCCTCCTTTCACCAGTTTAGAACATCCAGTGTGTGTATTAATCTGTGTGCAAAATATCATATACACTGTTAGACTGCCAAGAGGTATATGAACTTTTGAATTCTATGCATGAATATAAAGATATAATGTGTAGCACTTGTATTTTATACTTTTTAAACAACACTATTAAAGTATAACCGAGCAATTAAAATATATATAATAGATTATATATTTAAGTTGTATAATTTGGTACATACACATATACGTACACACACACAAATACACACACACACACACACACACACACATGCATACAATCACTGTGGACCAATAACCACATAAAGCTAATAAATACATCTGTGAATTCACAGTTACTCTGTGTGACAGTGTGTGTGTGTATATGTGTGTTTGTGGTGTTGAACACTTTGAGATCTGTTTTCTTAGCAAATTTCCTGTATACTAAAGAGTGTAGTTGACTACTGTCACCATGCTCTACAGGGGAGCACAAGAATGCATCCATTTGCATAACTGAAACTTGGTATATTTTGACTAGTATCTTCAAACTCCTCTATATCCCAACCTCTGGCAACCACCATTCTATTTTCTGCTTCTATAATATCTACTCTTTTAGATTTCTCATATAGTTAAGGTTATGTGGTGTTTCTAACTTATTTTACTTAGTATAATGTGATGAATCTTTTATTTGCTCTCCAAAAATGGCAGGATTTTCTTTTTCTTAGTACTGAATAACACTACCTTCTCTCTCTCTCTCTCTCTCTCTCTCTCTCTCTCTCTCTCTCTCTCTCTCTCTCTCTCTCTGTGTGTGTGTGTGTGTGTGTTTTACATCTTTCTAATATATCCGTTGTCAACAGACATGTAGATCATTCTGATACCTTGGCTATTATGAACAAAGCTATCATTACATCAGGAACTCATGCAACTCAAGAGCAAAAAACCCCACAAGTAATCCAATTTTAAAATGAAAAATGAATAGAAATTTTTCAAAAGGATGTATACAAATGGCCAACAGGCACAGGAACAGTTGCACAGCATCACTAACAATCAGAGAAATGCAAGTCAAAACTACAATGAGATATCATCTCACACTTGCTTGAAAGACAAAAGATAAAAAGTGCAGAAGAGAAGATGTAATGAGAAGGGAATCCTCATCCACTGTTGTTGGAAATGTAAATTGGTAGAGCTGTAATAGAAGACTGAAGATTCCTCAAAAAATTAAAAAATAGAGCTGACTCACTACTATACAATCAATGAAAACCAAACAAATGTTTTTCCCTGCACATTCTCAGGGAATATGAGACAAAATACAAATAAACACACACACACACACACACACACACACACACACACACACACACACACACACACACACCTGGAGAGGTTCTGTGTCTATCCAAAGTGTCATCTGACTGGTGGGTTAAACTATGTTCACCTGCAAGAACCTGTCCTTTCTCAGCTCTAGTCTCCTTGAGCAAACTCACCACAGATGTCATGACCCTGTGAGGATCCTGTACCTTCATTCTCAGGAAATGGCCCTTCTCAGTGTTTTAATGGCATTTGCTCATCCACCTTTCAGTAGATGCCAAGAAAGTATGACTCTGTCTTTGATAATTCAAAACAAGTGAGCAGAGTGGAACTTTGTCTGGCTCTGGGTGCCTAGCTACCTGGATTCCAAATTTAGTCAGCTCCAAGGCCTAGGAATTGAGGTGAGGTCACTTCCTTAGTCAAGAAAGTGAGATGTGGTCACTGCCTTGGCAACCACTTTCTCCTAACAGGTGGTTCCAAGGGCCCCATGAGATGGAGGCTGCACACATCTTCCTGTTACATTTCCACAAGTTGACAAAGTTCTACCAACTCATACAGGATCAGGTATCCAGACAGGCCTGGTTATGTGCATCTTCCCTGGATTGAGGAGACAGAGCTTGATTTAGAAACATATCCTCATTCTGAGCATGTTGATTTTCCTGGAAGTTGACAGCATGCCTCACAGGGCCTACATAGCTGCCTTAATATTGCCCAGGGATCATTCTGGCGTCTAGTTTTGAGATTCTCAGAAGATTTTTATCCCCTATATATCTGTACTGCTATATCAACTCTATACATAAAATTAGTTTTAGATAATGGAGTAAAGTTAGAGGTAACATAACATTTCAATTTTGGTCAGGGGTAATTTTAGTGGAAGAATATTGGTATTGAGAAACATAAATATTCATAAGAATGTATAGGTAAAAAATTATGTAAGATCTGAAACATAGAAGTTTATTAGGTGTGTATTTGGATACATAATTTTTAATTAGGGGACTTACAGATGTATGATAAAATCAATACATGATGACATATGCAAGTGTACCATTCATAACTGAATGCAGAAGTCAATATCTACTGAAATATGCAGAGTATGTAGGTTTTCAATGTAGATTTAGGAAGAATGAGTTTAGTTTAGATTAGTATTGAATATTTTTAATAGGACAAATTTCTTCAGTGTTTGATTCATATGTGTATCACTTAGATTAACAGCTACATTAATTCATTTGAAAATTGGTAAAACAAATTTGCTTTGGGCTCTGAATTTTGATGAGGCACAGAGGACCTATGTGTGAAGGCCACCTGGAGCTCAGCTGCTAGATTAAGACTGCACTCATTACCTAATGCTCAGTCAAGCAAGTGGAAGTAGTGGATGACTTGGTTCTATTTTATGTGCTAGTAGGAAATAGGAAATGTTTTGCTAGAGGAGTTGAAAGAAGGAACTGTGGAGGAAAGAAAGGAGGTTTTTCTGTCAATTTGGGGCTGGGGTGGGGTTGTACCTGAGAAAGCAGTCTGTTGTGGAGTTTTAGCTCCTGGATTGAGGGTGGGAAATGCCAAGGTGCCAAACAATGGGATGTGCATGTAACGGGTAGTAAATAAAATGAGAGGTGGCCAGGAAAGAGCCAGGATTACCCTACGCAGCTTACTTATGTTTGGATTTCTTCTTCCTTTTATGCTGGATCCTAAGCATTAAGCATCCAGGCTGGCAGAGTTGCAAGGTTCTGTGTGTGAGTGTGTGTGTACTTGTGCCCAAGCTTGTGAGCACAGTGTGGGTGATACCTTCATTTGATTTCATAAGAGGCTTAGGAGAGCATGTGCACCAATCTCCTAGAGGAGCCACTTACTTGATTGACACTTAAGGGATCCAATAGGTAAATGTTGACCTTAGAATAGTGCAGGTAAATGTCCTTAGCCAGACTGTGCTTTTCTACTCACCAAGCCAGTCTATACTCATTTTTAGCAGTGGCTGCTGAATTGCACTGGAATTCCTCTCTGGAACCCTCTCCAGGCACAGTCTCCTTACAGCAGGGCAAAATTCTGTTTGTTTTCAAAGGGCAGATTCTTTGAGGAGGAAAATTCACTGAAACAGATTTTGCTTGTCTGCTTGGCTGAGTGCATATTGCAATTGTGATCTTGATCTTAATCTGCATGCTCATGCATGTGTGTGATTCTTCCTGGATGCGAGTTGGAAGGGAAGAAAAATCAGGGGATTGGATATTGCATGGACATATGGACAGATACCATGCATGCAAACCTTCATTTTTCTACAAGTTTTTTTATGAACCTGTTGGAAATTTGTGAGGATATATGCCCTCTACACCACAGTGTAAATTTTGTTTGAAGTGTGAATGAACGGTTCTCCTTGGGAGGAAAATATATTTATCATAGCAATTGTGTTGATAAGGACCCTGATTATTTCACTGTGTGCTTTGCATAGACCTTTCCTTTCTCCCTTGGCTTCTGAGTTCCAACAAGACTTATAACTTATGCCCTGTTTTTGCATTTTTCAGGCTTATTATTTGAATATTTCTGCTTTTTTTCTTAATCTTATTTATTTTTGGTACCAGGAATTGGACTCAGCTTAACCACTGAGCCACAGCCACTGCTCTTTTTTATATTTCGAGAGAGGGCTTCCCTAAGTTGCTTAGGGCTTTGCTATGTGTTTGAGGCTGGCTTTGAATTCAAGAGCCCCCTGCCTCAGCTTCCTGAGCTGCTAGGTTTACAGGCGTGCGCCATCATGCCTCCCTCTTCATCATATTTAACAAACTGTATTTTCCACATCTGAAACTATCACATTTAATGTACTCTTTCTTACCTGATCACTTATATTTTATACCTTTATTTTTATTTATTTATTTATTTATATATTTTAAGTGGTGCTCAGGATTGAACCCAGTGCCTAGCGCATGCTAGGTGAATGCTCTACTGCTGAGCCACAACCCCAGCCCATTTCATTTATTTTCTGTCTCTCCAAGTAAGATGTCAACTCCACAAGGACAGAGCTTTGTCTGCTTCCTTTGTGGCTATGTCCTGAGCTGGAACTGCCTCTGACATATAGCGTGTGTTAGAGAGGGTATAGATGTGACCATAGCTTCAGAATAAAATGAAGAAGTATTTTGCAGTTGTCCAATTTAATGATACACTGTCAGCTAACAACCATTGTGAGAGAGTATGGAAAGCAGAAAGTTTTACCCCAGGTGGCACTTGGTTAGTGACATCTCACATCAGGATGTTCTGAAGGCACATGGGATGGCATTCCACCTGCAGTGAGTTGAACAGTGGCCTCCAAAAGATATGTCCAAGTCCTAGCCATTGGAACCTGTGAATGTGGCTTTATCCAGAAAAAGGGCCTTTGCAGATGCAGTTCATTTAGGGATCTCAAGAGGAGAGCATTCTGGACTTAGGGTGTGTTATGGTTTGAAAGTTTTGTCCCCTCCAAAATCCACATGGAAATTTCATTGCCAATGAAATGGTATTGGGAGGTGGGTCCTGTAGGAAGTAGGTAGGCCATGAAGGCTCTACTCTCATAGTGGGTTTAATGCCTTCCTGGAGTGGGTGACTTGTCCTTTTCTCTTCCATTTTTCTGCATTTTGGGGAATAGTGTTCCTTCCCCTGGAGAATGAAGCAAAAACCCTCCCTCTTGGAAGTGGAGAGTGGGCCCTTACCAGATGCCAAACCTGTCTCAGACTCCCCAGACACTAGAACTAGGCAGCCTCAGGTCTTCTGCTACAGAAGCACAAAGTGGATTAAGACAGGGTGGATCCTAAATCCAGTGACAAGTGTCCACGTAAGAGAAAGGCCGCAGGAGATGCAAAACACAGAGACACGTGGAGAAGAGGAAATGGGAGACAGAGGCAGAGGCTGGAGTGAGCCCGGGAGCCTGGAGGATCGCCAGAGACCACCAGAAGCTAGGAGCAGCTGGTGCTGATTCTCCCTGGAGCCTTCAGATAATAGCACCCTGCAGATGCCTTGATTTTGGACTTCAAATTTCCTGAACTGTGAGAGAATAGAGTTCTGTTGACAATTTTTTTCTAATTTGTAATAGCAGCCATAGGACACCAAAACAGCACCCACAGTTGTGTCTAAGATGGTTCCCGAGTTTATCACTTCAATGAGATCACTCTTCTGATTGGGCCTACAGGAAAATGGAAGAAACTACTATTAGTAATCAAGTGTCTGATCATATACAGTGTTGTGTGAAAGAAAAATGGACCAAGTAATATCAGAAAAACCAGAAATCATAGCCAGAGGAGATCTCCTCTGACCCCATGGTCAGGAGATCTTGAATATTGTTCTTAGTTCATTTTATTTTATAGATCAGATAATGGGAGACAGTGAATAACTTGACTATTGCACCAATAATAGCTATTCTAATAACAATAACTTTAACATTTACGAAGCATTTATTTATTGTGTGCCAGGGACTGTGGTTTAGGGATATTAATTCACTCAGTCCTCACAATAAACATAGAAAGGCAAGAAAATCTATTTGAAAAGTTAAATCTTTATTTCAAGGTTACCCAGAAAAATCAGGGTGGGCAATAAACCCAGGCAGGATTACTCCAGAGTCTGGGACTGAGCAAGTATGTGCCATAGACTTCCCTTCCAGCTGGGCCTTGGGGTGCATTCCTATAATTCTAGCAATTCGGGTAGCTAAGGCAGGAGAATCACAAGTTCAAAGCCAGCCTCAGCAATTTAAGGAGGCTCTAAGTAACCCTGACTCAAAATAAAAATAAAAAGGGCTGGGGATGTAGCTCAGTGGTTAAGCACCCCTGGGTTCAATCCCCAGTATCAAAACAAACACACAAACAAACAAAAATCCTTCACTCCCTCTGTGACCTGTTAAAGAATTGATCTCATGTCATAGTCATGCTGGCTTTCAAGGAGTGCCCGTGTGAAAGGTGAGTTGGAGATGGCTGACCAACATGTTGGAGCTGGCCAATGGTTGCCCCTCTGGAGATTGCAAGTTCATGGTTAAAAAGCCAAACCTGGGCTGGGGTTGTAACTCAGTGGTAGAGCACACACCTTCCATGAGTGAGGCACTGGGTTCAATCCTCAGCACCACATAGAAATAAATAAAGGCATTGTGTCCATCTACAACTAAATATTTTTTTAAAAAGCCAAACATATGGTAGTTTCTGGGCTGCCTCCTTGTTCTTATCATTGAGAACAGGTAATGAGCAAGACCTCTATCCCATTCTGATCCTCCCCAAATGAAAACTGAGGCTCTGGGCCATGCTGAAATTCAAGTTCTAATAATTCAACTCTGATAAGTTGAATTCAGATTTTCTGTTTCCTCTGCCTTCCTGTTTTTTTTTTTTTTTTAGTATTGAAAGGGAAAATAATTCCATGTACAGTTGACCCTCCCTCTGTATCTGCAGGTTCCATACCTGCAGATTCAACCAAAGTCAGGTGGAAGATATTTGAAAGAAATTATGCCTGGACTGAACATGTACAGACTTTTTTCTTGCCATTATTCCCTACACAATTCAGTAAACAACTATTTACATAACACTTACATTGTGTTAGATGGTACAAGTAATCTAAAGATGATTTAAAGTAGATTGGGCATAGTCATGTGTTTTATGGAAATGTATATCATTTTTACTGTGTGTGTGTGTGTGTGTGTGTGTGTGTGTGTGTGTGTGTGTGTAGTGCTAGGGATGGAACCCAGGACCTCACCCATGCTAAGCATACACTCTACCACCGAGCTACACCCCCAGCCCAGTACCAGACCATGTTCTATGAGTGATTTGAGTGTCTGTGGACTTGGGTATCAGAGAGGAGTGCAGTGAGGGGCCGGTCCTGGAATCAATCCCTCGTGGATGCAGAGGGACAACTGTATACCTATTTTAAAAGCCCTTGAGATGAACAGAGCACATGAGGAGGAAAAAGCAGTGATGCCTTAGGCCTCTGTGGCTCCTAGAAAGGTACAGAGATTTTTTTTCTAAACTTTGAAATAAAGGCTAGTCAACTTGCGCAGCCCACTGCCCATTCCCTATTGGAGAATTCTAGCCAGTGGCCTTATGCTACTCTGAGCTGTAATGGTCTAGGATTTCCACAATCACTTGCTAGTCAATATGTCCAACTTGCGCCCATTACAGAAACCTGTTTTCTCCACGTTCTCCTTCATTTTTTAGTTTCATTTTACTGGTAGATTATGTGCTTATAAAAAGCAATGCAGTGAAAAGTTCCCTTTTCTCCCCTGCTTCCACACACCCCATTCCTCAAAGTATCCCTATTCTTAAAAGCTTCATGTGGGCAGGGTGTGGCTCAGTGAAGAGCACTTGCCTAGCACGGTGTGAGGTGCTGGGTTTGATGCTCAACACCACGTAAAAATAAAAAAATAAAACAAAGCCATTGTGTCCATCTACAACTAAAAATAAAAAAAATAAAAAGCTTCATGTGACACTTTAAATTATTAATTAAAATGTATTAATATTTTAATTATTAATTAAAATATTAATATATTTGCTTGTGTAAATACAAGCAAATGTATTAATATTTTGTTATCAGCCTTCTTGCCTACTTTTTTTTTAATCCACCGCCCCCCCAGTGCTGGGGACTGAACCCAGTGTCTTAGCAGAAGAGCTTGACCACTGGGCTCCACTCCCAGCCCAGCCTCCATCCCTTTTACACCAAGGGGGGGCCTGTCATAGTCCACACAATTTCACACAGCTTCCTTATTTTCTTCTTGTTCCCCCTTTTTTTTAAGAGCTGTAGTGTTCTAGTGCATGTAGCACCACCATTTATTTACTGTCCCTACCTGAAATCCAGGTAGTTTCCAGTTTTCTGTGTTACAAACTAGGCCTCACTGAATAACCTTAAATATACATGCAACATTTGGCACATGGGTTGCTGTCTATGTGGGCATGTTCCTAGAAGGCGTGCCTAAGGTTTTGCCACTCGGCTACGTCCCCCATGCTTTGGTAACATCTACATACCTAGGCTTTCTTCTCAGGGACCTGTCACATTCCCTGGGTCCCTTGGAGAGATTCACTTCACAGCAGTTGAAGTAACTGGTGTATCGTATGCATAACTCACACTACACAGTGAACACAACTTTATCTTTTATATTCTCTTTAAAATTCATCCCGTAGAGCTAGACACGAAGGTGCACACCTGTGATCCCAGTAGCTGAGGAGGCTGAAGCAGGAGGATCACAAGTTCAAAGCTAGCCTTAGTAACTTAGTGAGACCCTGTCTCAAAATAAAATATTGAAAAAGAGCTAGGGATGTGGCTCAGTGGTTAAGTGCCCCTGGGTTCAATCCCAAGTACCTGTCCCCCCAAAAAAATCCAGTTAAAAGTATCTTCATTTGCACAGAGGAAAACTACTACCCTGTGTTAGCCTCCCAGGGCTTCTGTAACAAAGTACCAGAAACTGGAGGGGGACAACAGATCTTAATTGTTTCTCAGTTCTGGAGGCCAGAAGTTTGAAATCTCAGTGTTGGTGGGGGCATCCTCCTTCTGAAGCCTGGAGGGAATCAACCTCGCATATTCCTAGGCTTGGTGGCCGTCCAGCTCTGCATCATCGGGTGGCTTTCTCCATCTGTCTCTATCCTCGCACAACTAGCTTCTCATAAAAACACCAGTCTATTGGATCAGCACAACCTCGTCTTAATTAACTGCATCCCCAGTGACCCTCTTTCTAAATAAGGCCACACTTTCTGAGGTGCTCGAGGTTAGGATTTTTACATCTCTTTTTCAGGGACACACAATTCAACTCCTCAGAGCCCCAAAACTTTCCTGCTGGCTTTAGGGAGTGGACAACTTCAGGATCACTTCTAGAAATTAGTCCGTGCAGTCACAGATATTTATCAGTCCTCCAGGGCCTTCCCAAGGGCAGCTAGGTCAGGGTTTGGGGCTGCCTGCCTGCAGGAAGGGGTGAGGTCCAGGGTTTCCACTAGCTCTCTTGCTGATCTCCTTAGAGCTCAGATGTTTCGCTCCCACCAGGGGAGGGGTGGAGGGAGTGGAGGAGACTGGGAAGCTCTGAGCTCCCAGGGCCTGCTATTGCTGTCCTTTATTCTCCTGAGTATTTTTGGAATTTCTCTGGAGATTTTTACCCTGATCTCCTTATTCCAGTGAATGCCACTCAATTTAGGGAAATAACTTATAACTTCTTTAGCTCATAGAAACCTAGCATCCTTCCCTCTGTGTCCTAAGCAGACCTTTTGGACATAACCCTAAATTATCCAATGTCAGCTTTTCTTCTCCTCCCCCATCTGATCCACCTCTGCTTCAAAGACTCCTACAAGGAGCACAGGCTGATCAGAAGGCTGCAGCACATTCCTAGCTCCTGGTCTTGCTACCAGAGCAGCTGTCAGCCCAACTCATGCTTGGATTTCCTAGGTGATGTCACATGCTCATCCACAGGGTCCCCCAATTGCAAGGACATACACTATCAAGCTCTCCAAGTGGCCTTGTGCTCTCTGGATTTTTCCTGGGGAATGGAGAGACCAGGAGATGAAACCCCAGAGCAAGAAGAGGGTTCTCTCCAAAGAAATCTCACCCCAATCCTCTCCTCACTCTAACCCCCTCATAGTTCCTCACTCTGGCTGAGGAGCTGAGGACTGGCGTGCGGGGACTTTTCTGGCATTCCTTTTGCATCTGCTAGGCACGTTATCATTATCCATACTTCACAGAAGGTTCCTATTCTAGCATTCTCTTCCCTGGTGCCAGGATACTGAACTTAAGTACAACAGCAAAGTGGTTATGTATGAAATGACTTCCTCTGCCTTTCAAAGAAGGTGAGTCCTCAAAATTGAAAGGTCTTTTAAATTTAAGAAAAAAATAAACTTTGTTAAAAATAGTTTGGGATTTATAGAAAACTTACAAGGGAGTTTCCATAAACCAGTTTCCCATTATTTACATGTACTGCACAGTATTTGTTATAATTAAGAGTCCAATACTGGTATCTTACATTATTGATACATATTTTGTATTATTGGCATATACCTCATTCAGATTTTCTCATTTTTCTTTCAGTGTCCTTTTTCTCTTCCAGAATCCATGTAGGACACCACCGTACATTTGACCATGTGTCCTCCTTAGGCTCTTTTTGATTTTAACAGTTCTTCAGATTCTTCTTGTTTTCCATGACCTGGACAGTTCTTAGGTAGTTGGGCTATTTTATAGAATGTTCTTCTATTGGGATATGTCTGATGTATTTCTCACAATTAGAGCAGGTTGTGATTTTTAAGAAGCATGGTATAATAAAAAATACATTTGGTCATTGACCTCAGTTCCTTGCACAGAGCTCCTTAAGCCCTTGGAATTTCCTGAGTGACAAGAGTGTCTGCTTTGCTATCATAAGGTGCACCTTTCAATTATACCTGGGTTTATGCTATTAAGGTGATACTGCTGGGTTCCTGGATGAATTCAGGATGGAGGCTGATGACCACAGAATAAGGACGTTTAGTTCAGTCATAAATTGCCAATATTTAATAAAAAATGCCTAAGCAATAAAACCCAAATTAAAAAAAAACTTAAACAACAGGGTTGAGACCTTCCTAACTTGTGAACATACTGAATTACCAGGAAGATGAAACTCCCAGAGAGAATATGGAAATTCCAAGGGACTTCCCCCATATTTGCCCTAAGCATCTCTGCCATTTGGCTGTTCCTGAATTGTATCTTAATAATCTGGTAATTCCAATTAACGAACTCTCATGGGTTCTGAACCTGGGGTATAGGGATCCTGGGAATCCCCGGAATCTAGTGGGCAGGCAGAAATGCTAGTAGCCTGAGCACCCCCCTTATGGCTAACGTCTGATGTGGGGCAGTCTTTCCGGGCTTAGCCCTTAACCTGGGGGTCTTGTTAACCCTGGGGCTGGAGTAAGCCTTGAATTGCTGGACACCCAGTTGAAGTCGGAGCTACTATAAACATTGTTGTGGCTGCATCACTGTAGTATGATGATTTTTAGTCCTTTGGGGATAACTGGGTCAACTGGTGGTTCCATTCCAAGTTTTCTGAGGAATCTCCATACTGCTTTCCGTAGTGGTTGCACCAATTTGCAGGCCCACCAGCAATGTATGAGTGTACCCCTTTCCCCACATCCTCGCCAACATCTATTTTAACTTTTACTCTTGATAATTGCCATTCTGACTGGAGTGAATATCAGTGTAGTTTTAATTTGCATTTCTCTAATTGCTAGAGGATGTTGAACATTTTTTCATATATTTGTTGACCGATTATATTTCTTTTTCTGTAAAGAGCCTGTTCAGTTCCTTTGTCATTTATTGATTGGTTATTTTTTTCTTTTTTGGTGTTAAGTTTTTTGAGTTCTTTATATATCCTGGAGATTAATGCTCTATCTAATGTGCTGGAGGCAAAGATTTTATCCCATTCTTTAGGCTCTCTCCTCACGCTCTTGATTGTTTCCTTTGCTGTGAAGAAGCTTTTTAATTTGATACCATGGGAGAGGACTTTTTAAAAGAAATCAATGGAAAAATTCATGAAAGAAAAAATTGAGAGGTTTGACTTAATTAAAATTTAAAGTGGTATATCTAATCATCGTGATTAAAATTTAAAAAGCTAATGATAAACCATGATAAAAGTATGCCACATATATGTCAATATAAAGATATCTTTAATATAGAAAGAACCTGTGCAAATCAAAATGAAAATGCTAATATCAAAATCCATATTAATTCATAGAATAAATGCACATGACCAGAAAAACAATTTTTTAAAAAAACAGTTCTTCCAGTAATTCAAAAAGAAGAAAACCTGATCTTTTAAAGAGAGATCCCAGGGGCTGGGGATATAGTTCACAGGTAGACCACTTGCCTAATATGCACAAATCTCTGAGTTCAAACTTTCCAATGGCAGGGGGTGGGCAGGGAGAGAGCGAGAGAAAGAAAAAGTGGGTGTGTTCCATTTTTCATTAACCAAAGTAGAAAAGACTTTAAAACACGTGCTAAAATAAACCCTCAGTCTTCTATTAGGAGGTGAAATTATATATGCATTCAAGGTAAGAGATTTGACCATATGGTTAAATGGTCTTAGGAAGTTTCATACTCTTTAACCCAGCAATCTCATTCATAGGAACATAGGGATATATCCTAAACAGTGACCAGAAAGGTAGCCAAAAGGTTTTGTACAGGTCTTTCACTTCAGGATGAGAGCAATCACTTGAGGCCTGGGCATGGTCCAGCACCTGAGGAATGGACCATCCATGGGACACTAAAACATGGGATGTTTTGTAACCATCAAAATCATGTAATTGAGGACACTGATTCTGATCACCCCGAGTTTCTTTCAGCTTTCCTGTTTACCAGAGACCACAGTGGTGACAGAATGTCTCATGGAGATTTTCATGAGGACATGGGGTCATGTGTAGACCATCCATAAATGCTTTCCTGAGGTTCAGACATGATTCCTTTCTCAACTTATTTCTTTCTTCCTCCTTTGGGGGAGTTTTCTAAGCCACATTAGGAGTCAGTCTGTGTCCCACCACAGAAGAAAGAATTCTCACTAGAATTCCTGGAACCAAAGGGGACACTCAAGTCCTCAAGTGAAATCTTTGTGCTGAAAGTGAAGGGTTGAGTTCTGGGGTGGGAATCAAGACCCCATCCTTAGGAGCAGAAGGAGATGTGACGGAGTAAGAGTTATGCTTCCGCCTAAGGAAGGCAGAGTAAACCAGAGAAAGAATCCCAGCCCCCTCTGGGCACCTTCACCAGACATACTCTCTGGAAAGCCCGCTGGCCATTTCTGTGCCCTCACTTGCTGGCTTGTTCATTCAAAGCCTCCTGCCAAACGCTTTGTGTGCGGGGAAGCAGACCCAGCACCTGCCAGGAAGGGTGCCAGTGCCCAGGGACCGGAGCGGAGCCACTGGTGCAAGCACGGAATTTAAAGTGGGGAGGCGGGGCAGGGGATGTGGACGTGGCCCCACTAGCCCAGGCCAGGCCTGCCTGGGGAGGAGGTATTTTGGTTTTTAAGGCTAGCCTGAAGGACAGGTAAGTGAGGGCAGCGGGCGGTGCAAGTAGAGGAGCCACAAGTCCTGGCCCTCCCCGCCCTGGTGGCCACTGCACTGCCCAGCGGGGCTGGGGCGTGGTCAGAGTTTAGGGCTGCATCCAGGGGGATCCCGATCCGGCCCTTTCCCACGGTCCGTGCCTCCTCCGCGCCTCTGCTGCCACCTGCGCTGTCCTTGCGCTCGCCCCCTTTGCGTGCGTTTCCGCGCCGCTGCGCTGTGGACCAGAGCCGACCCCACGAGGAACAGCAGCTTCCGGGGCTGGGCCCTGCAGGTGCGTGCAGCGCTGGCCATTCCCAGGAACCCGTGGTGTCAGGCGCCGGGGCAGGGGCGCCCACAGGGACACGCAGGTTTGTGGGCTCTGCAGGAACCCGCCAGCTCGCCAGGCTCGGGTGTCCTGCCTTTGATCTTGCTGTGTATCGCCCTAGGGACAGTTATTTATAGACAGGGATAGTTTCTTGGCCGCAGGGCTCTTGTGACTTTGCTTGTTTCTATTCGAGATGCTCTTCGGGGGCTGGATGCCGGCATCGTCGGGGCTGAAATCTTGAGGAAAGGGCTGCATGATGCAATTCAGCTGCATCTTCCTCTGTTGGCTTCGGGAGTGGGCCGCTTTTTTTAAGGGCCCTTTCCCAAGGTCTGTCCGGGCTCACAGGCCTCCTCTGCTGCCACCTGCCATTTTTTTCTACTGTTATTTTATTATAAGACACTTCCAATGAGTTTGGGCTAAAAAGTGGAGTTTGCACGAACTCTTTAATCATCTCAAGTTGACATGGAAAGCAAGGAACATCAAGGGAGGGGCATGCAGATTCCCTGAACCTATAGAGGAGACTCTATACTGGGTGCCTCTGTAGAAAGATAAATTCAGTGAATTTATGTTCTGATGGCAGGGGAATGTGGAGGGATTATCAGTACTCCTGTCCTCTCATCAGTCTTTCCACCAAACGTGTCCTTCCAGTCCCATGACCTGTCCAGTATGAAAGGTTTATAATAGGTACGATTCCCCCCTTTTAAAGCAGTGATTGGCTCTCCCTAAGTATGGAAATCTCAAAGAAAATGTTCAGGCTGGCTGAGGGAAAAAAGAAAATTCTGTCATTATGTGACTCATCCATTCCTTCTCACCACTCTCTCAGCCACAGGTGAGGGTGCATCTGCACTAGGTGTCTCACAGTATCTATTAATCTTCATCTGTGCTTTGCCTGGTGACACACACATTCCCAGGGGCCTTGAGGGCTTTATTTTAGGCCTTGACCCTCAATCCCTACACTTTCCCCCTTATCCCCTCCCCAGCAAGTCTTTGGGGTCAGAATGCTCCATCAAGACCCCACACAGCGATTATCAAGCGGCAGTTTGTATCAGAAACCTCTGTCCTTCCTCCTACAGTCTGAGGCCCTACTCTTAAGTTTATGTGATCACAAAAGCAGCATGTCAGTACTTGAAGCCAGCTTCAGTTCACCTCTCACTCATTTGGAAGATAAAATGATGCAACTTGCAGAAGTTCAAATGGTAGGCACTGTGATTGACCTCAGGAGGACAATTTTCAGGCAGGCAGGCTTTTCCATGCCTGAGACAGGTATGCAACTTCTGGGAATGAGACCTCCACCTGCTTTGTGTAGACTCTCAGAGCCTGAGTTTCCTGCTCTGTTCAAAAGATGTACAGTACTAATATGTTTACAAAAAAACATTTATGAGGACGAACTGAAGACAGCTTGCCCTCCAGTTCCCTTCTGGTGACTGACTGAGTGGGTTGTTATACTCAGCCTTGTGAACCTGTCTCATTAGCAGCCCCAATTCCCGTATTAGAGGGGCACATGCCTACAGTCTCAGGCCTACCAAATGTGTTCATGTATATGTTGGTGGGTCAGAAGCAACCTCTAAATTCAGGATGCCTAACCATGGCCTCTATTGCTTCACTGTACAAATTGCAGCTCATACAGGCTGAGTCTCAGGCTGCCAGGAAGGCTAATGCTTTCTTTCATATTGCTTATAAATATTTTTGTCAATTTCCACATTCATTCATTTGTCCTCCTAAATCTGCTCCTCCCAAACCCTTTAAAGTGAAATTTCTTCAAGAAATGGGACAGGATCCTTAGGAAGACAACAATGCACTGGGAGCAGGGTCACAATCTGCCATTCAAGCTCTCATCTATTGAGGTGGCTTAGACTTTGGAAGGTGCTGAGGACTTGGGGAGAGGGTCAGAGGTAGCACTGTGGGCCATCTGGAATCATATGGTATTAATCACCCACCTGGAGGTCCTGTCTGATGGCTGGCAGGTAGTGACAACCCTCTCCTGCCAGGGGCTAATTTTTACTTGTCTGGGATGTAGAGGGCCCTCCTCTCTGCTGAATGAAGATAAATTGCTTTCAATGGAGAAAACTTTCTGAGCACTTTGCTCTCTTGTAGCCAACTGAGTAAAAGAGAGACCTGTTCTACCTCAATGAACCAATGGCGGTATGAGCCAGTTTATTCCAACAACCTGTACTAAGTACCTACTTTATGTAGGCATAGTGCTAAATATCAGAATGTGAAGGCACTAAGAGGCCACCTCAAATCACACTTTTGGAAATTGAATCATGCTGTAAGTGTATTAGAAAACCCAGGATATTCCTTGGAGCTTGGCAATCCAGTTGTGGCCCTCCTTTTTTTTTTCACACAGTTGAGAAACTGGGACCCAGAGGGATGAAAGGTTTAGTTCAGGACCACATGACCATTTAGAAACAAAGAGAAAAAAAGGAGTGCTAATGAAATTAAGTGGAAGGTAATTCTCTTATTTTTTATACTTTTTTATTTTAAAATAACTTTAGGCTTAAAATAGTACAGAGAGTTCCTTATACCCTTCACTCAGATTCCTCCAATGTTAACATCTTATGCAACCATAGATTTATTAAGAAGAACACATGAGTAGGGGATAGGAAAGGTAGCAGAATACAACAATTACTAATAGGGCATTATGTAAAATTGTGGATGTGTAACCAACATGATTCTGCAATCTGCATTTGGGGTAAAAATTGGGAGTTCATAACCCACTTCAATCTAATGTATGAAATATGATATATCAAGAGCTTTTTAATGTTGTGAACAACCAATAAAAAATAAATAAAAAAAAGAAGACCACATGAACATTGGGGCAATACTTAACTAAACTGCTGGCTTAAGATTTTGCCAGTTTCCCTGCTAATATTCTTTTTTTTTTTCTGGTCCAGTATGCAATCCAGGACACCACATCACATTTAGAACCTTAACTTTTTAACTTTGAATTTTGCTCTACTTGAAGTTCCTTTAAAATGGTGATGCATGACCGACATTCAGCTACTGCACAAAAAGTGCATCCCACATCGTTTCTGACTTGCAGGGTGCAGGGCATTTTCAGGGTATTATTTTCCCCGGCATTTTATACATTGCACCTGCAGCTTTTTGGTGTGTGCAAGTTAGGCACTGTCACAGTCACCCATCTGATCTGGATTCAAAAGACTATCCTCAGGGCTGGCAGGGTGCAACTGAACTTTTTGCCACTCTTGAATCTTGAGTCCTATTTCTTTTCTTTTTGGTACCAGGGATTGAGCCCAGGGGCATTTAATCACTGAGCCACATCCCTTGTCCTTTTTTATTTTTAAAAAATTTTATTAGAGACAAGGTCTCACTAAGCTGCTGAGGGCCTCACTAAATTGCTGAGGCTGGCTTTGAACTTGTGATCCGCCTACCTTAGCCTCCCGAGCTGCTGGGATTACAGGCATGTGCCACCATGATAGCCCTGCTTTGAGTCCTGTTTCTATTTATTATTATTGTATATACTCATTCTCTGCTCTCAGTTGTTTTGTTTATTCAGTGAAGGACTTTGGAGCCAGAAAAACCCAAATTCAAACCTCAGCCTCCCTACCAAGTTATGGGACCTTGAGCAGGTTACTCAACTGCATGTAAAATTCAGTGTCCTCCTCTACAAGATGGGGACAATAATAACTACCTTGCATGGCATATTAGTCTGTTTTATGTTCTTATAACAAAATAACCAGAGGTTGAATAATTAGTATAAAGAAAAGAGGTTTTTTAAGCTCACATTTTTGGAAGCTAAAAGTCCAAGATTGGGCAACTTGTTTGGCCCCAGATGAGGGCAACTGTGGCTGTATCACATGGCAGGAGGGAAAAGCAGGAGAAGCAGAAAGGAAAGCAGCTGTGTGCAGAAGGGGGCAGGCACATGTATTAACCTAATTTCATAAGAACTCACTCTTAGGAGAACTGACCTGGGCTTTGTGAGAACTACATTAATACCCTTTGAGCAGCACAATGACCTAACCACCTTCCCCTAAGCCCTACCTCTTAAAGGTGCCACCATTGCATATTACCACCACATTAGGACCAAGCCTCTCTGGGGGCAAAGCACATCTGACTCATAGCACAAGGTTACAGAAGGCAGATGTCCACAGTGATTAGCACAGGGCCTCATGAGAGGAATGGGAGCCAGTGGATGAATGGGAGGCCGGGCTATTTGGGTACAGTAGAATGTCCTGAATGCCAGGCAAGAGCCCCTAAAGGTCCCCATTAGAGGGATAGGCACTGCAGTATAAAAAAAAGAGGATCCCTTGAGAAAGGGACCAGTGGGATCAGAGCTGCACTTTCCAAAGTCAAACTAAAGTGTGCTGAAGAGCAGTGCGGATCAGTCAGGAGGCCACCGTGCTGGTTCCCATGGGAACAGGCACTGGAGTGGGGTCCTGTCAGCTGCTGCAGAAGATGTGGGGCAAGGGAAGGTCCTGGCTCCAGAACAACTAAGTTCTGGGTCCCTGTGATGGTCCCTTGGTCATGAACAGAGATGACAATACAGAATAAAGAGGTCATCTGTGGGAGAAAAAGGCTCTTGGTTTGTTCCTGCTGCTGTGGAGATACCACACTCAGTCTGTCTCTCTGACTTCCTTGAACTGGAACATGAATGACTCTGCCCATGTGACAGGGAGGGAAGGTGTATTTGGGCTCATGGTTTCAAAGGCTTCAGTCCATTGTCAGCTGGCTTTGTTGTCTCTGGGCCTGTGGTGAGGTTGAACCCCATGGGGAAGGGTGTGGTGAAGCAAAGCTACTGTCTCATGGAGGTCAAGAAGCAGAGAGAGACACAAGCATGACCTTCATGGCACACCCCCAAGGCCCTGTGTTCCCCAACTAAGCCGGCCTCCTACAGATTCACCAGCTCACTGTGGCCCGTGACGCGCCAGTGCCCTCACGGCTCAGTCATCTCCCAGAGGCCCATCTCTGAACACTCCTTCACTGAGGACCAAGCTTTCAATACATGAGCTTTCGGGGAACATTTCAGATCCAAGCCACAACACTCCAACCTCTGGCCCTATCCACGTTCTCTTTCTTGAGGATCCTCTGAGTTTCAGCAGCACCCCTGGGCCCTCAGTGTGCTCTGGCCCCTCCCAGGCTCCTCTTCCACATTCATCACCATGCACATCTCCATGTGGATACCCAGCTAAGGCCCAGCTCCTGTAGGCTGTCTGCTGTCCCCTGGGCTGCACACTGCCCCGTGCCTAGTGTTTGAGCACCGTCATCATCCTGAGGCCAGTCCTCTATACGAAACCCCTTTGTTTAAATATCTGAGTTTCTGTTGACTGGTGGAAACACCATGGCCAGGAAAGCCAGGGCTCAGAAAGGGGAGGGAAGTAAATGGAAAAGGCTAGTCTTTAAGCCCTGGGGGCAGAAGCCCGATGCTGGGGTTTAAGGAGGGGAGCTCTGCCAACCCCACGACCCAGTTCTCATGGGGTTTAGTTTGTAGTGGCTGTGAGACTGAGCACTCTCTGTTTTCAGCCATCTGGGCTTACTGTTTTTGAAGCGCTTATTCATCCTAGACTCCTCCCCCCTTTTGTTTTTTTGACTTTGTCTCATGTATTCTAGATATTTGTCCTTTCTTGGTTACTTGTGTTACAAATACCTATTCTCATTGCAGAGCTTGCCTTCCTTTCAAGTGGTGCTGAGAATTGAAGTCAGCACCCCGCATGTGCTAGGCAAGCACTCCACTGCTGAGCCCCAGCCCCAGCGAGGTTCTTAAATTTAACATGGCATTTTTTTCCTTTATAATTAATGTGCTTGGCATCTTGATTGACTTATCTTCTCTATTTTGAGGTCAGAAAGATATTCTGTATTCTGAAAACTTTATAGATTTGCTTTCCCATATAGAGATTTCTTTAAATTATAAGATTTTTTTTTAAAAAAAATAAGGGGTATGAATTCAACTAATAGTTAAGGAGCAAAGCAGACTGGAGATGTGGCTCAGTGGTAGAGTGTTTTCCCAACACGCACAAGTCCCAGGTTTGATCCCAGCATTGAAAAAAGTAATAAGCAAAATAAAACAAAGCAAACCAAAACAAATTCCTGTACTCTCTTCACTCTCTTCCCCATCTGTTTCGTTTTTAAAAACTTTTCTTCCTTCTAAAGTGCTTTTAAAAGATAGTGCTTTTAATTATCTTTTAAGATTTATTTCTAAAAACATCTTTTTTGGGGTTCCCAACATTAAAATACTTTGGCCAGGCATACAGCTCTAAGCTGTTATTCCCCTGGGTCTTTAAAACATGTTGTGCTGTCTTCTGACAGCTGACTTTGGAAATGATCTTTTCTTCCTCAGGTTGCTTTGGAGACCACCCCTTTCCTGGATTGCCTTCAGTTCCTCTTAACTGTGTCTGGGTCTTTTTGGCAGGGCGGGGGGTACTGGGGCTCAAAGGCAGGGGCACTTGGCCACTGAGCCACATCCCCAGCCCGATTTTGTATTTTATTTAGAGATAGAGTCTTCCTGAGTTGCTTAGCACCTCACTTTTGCTGAGGCTGGCTTTGGACTTGTGATCCTCCTGCCTCAGCCTCCTGAGCCCCTGGGATTACAGGCGGGTACCACTGCACCCAGCCTGTGTTTGGGTTTTGACTTGTACTTATTTTTATTTTGTTACTGGAGATTGAGCCCAGGGGAACTCTATGTTTTTATTTTTTAATAAATTTTTTAGTTCTCGATAGACACAATGCCTTTATTTATTTTTATATGGTGCTGAGGATTGAATCCAGTGCCTCACACATGCTAGGCAAGCGCCCTACCCCTGAGCCGAAACCCCAGCCCACATTTTTTAAAATTTTTGAGACAGGGTCTCCTCCAGTTGCCCAGGTTGGCCTTGAATTTGTGAGGCTCCTGCCTCAGTCTCCTGAGTTGCTGGGAGTCACCATGCCACTTGTACTTATTATTTTGGTATCTGGGGTTACTGTGAAAATAAATCACACATCTGACTTGAAAGTGAGAATGGCACTGTAGGAGGGAGGTAGGTCTTGTAGACATCCCTTTGTTCTTGGTCCCTGCCTGCAGCGTGACAAAGCCCACCCTCTCCCACAGGAGCCTGGTGACCAGCAGGGAAGCAGAAGCCTTGTGGGGTGGGTAAACAGGGAACAGAAGTCCCCAATGCCCAGGAGGTGAGGGGAAGGTGGCCCCATGGTTATGAGACTTCAAAAGGCTATTTGAAAGGGGTCACAGTGTTTGCTAGGAAAACATTAGGCTCTTTATTTTGTAGAGAATTCTTTTTCCACCTAGTACTGTCTTAAGTGGAAGGCTGGATTTCTTTCCCCTCCTTGGTGGACACACGGTTCACACTTAGGTTGGAATATTCATGGATTACAACTGTTCACTTCCATTAGAAGAGATCCATGAGGGAGATGTGCAGACCCGAGTCATAAACTTTCTTTTTAGGTATTTCAATTGCCTGATTATACAATTCTTATAAATCTAGCAGATTTGATTTCTCAGTATGGCAAAACTACCATTCTCTTAGATGTTTCAATACTGTTTATCAATTTAATATGACTTCAGTTTAAAAGTCCCCATTTCAAATTAAGAGTTAAAAGGCTATTCCTATAAGAGCGGCATTTTCTATCACATTTCAAGTGTATATGATAGCAGATATGCATAGATGCCTTATTAATCCATAAGTGTAAGTTTATGGTTTTATTTCTTCAAGCCTTTTAAAAAGTCTTGTTGGATTAGAAGGTGAAAGCTCTTTAAGAAAACACTATTTTCCCTGGTAACTGAGATAATTAACCATCAGAGATTTTACAATTTTTTCCTGAGTCTTTAATGAGACAAACCTACTGCCTCTCTGTAATCTTGAGTGTGATCACTTAGTCCCTTCTCTGGATTCAAGTTATAACATTATAGTGGTCCTTTGTTTTCTAAAGGGAATTCATTCTAAGACCCCTAGGAATGCCTGATACTGCAGATTTTTCCCCCATACATACATAACAATGATAAAATTTAACTTATAAATAAGCACAGCAGGAGATTCATAACAGTAATTTAACAGATCAATTATAACAATTTTCTGTAATCAGATTGCTAGTATCACTACTCCTGTACTTTGGAGTAATAAGGGTCACCTGAACACAAGCATTGTGACACTTCAACAGCTGATTTAATAATTGAGATGGCAAAGTGTCTAATGGGCAGGTAGCATATACAGTGTGAATACACTGAACAAAAGGATGATTTTATTCATCCTTTTGGGATGGAGCTGGATGCATGAGATTTCATCATGCTACCCAGAATAATGTACAATCTTAAAGTTAGGAATTGCTTATTATCTAGAATTTTCCATTTAATAGTTTTCGTTTGCAGCTGGCTGTGGGTAACTGAAACTGGGAAATGTGAAGGCTGGGATGTGCATAGCTGCTGGGCTTCCTTCTGCTTGTTCACAGAAGCCTGCAGCTCCCACAAAGGCTGAAGAGTTCTCAGATGGATTTAATTTTTATGATCATTGGACCTAATGGAATCTTGTACCATGTCATATTTTTAGGACCATCCAACTTTTAAGAAGCCTTAAAACCAGATCTGATTAAAATTTTGGCTATCTCCTGCATTTCTCTCTGCTTGGAATCATAGCTTTATGGGGTCTTTGTATTGATGTCCTGGTGGGTCAGAAACTCGTTTCTAAGAGACGTATTTGCAATTTACCAATGTCCATTAATACAATAAATCATCAATATTACAAACATAACCAAATAGTAAGACTTGACAGTAACATCTTTTATCCTACATTCTCTCAGAATATCTGAACTTTTGTGAGGATAATCATGGACTCATGGCTCTTCATACATATTTGAATTTGATACTGAATTGGCCTAATTTCTGTAGGGGAGCACCTTGGGGTTGTTTCCTGAATGCTTTGACTGGCCCCATTTTTATTTGAACCTTTGCTGCTTTCCTTCACATAATATCTTGCCTTATTTATTTCTAAACACTGTTATCATCATCCCCTTCTTCAAGAATCTCTAGTTCCTTTATACACACAGACAGACACTATATATATATATATATATATATATATATATATATATATTTTAGTTGTTGATGGACCTTTAATTTATTTGTTTATATGCAATCTGAGAATACAACCCAGTGTGTCACACATGCAAGGTAAGCGCTCCACCACTAAGCCACAACCCCAGTCCATATAGTTCCTTTTTTAAAAAAAAAAAAAAAACACTTAATTTTTAGTTGTAGGTGGACACAATAGCTTTATTTTATTTTTATGTGGTGCTGAGGATCTAACCCAGTGCCTCATACATGCTAGGCCAGCTCTCTAACCCTCAGTCACAACTCTAGCCCCTGTAGTTCCTTTTAATGGGAAAAACTAGAGATATCCCAGGATCTGAGCACCAGGGTGCACTTTGGAGTAATGTTGCTCTGAGGCCATCTCAATGGACAGAGCTAGAAAAGAGAATTGTTTATTTATTTGATACTAGAGATTGAACCCAGGAGTACCACTGAATCACATTTCTAGTCCTTTTTGAGACAGGATCTCAATAAGTTGCTTAGGGCCTTGCTAAACTTTTTTTTTTTTGTACCAGGGATTGAACTCAGGGGCACTTGGCTACACAGCCACATCCCCAGCCCTATTTTGTATTTTATTTAAAGACAGGGTCTCACTTAGTTGCTTAGTGCCTCACAGTTGCTGAGGCTGGCTTTGAACTTGCGATCCTCCTGTCTCAGCCTCCAACGCCACTGGGATTACAGGCGTGTGCCACTGCATCTGGCGGGATCAATATTTTTTGCCTAGCTTCTTTGGTACACAGAAAATATTCCAGTGAGGAACATAGTAATTCATCTCTTGTTCAGTGTGGCTTTTCAAATATTCATGTGATGGACAGTCTGGTTCTACTGTCCACTTTGCTTTCATCTCAAGGGTCCTGGAATTCAAATAGCTGGTATCTTTAAGTCCTTAGAAGGTGGTAGCTCTGTCTACAATATCCTAAGTTTCATCTTAAACCATCCTGTTTATCTATTTTCACTTAACATAGTTATAAGATTCACGCATTTGTGAGCTTTATCCAAACATGCCAATTCCACCTCCTACCATATAATTTCTTATATCTTTACACTACTGGTAAACATGCTTTTACTCAATCCTGTTTTGGTCTTAAAACTTTTAAATTTTACTTAATTTTTTTCTGAACAAATGTTATACATACTGTAACACTTAAGATCCTATAAGATCATCTTTTAAAAACATGTGACATTCCCTTAGCAATTAAATATCATGTTACATATTGTTCTATCAAGACTTAAAGTGAATAAATTCAAATGATTCTCCCAGTTAGCATTACCTTGAGGTTGCATCAGGAGATGTCTTTTCTTTAACTAAAGGGAAATCAAGAAGGTAATCACTATTTTGGATTTCTCTATGATTAAGAAAGAATAGCACACTAAAGATAGGATCTTAAGGTTTTATGTGAAAGCATCTTTTTATTTTTAATGTTCTCATCAGTGCATTATAGTTATACAAAATGGGGTGAAATTATCTTTTTAATTCACATCTTGCTTTCTCTTTACTATTATCATTGTGTTACCTAGAAACAACTCTAGTGTAGAACTCAAGAGTTCTTTGGATAAATATCAAACTTCTAAGAGCAATAAACAACATTAGAAAAGTAGCCAAAATGTAATAAAATACAATTAATCAATACATTTCTTAGCTTCATTATATAATTATAATGAATCATTTATGGAAATTTAAGGGGCATTTAATAAAAAAAATTTCTATTTGGAAAAATACCCAAATTTCAAAGAAAGACTCTTCATGTTGTATAGCTTTTTTTTTTTGGCCAACAAAAGCCTCATGATTTCAGTTTACTTAAATTATTTTGTTTTGGAGGACGCTTTTTCAAAGAGATGGTTATTCTGATCCCCTGTGATCTCTGAATATCATTTTAAGCTGTTTTGAACACTCCATCATGGTGATGGAAGCAATGGATTCTTTCATCTACAGACAGACTGTAACTGCTAAGAATAAAATATTCAGTTACAGATATTGAAATTTCAGCATCCACCCAGCACTTCCTACTGGACTGGGATTTTAATTTCTCAACTCTGGCCATTTGTTGAGAGTACTGAGTACTTTCCAAGCTCAGAGGGGTCCTGATTAATGTCTCCTGGGGAGGAACTGCCATCTGGGGGGGGGCAGGTGGGGGCAGCTGGACAGCTCCCTCTGGTGGTGACATCCTTTTGGCTGGCACTTTGCCTTATACTCAATTATTATTTCTAGGGCATGGCTTCCTGAGGGCCGACTAGCTCTTACCAGGAAAGCCAGTCATTCTGGTGGGTTACTGAGGTGTGCTTCCATGACACTTGTATTCTGACAAACCATAAAGGCTTGCTTTTAAACTCCTAGTCTGTAGTCTTCTCTTCTACAACAGTTTGGAAATGTCTAGATAGGGTATAATAGAGGTGGATTTAACAGTGTTTCTCAAACTTATTGTGTTTGTGTCACCTGGGGATTTTGTTAAAATGCAGATGTTGATTTTCGGTCTAGTGAGGCCTAGGATCCTGCATTTCTAGTGAGCTCCCAGGTGGTGCTGATGCTGCTGGTCTAAGGGCTGCACTTTGAGTCCCAAGGGCCTGTAGGATGAGGATCAGGTACATCCACTCCAGGTCTTAGTTTTGCACCTTTCCCTTCCCCTTTGAAGATGATGAAGCTAAACTGTACCTTGACTCTCTCTCTGAAACATCAACCAAAGTCATTGTAGGTAGGGATCCTGAACAGAGGAGCTTGCTGTGTGATCGTTTAACCTCTCTTACTGTCCTGCTATATCTTCCTTCCTCTATTGCTTCTCTAGGCGTGAGTAATATCAGTGCTCTTCAAGCCTTGTACAGTGATGCATGCCTGCAATCCCAGCAACTTGGGAGACTGAGGCAGAAGGATGTCAAGTTTGAGGTCTGCCTCAGCAACTTAGCAAGATCATCTCAAAAAATATAAAGGGCTGGGGGGTGATTTTCAGTGGCAAAGTGACCCAAGTGCTATTTCTAGTACAAAAAAAAACAAAGAAAGAAAGAAGAAAAAAATTAGTGCTCTTCAAATCACATGTTAGTAAGGGGGCTCACCCACTTCTTAATCATGTTGAACCATGATAGTCCCCATTCCTTATAATCTAGAACTGATATATAGGATTGACTCCAAAATGTTATTTTCCCATGTTCTGAGACCATGACATCTCGAAACATCTACAGGTAGAGCTAGACAGCTTCCATAAGTCTGTGGGAAACTGAGGTTGCAAGACCCTTAAAGTACTTGGAAAGACTGGGGATGTTGGTGACATTCAGGAGTAGATAACCTATCCATCTCTAGGAGGGTGAGGAGGTGGCTCTTTCCCACTGTAATCCAGCAAACTTTAAGGAAGCTTCTGAAAGTGAAACATTTAGGATTTATAAGTCTGGTAAACCCCCTTTTACCACTAATTTCTGACCTACAGCCTGGGTTATCATGAAGGGGCCGAGTCCCTCCTTGAGGTACTCATTCATTTCCTTCTCCAGTGATGTCCCATAGGGAGGTCTAGGATGTGCTTCAGTCCTCTGCTCATCACTCTGACTTCTATTTCTGGTCCACAGCAATGCTTATTTTGTTTTTGAGCCCAGCTATTTCTTTCTGGACTCTGTTTTAAAACCTATTATTGCTAAGTGCAATGGAGAGAACTACTACATCATGTGACCAGAAGTCTGGGGTTCTGAGAGTGGGTATTCTACACTGCTGTGTTAAAGTAGATGGACAAATGGTCAGGGTACTTTAAAAACCCACCCTTAGTTAAGTAAAGATTTAGGAGTGGGTGGACCTAATTGTTTTCACTGCATTATGCCACCTTCTGAGGGCCAAGATAGCAAACAACTCAAGATCTTTGCTGTACTTCAAAAGAGTTCCAGGATACTGGTGACAGACTGCCTTTGAGGAATTGAGGTTCCACAGGAGATACCTGTCAGTAATAGTAATAATTATGATTCCTCGTCGGACAAGAACACTGTGAATCCTAAGTGATATTTCCTCTTTCTGCTGGTCACACATTGGTGACCCACATGTGGCAAGAGCACCTTGTACAGCCTTTTTGGTGCTGACTGGTCTTCAACTTCTGTTCTCTGCCTTTATTTTAAAAAGAGAAAATTATTATATTATGTCAGTTCATGTAATCTACCCCATATCCCTTTTTGCATGCATGAAGGATTAACATCATCTAATAAAAACTGCCTCACTCATTTCCCTAGCTGGATTGGGTGGAGGTTGTGTTAGCTCTTTGATTCCTGGTATGGTACCGATTAGCAAATTTTGGCTATTTGTGAGCAATATGTGTTGAGCACCTTCCATATCTATCTCCACCCCTAAGGGAGACTGGCCTTTGCTTCATAGGGTCCAGCATCCACTGGGAATATAACAACCCCCCAACCATCCTAGCTATCACACTCCCCCTCCCCAGAACACCTCCCTTTTCTATTACTCCAAACTCCAGGGCCTCTACCTGGCCCTTCCATTGCGTTGTCCCTCCACCCACGGTATGGCCTCCACCACCTCCTGGATCCCTCCGTGGGTGCAGCTTCAGCCTCCCAGAAGCCTGTCATCCCACATCGTTGGAGCAGCCTCCTTTCCACCCCACCTTCTCCTCTGGCCAGCTGTCCCCAATTCCCAGACGCCCTCTGGATGCAGTCTCTGACCTCACCGACCCCTGCACACCTCCCACGTGGGGGCTTCTCCCTGCATCACTGCACTCAGGTACCCGCCCCGCCCCGCGCGGTGTCCCTTCCCGGTGCCCGCGCTCCCCTGCCCGCGCAGCTTGTCTGTGGCGCGCCTCTTCCAGCCGGCCAGCGGGGCGGAGCGCGGCGGGCGAGCCTCCGGGGCCGCGGGCGCCGGCCATGCTCATCACGCTGTGCTACCTGTACTTGTGGGCGCGCTGGGGGCGCCGGCTGGCAGCGCTCGTGCGCACCACGGTGCCGCGGCTGCACGCCTCGCGCAGCTCCTTCACCTTCTGTGGCGTGGCGGCGCTGCCCGGCGGCGGCGCGCGCGCGTCTGTCTGAGCCGCGGCGGCGGCGTCTTCTGCGTCAGCGAGAGCCAAGTTGGCGGGCGGGTGGCGCGGGGCGGGGCCGGAAGCGCCGTGGGCTGTGCGCGGGCCCCCGCCGAGCCCGGCGGGCGGGGCAGGGCTCGCGGGCCCGGGACCCCGACCTCCCCGCAGTGCCGCGCGCGGACCCCCGTCCCGCGGTGGGCAGCCTCTGGGGGACCTGAGCGCGGCAGGAGGCTCGTCCCTGCTGGGAGCCGGACGTGTCCTTATCACAACACTCTCATGAGAACTAACCAGGGTGTCAGCAGAACTACATCAATTTCTTCCAAGGGCAGCACACCCAATGACCTAATCATCATCTCCCAACACTAACACACTGGGGACCAAGCTTTGAATATAAGAAACCTTAGGTGACAAACCATATCAAAACTATTTAATTTCCTAAGTATCTAGTAAATTAGGCTTCTTGGTTATGATGTCATTTATACATTGCTGCTTAATAAAAGTTACTGTATAGTTTAAAACAGCAACCTACCATTTCTCACAGCTTTGTGGGAATCTTTATTTTGGACTTGTCTGGGCTTATGAAAGTGGCTGCCTTCAGGTATCCTGGAGCTGAGCTCTTCCCATGTAGCCTCACCTATATATCTAGTGCTTCAGCTATAGTGGCTGGATTAACTGAGGTTTCTCCATGTGGTCCCACTCAGTGACAGCTCATATCTTGTGTATGAGTTAATTATTATTCCATAAAAAATGACCCTAAAACTTAGTGACTCAAAACAATAGCAATTTATTATTTCTCATGACTCTGTGATCGCACTTTGATCTACTTTTTTTTCCACCAGTACATTTGTTCAGCTACATTTAATTGAAAGATGGACAGGGAATGTACAATGTGGACTCAATCTTGCCTGGCAAGAGGTGCTTGGTGTTGCCTGGATGCCTTAGACCCCAGTTCTTCACCATATGGTCTTTCACTGCCTAATAGGCCACACTAATTGCCTTATATGGCAGAGTCAGGGCAGCATCCCATGATAGCAAAGGTAGAATATGTAAAGCCTCAAAAGGCCTAGGCTCCAGAACATAACATATTGCTTCTGTCACATCCTGTTGCTCAAAGAAAATCACAGGAGTAGTTTGGACCAAAGGGTAGAGAATTGGCTTCATCTATTGATAAAAGGTTCTGCAAAATATTGTAGCCATGATTTTCTTTCTATCAAAGGAACAATTTAAGATAGATATCATTGGCCAGGTGTGGTGGTGAACACCTGTAACCCCAGAAGATCAGGGGGCTGAGGCAGGACGATCACAAGCCCAAAGCCAGCCTCAGCAATTTAGTGAGGCCTTAAGCCACTTAGCAAGACCCTGTTTCAAAATAAAACATAAGAAAGGGTTGGGGAGGTGGCATAATGGTAAACCACTCCTGAGTTCAATCCAAATAAAAAGAAGAAGAAGAAGAAGAGGAGGAGGAGGAGGAGGAGGAGGAGGAGGAGGAGGAGGAGGAGGAGGGAGAAGAAGAAGATATGAAACATGGATCTCATGTTCTCCTGGAATAGGGTATAGTTAAATTACAGTATAGGGAAAATATTTTTTTTCCTTTTTTTCTTTTTGAATTTAGATATATTTCTGTTCCATGTTCATTTTCATTTCTCATTTTGTTCTTTTTTTATTGCATAGCCAATCTATGAATGGATTCTTATTGAAATATATTTAAGTAACATAATAATAGCAAATTCTTACATAGTAAGCATATACTATGCTCAATCTGAATTTTTATTAGTTCACTTAAGTTACACATAACATTAAGATTCATTTTGGCATAATTATAAAAGCATGAAATATAATTTGTTCTTATTCAGTCCCCATTTTCCCCATTTCCTTCCATCCTCCCTCTCCTTGTTCCTTTTCCTCTACTGATCTTTCTTCTATTTACTTATAGTATTTTTAAAATTAATGCCATAGATACACATAAAGGTGAGATTCACTGTGGTATATTCATGTATGTACATAGAAAATTTAGATCAGATACATTCCACCAATTTTCCCTTTTCCTGTCCCTCCTCCCTCCCCTTTAATAACATTCCTCCACTCCACTCATCTCTCTTCCATTTTCATAGAATCCTCCCATATTCTTCTTTCTTTTCCTTATTTTGGTCTAGCTTGTGCATATCAAAGAAAACATTCAACGTTTGATTTGCTGGGTCTGGCTTATTTCACTTAGTGTTATCATTTCCATTTTCATCTATTTACTGGCAAATGCCATAATTTCATTCTTCTGAAATGGGTATACATTGTGTGTGTGTGTGTGTGTGTGTGTGTGTGTGTTTGCGTGTGTGTGTGTGTGTGTGTGTGTGTGTATAATATATATATAACTTTTTTTTATCCATTTATCGGTTGAAGGGCACATAATTTGGATCCATCATTTGGCTATTTTTAATTGTGCTGCAATAAACATTGATGTAGCTGAATCCTTATAGTATACAAATTTTAGATATTTTGGATATAAACCTGAGTGGGATTACTGTTTCATATGGGTGTTTCAGTCCTAGTTTTCTGAAGAATCTCCATACCACTTTCCAGAGTAGTTGTAGTACTTTGCGGTCCCATCAACAATGTATGAGTGCACATTTCCCCCCACATTCTTGCCAACATTTATTATTACTTGTATTCTTGATAATTGCCATTCTGACTGGAGTACTATGAAATCTTAATATATTTTTGATTTATAGGTCTCTGATTGCTAGAAATATTGAAGATTTTTTTCATATATTTATTGGCCATTTGTATTTCTTCTTTTGATAAGTATCTGTTTGGATCTTTTGCTCATTTTATTATTTGGGTTATTTGGTTTCTTGATGTTTTTGCATTATTTATATATTCTGGATATTAACCCCCTATCTGAAGAGCAGGTGGCAAAGATATTCTCCCATTCTGCAGGCTATCTCTTTACACATTTAATCATTTCTTCACTGTGCAGAAGCTTTATAATTTGATGCCATCCCACTTTTTTTTTGGTTTAACTTCATGCACTTTGGGAGTCTTATTAAGGAAGTTGATAGCCAGGCTTCATTTTAAGTGTTTTACATACATTGCTTCATTTTATCCTCACAAAAAGTCTTTGAAGTAAGCATTTTGTAGATGAACTGACTCATAGAGAACTTACATAACTTGCCAAAGATCACATTACTACTCCCATATCTACTCTGCTATAGCTATCTTAGTTTTCCCTTACAATAATTTGGCATGCATTTCTTTAATCTATGTATTTCTATACATTTATGTATCTAATATGTTCATATGCATTTCCTTGCCTAAATTGGATCGCCTTATATGGAAGGTTCTGAAACTTCTTTTTTAACTCAAAATACAGCAAGATAGCACATTAATATGTATAGATCTATACTTATTGATGTGCCATCAATAAGTATAGATAGATCTACCTCGTTTAAAAAATAACCTGATACTGCTATGTGTATATACTATAATTTCTTTAACCATTTCTCTAATATTTGGTCCTCAGATTATTTCCAATTACTTCTTATTGAAAATAATGTTACAATAATCCTTCCTGAATTCGTTCTTTTATTTTTAATTTCAATATTTGTGCACTTGTATGATAATTTCTTTAAAATATGTCCTTAGAGTGAATTTAATGGACCAAATTCTGTTTGGTAGATACTGCTGACTATCCCTTTAATAAGGTTTCAACAAGAGTGTGTGAAAATGTCCACTTACCCTATACTCAATATTTTACATCATAAACAGTTTAAGATTCATGGACAATGGTATTGGACAAAAGTATGTCATTGATGTTTTAATATAAATTTGCTTGATTGTTAGTAATTGAAATTTTTTCAAAAGGTATGACTTTTCCTTTTGTAAAGAGTCTATTATATCATTTTCTCATAGATTTCATGTTATTTTGGTAATGAATTATCACACAAAATAAATTTCATGTTTATGTTGTGTTATTTACATATATTTATTTTTAAAATTTTCAATAATCTTTTGTATATATTTTCTCTCATTCTATCACCTGTTGTTATCAGGTGTCTCAGTCTTCTTCATGGAGACTAGGTTATATACTTTGCTTAGGAAGAACTTAACACCCAGCAAATTTTAAACATAGCCATTATTTTCTTCTATTGTTTTTAATACTTTGTAAAAATCATAACTTTAAAGTTTTTGTTCCTGGTTTTAATTGGGGGGCCGACTATTTTCTTTCTCCACTTGATAGGCCACTTTTTCTTTTTTGACAAACCCATCTTTTTCTCAGTGATATGAAGTTCATTATGAACCAATATTAGCACACCTTTTTAAGTGTGATCTTTTTTAAAAAAAAATCTTGCTTCTGTCCCCCTGATTTGAGTGACTTTCTTTGAACTAAAACCATGCTCTATTATCTTTTCATATTATGTTTTGACATATTTCAAGTAAAACATCCCTCTTTCTCTTTCACTCTTTTTATAAAAAAATATTTGTATTTACAAAGTTATTTGTATGCCTTTCCCACCTATATGAACTGTGGGGATTGAACCTGAGGGTGCTTTACCATTTAGTTACATCTCCAGCCTTTTTAAATTTTTTTAAATTTTGATACAGGTTCTCACTAAGTTGCCCAGGCTGGCCTCAAAATTAATCCTCCTGCCTCAGCCTCCCTTTCAAGTATCTAGAATTGCAAGCCTGTGCCTCTATTCACAACTAACCTCTATGAACCTATATGAAGAAAAGCTTCCTACTACCTAGAATTTACTGTTCACTGATATAATTTTTACTGATATAATTTCTCTTTCTGAGGTGTAATGGAAAATTGTTTGTAGATTTAGGTTATCATAAAAAGAGAATTAAGTTTAAGAAAGTATTTGTATTTACTAGAGGAAAGTTATCTGTAATACCAAGGAACAACCTTATGTCAGAGAGGAGTATCCATAAGAGAAATCCACAAGAAATTAGGTGGGGAAACTGCCTTGGAAAACAGTCATGAACCAGACATCTCTAACTTTAATTCCCATCAGGGTTTGACCCTCACTATACACTTATCCACCAAGGAGCCCCAAACTCCTTTTACCTGACTATACACCTGTTAGGGACCCTTGCCTTTAGCAAATGTAAGTAAACCAAACACTGAATAACTGGCAGTTTGTTATTGTTTCATTTTTCTTTATGATTTGAAGAACAAAAGGAAAAAAGAAAGAAAGAAGGGGGCAATAAAGCCAAATAAATAACACATAATCCTCTCTGGTCATAGCAGAATGTCATTAAAAATAAGGAGAAAACTACTAGCTACATCATTTTATAGAGTTGTTGTTGCTTCATCTACTTATTTTATGCCTGCTTTTCTTGTACTTGATACACACACATATAATGATATATGCTATTAACAGAATGTTGGTTAATAAGTGTATTCAATTTATGCTTTTAAGCCTTTGGATATCCTTAATTTCAGGGGTAGACTATTTAGGTTCAATCTCTAAAATTATTCCACAAACAAAGTAAATATGTTCTATCAAGCATTAGTTTTCAGTATGCCTCTTTTTTATCTTACTAATGTAAAGATGTTGCATTGCATGTTGTTCCATCACAGGAAGACTGCCAAAATTATTAATATAATTTCTTTAGAGGAAAGGAGGATAAATTGTTTTCCTGATGTATGTGTAAAATTTAAATGAAAATGAATGTGATTTGAGTGTTAGTATTCATGGCTGCTAGTTCTTCTCTGTCAATTTACATTTATATTCTTAATGACTAGGTTGAGCCTAGGGAAATTTAAAACTCAATTTCATTAATGCTATAACTTCCATAGGAATCTCAATATGCATACAAGTTCCTAGATTGTGGATTTATTGAATGAGACTATAGCAGCTAAGCATAATTGCTGAGTGGTTATGATGTTTAAATATGTACTGTCAATTTTGATTTTCAAAATTCCTCTGGGACTAATTCCAATGTACAAAAAATTTTAAAAACATAAATCTAATATAGTAATGAATTTTAACATCTTTAAAATGGAAACATGACATTTCGGAACCATTGCCAATCTCTGATTAAATGATTTAAACTAGATCATGTTTTATATTTTAAACAATTACATTTACATACATGATGTTTGCCATTACTTAAAACCTGGGGTTTGCAAATTCACCTCACTAAAGTTTTTTTCTTTAATCATTTATATTACAAATATAATAAACTACTCCCAGTTGGTAGAAATACTATTAATAATAATACATTACCAAACAATAATGATGTACACTGAGTGTCAGATATATTTTCCTATTTTTATAAGCTATATTTTGACGGGCTTTAAACATATTACATGTAAAGATTACATTTATGATGTAAGCTTTTGGAGAGAAAAATCTCTGAATATTTCACAATTCTTTAGCAGAAATGACACTTTATCCTTAATGCTACTTCAATCATTTTGATTAGACTACTCCCTATATCACCCTTAATGGTGTCTTAGAATTATAACCATTTTGGAGAAGCTCTAAGTTCTAATACTTTACCTTTTACCCTTTTGCAACTCCAGGACACAAGAATTTTGGTTTAAAGATTCATTATCTTACTGCCCTCTTTTATAACCTGCAGTTGAAGTCTTTCCTATAAGTTTCATTAACTTGCAACAGTAATAAGGTAGGAAGAAGAGAAAGGGAAAAAAAACTATGATATGAGGAAAAAGTAGAATAAGGATGATAAATGAAATACTACATACTACTGTGCAGAGGTGATCAAATTCTCTGCTTCCAGGCATATGTTTGGCTACACTCAAGCATAGAGTCATGATTCTCGAGCAAGCTGGTGTTGTAGGGACAAATGAGACAAGGCACCAAAGATAGCAGGAAACAGTTTTATTTGGCTGCAGCCAGGTTCAGAGGGTACAGCCTTTGCTGTAATCAATCAATCCCCCTGAACCCCGAGTTCAGGTAGTTTCAGAGTTTTATACGCAACATATAAGCGGAGGGGCTCAGAAGTTCACAGTCTGCAGAAGTTCACATACAAGGAGCTTTTTCTTTAACTGTTCTGGGCATGTTAACTCTTCAAGGACAACACCTGAGAAGGGGAGAGCTTCTTCTCTTCTTTCTATCCTCCCCCTGCCAGCTGTTACCATGGAGCCCATTTGTAACATCTTAAAAATGTAGACATCTCTGTGAAGCCCAGCTCAAGGCCAGAGGCCTTGTTTGCACATTTCTTCAACGTACTGTACTGGATACGTTTGTGAAAAACTAGTAAGGTGGTGTCCAGCACCTGGAGTGCTGGTATCTTCTTGGCCAGTGGTCAAGTAAACAGGGTGCCATGAAAATAGGAAGTTTATCTACAATGGACTCTTTTGCTGACAGTCCTAAAATGATCCATGGTGAAGAGGGCTTTTCTGTGGAGAAAGGGGGTGCCACTTCACTGGAACACAGGTAAAAAGCCCTACCTGACACCTATTGAATAAGAGTCTTCAGGAAAAGGTGCTTTTAAAAATCAGTTTCATTAAAAATCACTTTTAGTACATCTTAAATTTGGACATGCTGGTTTTTACTCTGGAACACAGTATGCAGATTCCTCAAAAAGCTAGGAATGGAATCACCGTTTGACCCAGCTATCCTACTCCTTGGAATATGTCCAAAGGATTTGATATCAGCATACTAGAGTAATGCAGCCACATCAATGTTTATAGCAGCTCAACTCAGAATAAACTATGGAACCAACCTATTTGTCCTTCAACAGATGAATGGATAATTTAAATGTGGTACATTTACACAATGGAATATTACTCAGCCATAAAGAAGAATGAAATTATGGCATTTGCTGGAAAATGGATGTATTGGAGAATATCATGCTCAGTGAAATAAGTCAGTTCCACCAAAGTGAATTTTTGAATGTTTTCACTGCTCTGTGGAAGTTAATCCATGATAATGAGGTGGGAAAGAGGAAGAATAGATATTCAGTAGGTTAAAAGGGGGGTAATGAAGGGAATGAAGGAGAGATAGGGAAAGGAAAGACAGTGGAATGAATCTGACATAATTTTACTATGTGCACATATGAATACACCATAGTGAATCCCATCATCATGTACATCCATAAGAATGGGGTTCCAATTGCATAAAATATATTTCATGCTTAATAATTATATAAAAATTAAATGTACTGTCATGTATAACTGAAATGAGGCAATAAAATAAATAATAAAAACTAAGAACAATAAATAAATAAATAAACTTATTGTAATTTGATGTTATTTAATCAGTAGTTTTTCTATTGTCCTGGCACCTTGTCCCTGCCATATAAAGAAAACAATTTTTAAATTAATAAACTGGTGTTTTTTCTATTTTTTCTCAAATACTTATTTGTCTATAAAACCAGCCTCCTTTTCTTGGACCATTAGAACACTTATTGTTTTATTTTTTGATGAACATTATTAATTATGTGTATCACTGAAGTTTAGTGTGATATTTCAACTCATGCATACAGCATACACAATTCAAATCAAGGTGATGTAACATTTCCTTCTTATCCTTTATTTATTTTTGGAGTCTTCAAGTTTCTCTCTTCTAGATCTTATTAAAATAAAATAGATGATAGATTTTTCTGAACTCTATTCATCCCACTGTGCTGTAGAACACCAGAACTTATACCTTTCCGTGTTCTGTAGCCATTATCTGCCCTCCCTGTATCAACCCCACCCTTTCCAATGCCTAGTAATTACTTTCCTAATACTCAGTTCAACATTTTTGCAAGCTATTGAAATGTTTATTTTATGGAATTAAATATTACTCCATTCTAGAATTGAAAGCCAAAGTCAATTAAGATCTTTAAACCAGATTGCTGTGATTTACATTCTTTCTTTTAATAATTTTTCTTATTGTTGTAGATGGACAGTATGTATGTATGTATGTATGTATGTATGTATGTATGTATGTATTTTTATGTGGCACTAAGGATCAAACCCAGTGCTTCACATGTGCTAGGCAAGTGCTCTGCCACTGAGATACAGCCTCAGCCTATGATTTTCATTGTTTGAAAGAGGTAAATAAATTTTATATGGCCATCCACCTCTCTCTGATATTTTAGGATAGTGTTTAGATGTATGTAAGACAGGCTCTAACTGTATTCAGCCTTTCTTTCAACTATTAGTGAGTTGTCTACTCTGTGCCATAATAAACGTTGGAGAATCAAGAATATGATATATATATTCAAGATATTTGAATAAAACAGAGTGCTTTGCTCTTTAAACTAAGCTGTCATGTGCTCTCATAACAATTCTATACAGTGAAACCTATTTCTTAAATCATAAAACAATAGAATATCCTTCCTTTATGTCAGGGTTCAACAATTTTTTTCCCTAAAAAGTCAGATAATAAATATTTTTGGCTTTTCAGGTCACACAGTCTCTGTTAAAACTACTCAACTCTGCAGTTGTAGTATGAAAGCTAATGGACAACACATAAATGACTATAAATGGCTATGTTGCAATAAAATTTATTTATGGAAGAAAACTAGTTTAGCAATAAATCCTTTTAGTGCAACTTAAACTTGTACATCCTGGCTTATTTCATGGTCTAGAAAAATAAATAATTATATTTGACAATAGCTATGGAACCACCTGACAGACAACTGCATTCCTTTAATTCTTCCCAAATCATGGTATTAAAATGAAAAAAAAGGAAATTTTATGTATATTTCAGCTCCTGCCATCTCCTACCCAGAATTATGTGATTATCAATTATGTATTAATATTTATTAAAATTTAGCTCTGGCAATAAGGTATATTCTCTAGTACACCACTTGTATTTTGTTTCTCTCCTCTTTACCTCCATTGATGAGAGAGGGATTTTCATTTTAGGTTTATGAATGTGGTTGAACACATGACACCTCACACTGAAGAAATGAGATTGGTAGCAGTTTAATCACAATATCCACAGCCTAGGAAAGAAAGATACCACAGGACATACAGAGCCCCACAAGGGTTGCACTCTGGAATGGAGTGAAGGACCAGGTGCTATGGGAAGCATGCTTGTAGTTTTGGGAGGGTTAATCCAAGTGCCTTCCTTAATCTAAACAGGAAGTAAGGATTGGAATGTTTGAATACTTTTAAGACTGCCAGAGAAATGACACCCATGATTCAGAAATAAGCAAGAACTGCTCCTGGGCTCCTTGATAAGGATGATTATTATATTTAGAGGGCCTTTTCCGTGGAAGCAGATTGGGAAGGAAAACTTATAGTTAGACCTTTTGAAATTAGTCAAGAGACTTCTCAGAAGAAAGAATTCTTGGACTGAAACATAAGGCTCAGATAGAATTAGACAGGTCCTGAATTAGAAGTAAATAGTGCTAAATTGAATGAGATGAGGAAAACGGGATTTTGTTTCGGAGGCAGCCAATGTCAGGATACACAACACAGTATATGCTGTCACACTGGGAAAGTCCTTCTATGGGGAACAGAGGGCCTCCAAGCCCTGGGAAAGAAAGGAGGCTCTAAGAAGGTCCCTGTTTTCCTGAGGCTCACCTGGACAGATGTCCCCAGAGTCTTCCAGACACCTGTCCTAAGCCAAAATGTGGGTAAAAATTCTAGCAAGCTATTGTTTTGGTTTGTTTTTATTTTAAACATGGTAGGTAATTTATACTGTGGAATAGAAGGCTCTGGACTCTATACATGATCTCTCTTTCTGTTGTTTCTTTTTATTAACATGTATTAGTTGTACATAATAGTGGGGTGCAATGTGACACCTCACACATGCACACGGTATGCACTGGTAAAATCCAGACTTCCTTTGTCTGCCCTTCCCCTCCCCAAGACACGTCCCAACTTCTGTCAATCACTATTTTATATGCAGGGCAACTTTTTCAGCTTCTACATATGAGAGAGTGCATGCAGCACTCATCTCCCTGTGTCTGTCTTATTCCACTTAAATGTCCTTTGGCTTCATTTATCTTACTGAAAACGATGGGATTCTACTTTTCCTTATGTGTATATGGACATGCAGGCTGATTCCCAGTCTTAACTATTTCAAATTGTGATGGGATGGATACATTTTGGTTCTGTATATAAACCCAGCAGTGGGATTGTAGGATATGGTCGTTCTGTTTTCAACTTCTTGAGAAACCTCCTCTTATGCTTTCATAGTGGTTGTAGTAAGCCCACACCACCAGCAGTTCACATGATCTTTCACACATCCAGCTAAACTCCCTAGTTTCTGAGAAGTTGGGTGTGGTGGGGGAGCAGCTCAGTCTGGCCTCTGGTCCACCCCGAAATCCTACTCACGGTAGAGGATTCCCCAAGGACTACTGCCAGCCTACTCCAGAGTGGCCAGGGAATAGGGAATTATAACAAGAAGTGTGGGCCACAGAGGCCATGCCAGGCTACTGATCAAATGGCCCCCAGCTCAGTTAGGCAACCGGGGTCTCTCCGTTGCAGCTCCAGGACAGAGTACACCATGTCCTCAAAGTTCTGCCCTAAAAGGTGGCTGCTTCCTTCCCGTCTTTCCTCACTCTTGGTTTTCTCTTTTTTCTCCTCTTGTGCAATTTTCCAGCTTGGTAGAGCTCACTTCCTGGGTGCCTTGGCCTGTCATCTGGACCAAGCCACTGCCTGGCTTTCCCCCCTGTGTACTCTGAGTAGAGACCCCACACCTCGGCCAGGAGCCCATTCTTCCTGTTACTATGGATTCTCAGAGCCAGAAGCTAGAAGCAGGAAGTGGGAAGCAGGAAGCAGGAAGTAGGAAACCACACAGCTATCAGTGCTTCTTCAGGAGTCCTTCCTCTGGGCCCTAGTCTGTGAGACTGTGGAATCTGACCTTGGGGTTTGCCATAGTTTGGATCTGGACTGTTTCCCAAAAGTACATGGAGTAAAGGCTTGGTTCCCAGTGAGGTCTCTGGACACAGGAAACCCTCAAGGAGGGGCCAGTCGGTTGTGCTGAGGTCACTGAGGGTGTGCCCTTGAGGGAGATACTGGGACCTCCAATTTCCTTCTTCCTTTTTTTCACTTCCTGGCTATGAGTTGAGCAGTTTTACTCTGCCACTCATTTCTGCTATCATGAGCTGCTTTGCCACAGGCCCAAAACAGGGCTAATTGATCATGGACTGAAACCTCCAACACTGTGAGCCAAAAAGAAACCTTAAATAAGTTGGTTTATCTCAGGTATCTGTTAGAGTGATGGAAAAGTCACTGACATATGGTAAAACTATACAAAATACCTGAGAATAATACAATTATTGATTGGGATGTTGATTTCAGCTACTAGGAAGATAACAATGTGAGAAAGAAAAAATACTGGAGAGATATTGGAAAAATAATGTTAATAATGATTATTTGAATACGCTATTGGAAAAACCTGTTACACCCATTTAAAAAGTGTCTATAATTTTCTTCAACTACGGAAATTAAGCATGGCTTAGCTGTGTCCCACTTTTCTGGTGTATAACTCTGGTAGTACGATATAAAAATAACAAGACAGAATTACCCTGTAACAAACATGAGTTTGGACACCTCACTGAGACATATCATATCAAATACCATATTTGTGCAACTTCCTTTTCATGGCTTTTTTTTTCATGGAAACACTGAGTACAAATTAAAGTGTTTTGAGTCACAAAGTATTTTAAATATCCTTTAAAATCTGTATCTATTGCACACATTATCAAAGGAGGGAGATTGCACATGGGGTTAAAATTTGAGGGGATACATGTGTGCAAAACATAATATTCATTTTTTCAGTTTTTAAAAAATTTATATATGACAGCAGAATGCATTATAATTCTTATTACACATATAGAGTACAATTTTTTACATCTATGGTTGTATACAAAATATATTCACACCATTTTGTGTCTTCATGCATGTGCTTTGGATAATAATTACCATCACATTCCTCCATCTTTTCTAGCCCCATGCCCCTTCCCTTTCCCTCTAATACCTCTGCCCTATGTAGAGTCTGTCTAATCATCCCATGCTCCCTCCCCCTATAACACTATGAATCAACCTCCTTATATCAAAGAAAACATTTGGCATTTTGGGGGGGGGATTGGTTAACTTCATTTAGCATTATATTTTCCAACTCCATCCATTTTTCTGCAAATTTTATAATTTTATTCTCTCTTATTGCTGAGTAATATTCCATTGTGTATATATGCCCCATTTTTTTTGTCCATTCATCTACTGAAGGACATCTAGGTTGGCTCCACAGTTTAGCCATAGTAAATTTTGCTGCTATAAACATTGATGTGGCTGTGTCCCTGTAGTATGCTGTTTTTAAGTCCTTTGGGTATAGACTGAGAAGAGAGATAGCTGGGTCAAATGGTGGTTCCATTCCCAATTTTCCAAGAAATCTCCATAATGCTTTCCATATTAGCTGCACCAATTTGCAGTCCCACAAGCAATGTATGAGTGTACCTTTTCCCCCACATCCTTGCCAAGACTTATTGTTGTTTGAATGCATAATAGCTGCCATTCTGATTGGAGTGAGATAAAATCTTAGAGTGGTTTTGATTTGTGTTTCTCTAATTGCTAGTGATAATGAGCATTTTTTTCATATATTTGTTGATTGATTGTATATCATCTTCTGAGAAGTGTCTGTTCAGGTCCTTTTATTGATTGGGTTATTTGGTTTTTTTTGTTGTTGTTGTTGTTTATTTTAGCTTTTTGAGTTCTTTATATAAGAGATTAGTGCTCTATCTGATGTGTGAGGGGTATAGATTTGCTCCCAAGATGTTAGGTTCTCTATTCACGTCACAGATTGTTTCTTTTGCTGAGAATAAACTTTTTAGTTTGAGACCATCCAATTTATTGATTCTTGATTTTAATTCTTGCACCATAGGAGTCTTATTAAGGAAGTTGAGGCTTAATCCCACATGATGAAGATTTGGGCCTAGTTTTTTTTCTATTAGATGCAGAGTCTCTGGTTTTACTTCTAAGTCCTTGATCAATTTTGAGTTGAGTTCTGTACCATTCTACTCTATTTTGGTGCCAATACCAGGCTGTTTTGTTACTATGCTCTGTAGTATAGTTTAAGATCTGGTATAGTGATGCCACTTGCTTCACTCTTTCTTCTAAGGATTGCTTTAGCTATTCTGCAGATACACACAAGAAAAGAAGAACTCAAATTTCCACTATTTGCTTATGATATGATTCTATACCTAGAAGATCCTAAAAGTTCCACCAGAAAAGTTCTAAAACTAGTAAATGAATTCAGAGAGTAGCAAGATATAAAATCAACATCCATAAATCAAAGGCATTTCTGTACATCAGTGACAAATCCTCAGAAAGGGAAACAAGGAAAACTACCCCATTTACAATAGCCTCAATAAAATTAAATGCTTGGGAATCAACTTAACAAAAGAGGTGAAAGATCTATATAATAAAAATTACAGAACCCTAAAGAAAGGAATCAAAGAAGACCTTAGAAGATGGAAAGATCTCCTTGTTCTTGCATAGTCAGAATTAATATTATCAAAATGATCCTATTTCCAAAAGCACTATACAAATTTAATGCAATTCCAATAAAAATTCCAATGACATTCCTCATAGAAATAGAAAAAGCAATCATGAAATTCATCTGGAAAAATAAGAGACTCAGAATAGCTGTAGTATTCTTTTTTGTTGCAGTTTTGGTACTGAGAATTAAATCCAGGGGCACTTTAACACCAAGCTACATCCTTTTATTTTTATTTTGAGACAGGGTCTCACCAAGTTGCTTAGGGCCTTGCTGAGTTGTTGAGGCTGGCCTTGTACTCACAATCCTATTGTTCCAGCTTCCTGAGTCACTGGGAGTACAGGTGTGTGCAACCTAGGTCTAGCATAGATCTCTTTTCATGCATAAAACAGAGATATAGAAATAATGCATAAATCAATATCCCATGTGTCTTTAACATTAAAATTTCATTGACCAGGACCAAATTGCCTAGAAAGACTTATTGTGGGTCTGGGTTTCAATGAAACATATTGAGAAATACTGCTTTGGATACTTTTGTAATGCTCTTCTCTTTTGAAGTGTCATCTAGTCATTAATTTTCAAACAGGAACCTAGATATTTGCACCCTGGGTTTGCCTAAAATAAGACATATCTATAGAAAGTTTGTCAGGACCATGGGGTGACCTTCATCTCTCTCAGCCATGGTACAGAGGCTCTTGGGGGAGTCTCCCAGTTGGGAAAATCTGTGCCAAGCTATTATTAGATAAGAAAGCTACTTGCTGTCCACAGCTCTTGGGATCAGTCTCTATTATTTTATGATCATATCTCTTTAGTGGTAATTTAATGGCAATTACAATGCCGTATGTCACCAGAATCAAGGTTCCATTAATTGTAGGATGTATCATCAAAATTTGACACAATACTAGGATATCAAAGATGGCCAGATGTACAAACAATACAGCAGATAAAAAGATAACTATCTTAGGATTAATGAAATAGAGAAATGGCTGCAAACCGCTGACCTTCACCAGGTACTGGGTTTCACCAGGCTCCTGGTTATCTCATCAAACGCTAGCCACAGTGATGCCTGTTAGGTATGGGGATTCCTATCATCAACTCTAGCCTACACATCACGGCCACTGGGATACAGAGAGGTTAAGTAATTTGCCCTCCATTGGTACAGGAAGGAAGCAGCCGGAGGGCCGCAGGAACCTGTCTCCCTGTGAATTCTGGGGCACAGACTGCAGGTTCCGGTACCTGCTCTCTTTCCCTTTGTACTGTCCCCACTGCTACCTGAACAAGCAGATTCATCTCATTTCTTTCAATGCATGGGTTTCTAGAAAATGCACAATGTGGAATGCTGGTATTTTTCAAATTCAAAAGGGGGGCATTCTTTGTCTGTTATGGAAGGAGTGCTTTGGACAGCACAGCATTGGTTCATCTTCCTGACATGGAGAGATAATTTAACTTGGAGCTGGGACAACCTGTGCTTGGTCTTGACCCCTCTGTCCTCCAGCTCTGGGAAGGTGTGCAAACTCACCTTCCCCAGTCTTGGTTTCCTCATTTTGGAGCCCCTTGAGGTTGGGCTGGGATGGAGTAACCAGTCCTTTGATGTCCCTTTCCAGTGTCTGCATGTGTCTATGACTGAGCCTGGGGGTGTGGCACCCAACTAGAGTGGCCTCACCCAGAGCCTGCAGTCCTTTTCTCTAAGAAGCTGGAGTTCAACATTGATCTGAGGTTGGAAGGAAGATGATGCTTCCTGAACCCAGGCTCTGATAGTCCCACAGCTTCAGGATGGCCCCAATACCTGAACTCTGGCTTCTCATGGGCACTGGCATTCTTGAGGGGGTGCTCTAGTTCCAGCCTCTGCCTGCATTTGTGAATTACCTCTCTGTAAAGGAAATTAGCTATCCAGAGGGTACTTGGTTCCTTCAGCTGAGCACTTCCTTAATGGTACAGAGATCACCAATTGTGTATTTTATATTAGAATGGAGGATTTTGCCTCCCTCAAGAATATTATAATCTTAACATATTGTTGGAGGCTCTGTTGCTTTTGCATAAACTGTGTTTTCTCTTTCCTATGTTGGGCAGTTTTTCAAATGGACCGTAACTGGAGCTTCTCCATTTGCATTGGTAGTCCTCTCAAGTTCACATCCAGAAAACCTAATAAAAATGTGAGCCACAAACAATTGGGTGAACAGAATGAAAAGAAGTTGTTTGGTGAGGGTTTTGCAGTGCAGTGTATGAGGCTGCTGTGGGCAGAAGGCCTTATGATTGCTTAGGGTGGGGAGTTTGCTTCTGCTCCCCTGAACCAGCCATTCCCAAGGGTTCAATTACCATTAATCCCTAATGCAAAAGTGTCCGATGTGCGAGTCAGAACATCCTTCCACATTGGCCTCACGGAGGTTAGGGTGCATTTCTATAAGATCCCCCTTTATCTGAACTTAGTGTGATATGAAACTGTTTAAAGTTACAATAAACAGAACCCAAAAAAAGCAAGCAAAAGAGTGGATGTCTCCCCTAGTGCACACTGTAAATCTCTCATTTTGCCAACATATGGACAGAAAAAAATTCCACATTAGTTAACTAAAATATGTGCGAGAAGTCGGGGGAATTTTTTCTTCCTATGATTTTCCATTGTTCTAGGTTATTGGCTGAATATTTTCAATTGAATAAATGGGTCTGGGCTGGGCGATGAGACATGTGTCATTTCCGTTCCTGTTGGCATTGAGCATCCTGGGTCTTGATTGATTCACACGGCTTGGGTGGCCTAGTCCCAGAGCTGGCTGGTGCTGGTTATGAGAGCTGCCTGTTAGTGTCTCTTCCTAGCCTCACTTGCAGTGGCCTCGCACTGGTCACCTGAAATTGGCCGTGAAGGAGCATTTGCATATAGAAATTGGCACATCCTGTGACTCAAGTTTCCTCTTCCCACGCCCAGTGCTGAGTGCAGAATGTTTGCAGCTCCCTATTGCTGGTGCCTGTCAGTTCTCAGTGCCTCAAATTCTAGATGACAGGTGACAACTGTTGGACACAGTCACTGTCCAGAAAGCTAATCTGGGGCTTCAGACAGATGCCGATGATTGCCCAAAGCTGGCTGTGGCTACTGCCACAGCCGGTGCCACCACTCAGCTGAGATCGTAGCTGCTCCCATGTGTGAGTCCTGTGTGTTTTTGTATGTAGGAGCTTGTGTGTGCCCATGCTTGAGTGTGAAGTCATGCAATGACCTGTGCACCTTTACATGTACATGTGTCTCTAAGCATATATATATATATATATATATATATATATATATATATATATACATGTCTATACATGCATGTCTCTGTAGTTTGTAGTTCTCTGTGCATTCACATATGTTCCTTTGCACATATTTGTGCTCCTGTGTACCTATGGGTATGCACATTTGCCTGTGTGTATCTATGTGCAGGCATATATATGCATGGCTATGCCTATGTGCACGTGTGTATGCCTATGTATGCATGGGTGTATCTGTGCATGAATGCAGGTATGCCCTGCCTGTGGGCATAGATGTGTCTGTGTGTGCTGTGTGTGCTCGTGTGTGTGCATGTATGTGTGCCCAGAGCCCAACATGCAGTGAGAGATGAGGAATGATGTTCTCTAGGATATGAAGATCTGGGGTAACTCCCCAGATCTCTTCCCTTGTCTATTACTCCTTCTTTACCACTCAAATTAATATGTAGGAACTTTCAATAAGGAAAACATGTCCAGTTGGGTGGCTGGTGGAAATGAGGAAGGATTCCAAAGTGCACACTGTAAATCTGTCATCATAGATGAATGTGGCTGGTTGACTAGAAATGCTGGAGAGTCTGATGACTGGCTGTGGTGTCAGATCATCTGGGCTTTTTTCATGAGGCCTCTGCCTTCTGACCAGTGAAAATGTAGTCTGACCTCAAGGACCTACAAGTTTGTCCAGCTTGTAGTTTTTGTCTAGCCTCTGCAGCCATTGCTCAGACTTAGGGGTGGAGGCCTGAGTCTTCACCCAAAGTTATAATGTGGGCTGGAGACCTAGCTCCCTTTTTCTGCCCTGAGGTTGGCCTGAGCTGGACCTGACACATGCTAATGGTTTGCCTGTCCTGCTTACTACTGTACAGGCTTTATACAAAATGGCCACTTTAATCCTCACAGGGAACTACCAAGCTTACTGAGGTCCCAAGAAGAAAAGTAACTTGCCCCAAATCTAATGGTCAGCAAGTAGCAGAGACAGAGTGGGAGGCCTAAGTTCCAGGCTCACAGCTAAATTCTATTCAAGGACAGAAAGAACTTTCCAGTTTACTTGGGAGTTTTTGTCCTCTTCAGTATGGATCTCTCTTCAACCATCAATGAATCCAATTAGGCAGGCAGAAATCCTACCTTCCCAGGAAAAGGCCAGGGTTGGCATAGAATGCATTACTGTGGGGCCTGCTCCAGTCTGGGGCCTTTGACACCATCCCCGGCTCCTGCCTTAACTTGTGGCTCCCAGGAGCCAGTCCCTGATGCAGACTCAATTAGTTAGTGGTGGAGGACCATGTCCTTCTGCTGACCCAGGCCCTTACTCCACTCTAGAAAAGTAAAGCCACGAGGGTGAGAGGTGTGCCCAGGGTAGAGTTCTGGACTTCAGCTCAGCTGGGCTGCTCAGGCCTATCCTGTTCTCCTCCTGCCACCTGAGGGTGCAGACTGTGCTCTGCTGCTGGGTGGAGGCGGGTGCATGGGGGGCCCTCCACAGGGTACAGGAGGTAATGGCCATGACCACCAGGAAACATTGCAGCAAGAGTTGAGGAGCATGTCAGAAAAGATCTAAAAATATCCTGGGGCCACATTAGAGCTGCAGATACCATGTAGGTGTGAAGAGATGAGGAGAGGGGAGGCAGGTAACCAGTAGGCCCGGACTCTTTGCACCACCAAGACCCTGACCTCACAGAACATCATGGAGCTGGAGGAAGATTATTCCTTAACCTCTGAGGTGATGCTGTGTGCAAAGTGGATGCTCAAAGTGTATGCTAATGGCTGAATAAATCAGCAGAGAAACGACACCAGCAGTGCCGAGGCCTCGCTTTTTGGGCTGTCTTGGTTGGCTTCTTTGTCCAGAGTGTGCATCTTGATTAGACAAGCCTGGGACTCTGCTGAGCCACTTGCTGGTTCTAGTCAGGCTGTCATCTCGTGCATGGCAGTGAAAGGAAATGTGCTTGAATTCTACAAGTTTATGAATTTCATAGAGTTTGATTTTAAACAGGTACCTAGGGCTAACTCCACACCTTCCTCCTAGTGAAAAGAGAAGTTCTGATTTAATAATTGAGAAAACCGCTTTTCAAAGTCAACAAATGCACTCACATGATTAGATTGATTGAGGGATGTCCATTTCTTTCCCACTTATTTACTGTTGCTAAGGTATTCGATCAAGTCTGACCTTTAGCATTCCATCAAAGACCATTAAATATTTTTAATTAGATACTTATAAATAAATTTGAATAATCTATTTCCAATTGTATGTGTTTTGCTGACAGTTGCTTTCAGTTTTGAATAGGAACATGTCAAACCTTAAAATATCCTGTAGCTCAGCACCTGACTGCAAATGATGATGTTCTTTTTCTGCACCACAAAGTTTAGGGGATTTAAAAAAAAATCTGTAGAAGAGGTGTTCTTACAAAACACATGTCAGATGCACCTGAAATCTCCTTTTTTTCTTTTTTGTCAGAATACTCAAAAATATATTGAGCTGGGTGTGGTGGCGCATGCCTGTAATCTCAGCAGCTTGGGAGGCTGAGGCAGGAGGACTGCAAGTTCAAAGGCAGCCTCAGCACTGGTGAGGTGCTAAGCAACTCAGTGAGACCCTGTCTCTAAATAAAATACAAAAGAGGCCTGAGGACATTGCTTGAGTGCCCCTGAGTTCAGTCTCTGATACTCCCCTCCCCCAAAATATGTTGAATAGAACTCAACAACAAATCCCAGCATATTTCTTACTTTTAGGGACTATGGAGACAGAACATCGATTACACTGTGTGCAAGGCCCTTTTCACATGGAGGCAGTGGTGGTTAATGGGGGTTGACAGTTTAGTTGGATTAAGAGATGCCTAGGATTCAGAGACTTGTGCGTGTGTTGATAAGGAGGTTTCCAGAGGAAACTGGTATGTAGAACAGAAAACTGAGTGGCATACCCACCCTGAATGTGGATGACACCATCCAATGAGCTGGGAACTCTGATGGGAAAAAGGTGGCAGAAGGAGGAAGCCCACACAGACACAAGCTCCTTTCGTCCTGAGTGGGTGCTTGGGTTGCTTCTACAATCGACCAGAGGACGTGGGAATCCGGCTCCTTGTTTCTTCCAAAGCAGACTGATGAGTCTTCAGGGAGTTTCTGGACTTCAAACTGGGGCTCCATCATTGATCTCCTTCCTTTTGGAGCTGCAGCTTCTAGGACTGGGCAGCCACTGGTCCCTCCATCTCTCCAGCCTATTGTGGAGTATCTGTCTTCTGGTTTTGAAAGTCACTCTAATGAATCCCTTTTTCATAAACACACACACATATGATTATATCACACATATGTATATAAACATACATATAATATATATAACATGTGAATATGTATAACCTGTTGGTTTTGTTCCAAAGCATTGCCCAGGAGGTGCTAATAGCCTTGACCTTGATGGGAAGTCCTTCTCCCTGGTCTATTATTTTTAGGTGTAAGGGCTGCTATATTCTCTTATGCTAAATGATTCCCTTGATCTCTTAATCATCAAGGAAGTCTCAATGGTGCTTTTCTAGAGGTCCTACTCAGTGCATATTAACAGACTGCAGGAGGACCTATATTATTTTTCACAATCAGACCAGGGCAATCTTACACACAGTTTTCTCTCAGGGCTCAAAATTCTATACAGGCAATGGGCAGCCATTCTCTACCCTTCCTTCTTTCCCTTCGGGACTCAGAAGCTCTACTTATGAGAAAGTGGCATCTGTTTTCCTTGATCCTGGGTGTGGCCTGGCTTGTGACTTGCACTGGCTCTAAGAGTGCAACAGGTGTGCAGTGCAGCAGGCCTGGGCCTGGGCCTGCAGAGACCAGCAGATGTCTGTCACTCGTGCTCCCCCACTTCACCACGGGGCCAGGACCAGGAGAGGCTGTTGCAGGTGAGAGACCATGTGCCAGCCAAATGGAGAACACCAGCCCTGGCCCATCAGAGTGCCACCCGCCTAACAACTGACAAACGGTGTGTTGTTAAGGCACTGGATTTGGGGAATTTTGTAATCAACAATTAATTGATACAATACACATTTGGTAAATGTAGCTAATACTCTGTTGAATTCTCTGTGCAGCTCACCAAGGAAGGCTGGGCTTCTCCAGTGTGCAGCCCTGTCCCTTCCTGTGTGACTGTCCTCTCTAGTCCCTGCTGGGCCCTGCTCTCTGCTTAGCAAGGGCATTGATGTCTTCATAAGCACCAAACATCATCTGCTTTCTGCTCTTCATTACCAATATAGAAAAATAAATCTGAGGAGAGTCTTCCTAGTGAAAGAAAGAACAGAACATAGAAAGTTTCCAGAGCCACACCAACCCTACACAGCAGACACAACATGAGAGGTGACTCCACCAAAGGAACCCTGTGTGGCATGAACGTGAGTCCTCATCCTCGCAGTTGTCCCAGGCAAGTCCTGAAGTGCCAAGCACAGGGGAGCACAGGCTAAATGTGTGTGAAATGGAGCCGGATTAGAAGAGGAGACGCTCCTGCTAATTCTGGACTATGCATGTGAGCTCCCTGCTGTTGGACCTCGGCCCCACCAGTCCTCCCCTCTGAATGTGTTTCTTCTTCTGTGAAATAGAAATAATCATGTGCTCTTCTTACCTCATACATCATTGCAAGGATTAAACTAAATGGCACATGTGAAAATGCTTGTACACTCTGAAGAACCACGTGAGGCAACGTAAAGGGCTGGAAGGATTGCTACTATTTTGAGCCCAGAGTGGGAGACTAGACCTGGAAAAAATGACAAATGGTCCAGTGCTGTGGGGCAGGAGGCTGACTTGTTTGCTTATCAGTGGAAAACACTCTCTTACTCATACCAGAAAAGAAGCCTGGCAAACATTAAAAAAAAAAAAAATTGGAGAAAGCCGATGAGCCCACATTTGGAATTTTGGACTGGGGTTTAGAAACATGAGTACTAGGAGGCTGACAACATTGGATGGAATCCAGGGAGAAGCATCAGTCCCTCCAGAACAGAAGGTCCCACTCACAAAGGAGTCAGCACGAAATATGTGTCTGGCTCCCAGGACGTTGCACTTGTTTGCCAAAGTTCTTTTATAACCAAATGCATGAGGTTCGCTCCTGATGAGCATAAGGCTGAAAGCACAACCAGGAGACCAGAGTGAAGGTAGGCTTACTGCCCCTCAGAAGAAGCAAGAGACTCTTCACTGGGGAGGTCATACATATTCATGTGGGACAACCTGTCATCACCCGTAGGGCAGGTACAGTCATGAGCATGCTCAGTGGTGGTCACTCGTCACACGTTCAAAAATAAATGGTGGACAGAAGCAACGCTGTGTGGAGAGTTTTGTATTATAAAGAGCAAACTTTACTCTTGGTCACCTGAAGAGAGTGAGTCAGAGTGACGAGGCGATTTTGGCTGGTTCCTTAGAATTTTCTCTGGAAAGCTTTAGTGGAAACACAACACACCACAAATTAGAACAGCAATGACAATCATTTAAAAGGGCAGTAGCTTTCCACCCTACATGCACAGAGGATTGTCCCTAAAGTGTCGCAACCCCTTGCCCACAAGGAAGACGCAACTCAGGAATCTTCTTTCAGCAGTTTATTCAGGCCCTTGATATTTCTTCTACTACCCTCGAATGCCCCTCCCAGCCTTAATAAAGCATCTCAAGGCCCAATGCGAAGCTGCCACGTGGAACTTTCTCATAGGGTGCTGAAAAGCCATGCGCCAACTCTCCCAAATAAGGAGTTGTTTGTCACAAACCACAGCGGAGCCAGTGCCATCTTGTAATGGCGACCATAGTCTGCATAAGAGGCAGAAACGGCTCACCACACTAAAGCACGTATCCAAAAGGAAGATGCTTCAGGACTATGTTATATGCTCTGGTGGGTAAAGTTCACAGGGCCCTGCACAGGACCCCCAAACTCTACCCCAAGTCTGGGTGAAGAAAACAGTAAGAAATACACCAGAGAAAGAGGAGCCCAAGATTTTCATGTGAGCCAGTATTTCTAGCAGTTAGGATGCTTTGGGCTGTAAGTATCAGACAAGCAAACAAAGAACTGTTCAGGATGAGGTCATTCATTCTTCCCTTATGAGAAGTCCTAAGGCAGGTATGTACTAGGATTGCCAATTCATCAGTTTAACAAAATCATCTAGGTCCAAATCCATTCTGTCTCCCCTTTCTGTGATGCTGGGTGGGTGATTTGGTTTATCCTTTTAGGCTAGCTACAGCCTACATAGGTGGCTGCTACAATTCCAGGCATACCAGGCAGATGACAACATCATCAGTCCCTTTTTAAGATCAAGGGATGATTTCCCTGATGTTCCACAGTGGATTTCCTTCCCTTGTATTTATGCATGACTGCATCTCTTTCTAAGCTGGATTAGTCAGGATATATATCACAAAGAATTGGCTCACACAATTATGGAGGCTGAGATGTCCCAAGATCTGCAGTTCTAAGGCTTATGATCTAGGAGAGCTAATGGTGCGATTTCTAGTGCAAGTGATTTCTAGTGCAAATTTCTAGGCAGGGAAGACCACTATCCCAGCTTAAAAACATACTCTCTCTTGTTCAACCTGTTGTTCTAGCTAGGCATCAGCAGATTGCATGAGGTCCATCTGCATTGGGAAGGGCCGTCTGCTTCACTCAATCTACACATTCAGATGCTAACCTTACCCAGAAACACCTTTGTAGACATACCCAGAAATGATGATTAACCAAACATCTGGACACCTCTTGACCCATTTAAGTTGATGCATAAAATTAACCATCACACAAGACTAAATCAGTCACACGTGACTGTCAGACAAATCAAGATCCATGCTGGGACTTGAGAGGGAAGCCAGCCTCTGGAAACACAGCCCTTCAAATCCCAGAACACAGCTGGGATTCTGCTGTCAGGTAAAAAAGGGAAGAACGGCTTATTATAATAAGGGTAACTGCATCCCTCTGGCCCTTATGACTCTTAGAGGAGGCACCCCAAATGCAATACATAACAGATGCTATTAGTGCCATTGCCGTAGCTGACACTTGTTGGGCAGTTATGTCTACTCTTGGTGTGGAGGTAATGTCCAGGAAGATGACACTGTGGAGCTGTCATTTCATTCAATTTTCTCAGCTGCCTGGAGCTCCAAGTCATCGACTTTTCTTGTTCAGGGAGGAGAGAGGATAGTTTAGTAACTGAATGTCCTTGGAAGAGTCCTTATACCAAACTTCTCTGTATAAATAACTGTTTTGCTATGCTTCTGTTGAATTCCTGTTTTTCTTTTCTTCTAGTTGTTAACCTCACCTATCACCACCATGATTTCTACCTGGGTTGTTTTCTTAGATTGTGTCTTTAGCATAGGTGCCCAAAACTTTGGGAGTCAAGTGATGTAAAACTCAGCCCAGAGGGAAAACCCTTTGAAGCTCATGGTTATTTATTTATTTATTTTTGATTTTTTTGAATTGGAACACATAGTTCTGCAACAAAGTTGCAAGCAATATTGAAATTCTATGAAACACAATTTGCTTTCTACTCTGGATCCTGCCCAGATCAACTCACCTATTAATCCCTTTCTGTTTATTAATGCACTATTAGTATGCCAAGTTGCAGGCTAGTTTCAGGCTGGCTCTTGGAATACCATGCATTTTCTCTGGTTCCTTCCATCTTACACCCCCAATACCACCAGCAGCTGAGTCCATCTGCATTGTCTTCACAAAATCTTTGACCCCTTCATTCCCTGTCCACAGTTGATCATCCTTGGATCCATTGTGCCAGCCTCTATTGGTCTCCCTGACTTCATTGCCTCCTTCTTGGTCTTTCTTCCAACTTCTGAAATAATGTTTCTTGCACAGATTATGTTATGGGCTGAACTGTGTCCTCCCACCGCATCTTCATGTTGAAATTCTACCTAGTATCATATAATGGGACTGTATTTGGACATGGAGCTCATGAAGTTTAAATGAGGTGTTTAGGGAAGACTCTAATCCAATATGGCTGGATTTTAAGAGATTAGGACAGACATTTGCAGAGGAAAGACCTTGTAAAGACACAGAGAGAATATAGCCATTGGCAAGCCAAGGTAAGGCTGCAAAAGAAACCAACCCTACTGACACTCTGGTGTTAAATGTTTCTAGTCTCCAGAAATGGGGGAAAACAAATGTCTAATGTCTAAATTTTCCAATTGGTGTGATTTTGTTATAGTAGCCCTACCAAAATCATACTGTCTACCTATAACAAAGTCACTCATTGAAAGGACTCTTGTTTCTTAACAGGGAAGGCAACTTCTCATAAGGTCTCTCAAGGTCCTGCTGCTCTGACACTAGCCTTTCTATCTTCTCTGCCTCTTGTCCATGTTCCCTGCTCTAGTGCCCCCCAGACAGACTTAATTCAGCAGACTTGGCTGTGCTTCCTTGCCTCAGTGCATTTGCACAGGATCTTCCCTCCACACAAAACAGTTCTGAATTTCCAGACACAGTCTCCCATTCCTATGTTCTGAAATCACATGGATCCTTCTGACCTTGGTGCCAATTCCTTTATAACTCCATATGCTCTACCAAAGCCACAATCAAGCAGAATCACTCATTCACCTCCTCTGAAGCACTTTGTAAAATTCCACCACAGCCTCGGACCTGCCTAGTGTACCACTTTGGCATGTACTGATAGCCTTACAGTTGTCTGTGATTCTCTAACTAAGTTCTTCATCCTGTCTGTCTTTTAGCCTATGTCTAGGAAGGGCTAGATGCAGTGTATTTTCACAAGCATAAGTGTGTGTGTGGAACTGAAATGGCAGGGTGTATTGGAACACAGAATTCAAAATAGGGCCCCAAAGGAGAGTAATATCCATAGAAAATAGAAACTAGAAAAGGGGATTCATAGGGCATCCTCTGGTGTGACCTGGAGAATGATGGAAAGGCCGGGAGAAGATAGCCTTAGCTGCCTCCTCAGCACTGCAGCTACATCAAGAGGATACCTGTCTAGGGTAGAATTTTGGCTGACTATTTTGGAATGTTTTCTGATCCCATGAGATAACTCAACAGAAGATTCACTTTGTAAAGCTGCCTGGTCAACAGAAGTTGGCGGGTGTGTGTAGATGTGGTGGGGTATGCTTTCTTTCTTTCTTTTTTTTTTTTTTTTTGCTCCTAGAGACTGAACCCAAGGTGCATCTCACTAATTGTTGGGGGTGGCCTTGAGCCTTGCAATCCTCCTGCCTCAGCCTCCTGAGTAGATGGTATTACAGCTGAGCACCACTTCACACAGCTGGATGGAGAGGTTTCTGAAATCCTTTTGTAATTTACTTGTTTTTGAAGTGTTTTGGTAGAGGTAAGCAGGCTTTCAAATGTGAACCCATACTTCTAAAAACCATCTGCTATGCAAAAATCATTAATATATTCTAAGTGTGGTTTTGCTCAGATCTGCTGCTAGGTGATCAAAGCAAAGTAGCTCATATAATATCTCCTTCCCCATTCACTCCTTGGGCTGTCATTTGGGTGAGGAACCTAATTAAAGATAAAACATAAGAAAAACAAGAAGCACAAAAATGATACTTCTCTCCCAAACTCTTGCAAAATCAGGGAAAAAGAGAAAAAAACACTTTCTTCTCATTTCTGCAAAATAAAAATGAGATCGGAAACTCTGAGCCACGTGGAATCCAGCAGGGCCGATTGTTTCCCCAAGTGAGCCTTAAGGCAGCAAGAATTTGTCCCCTTGCTTTTCTTTCTCTTTTTGTCTTCTCTCATCTGTCCCTGAGTGAGGCTTGCTGTCAGGGACTGAGCAGATTCTCTCAGGCTCCCTGAGCTCCCCAACACAACCACATATTAGAATGCAGGAGAAGTTGTGTGGGAAGGGAAATGGGCCACGCAGCAGCATCGACATTCACTGGGGGACTAGGAGGGCTGTGTTGAGAGCCACAGCCAAAGGGGCCCCAGCAAACTTCCAGCTGCCAGCAAGCTTCAGACTGCCCCAGCAACATCTAGCTGATTGGCTCCTCTGCGGTGATGTTCATTGGGCTGTTTCCCTGCCCTTCAGACTGCCAGCTGATGATTGGCTCACAGCTGCCCCAGCAACATCTAGCTGATTGGCTCCTCCACGGAGCTGCTCATTGGGTGACTTCTTTGGCTCTGCCCACGCAACCCAGCCAATCGGCCTCAAGAGAGGAGGATTGTGGGAGGTTGAAAGGGTGGTGTGGGAGAGAGAGGCTTGTGGAAGCCGGTGGTGGCAGTTGGGCTCTGAGGGTTTTTCCCTGGAGCTGTTTTGTTTGGCGTTTGTAGTTCTAAAAATAAAGTTAGTTTCTTTTTGACAAGTGGCTCCTGATTTGTGCCAAGCCAGACTTCGGCATTTGGTGGCTCGCACGGGGAGCAACTGAGGGTAAGTAAACTGCTCGCCCCTGAGGGCAGGGCGAGAGGATGGGGAGCCATTCTAAGATTCCTCTTTTGTTTTGCTTCATTTTTGTTTTAACTTGCCTGTCCCTGGAGATGAGTGAGAGGGAAGAAAAACCACTCACATCTGAGGAAAAACTATTTGCGTTTGAGGAACAGATAGGGAGAAAGGACGGATGCATATGTCAGGAGGATAGAAAGGCTGTTATAATGATTTTGTGTGGTTCCCTTTTTATTGGATTCTGTCTCGGTTTTGTTTGGCGTCATCTTGTTGGGTTGTATTATAGTAGAAATACGGGATCAGCAATTAGTAAAAAACAAACCGAAAGAGTGTTAAGTAAATTGTTAGAGGAAGGAAGCTTCCCAGTAAAACCAAGAGCAGTCAGGGCATACGTTGATGTAATACAAGAATATAGCCCATGGCTTTTTAAGGAGGAGCTGTTAGATATATCACAATGGAACCATCACGGTGAAGATTTAAAAAGAATAGAAAAGAACAACCCAGGGACTCTGCCAGTTGGCACATTGTCATTGTGGACGTTGGTATCTAGTTTGCTTAGTCCAAAGCCTTCAGTTCAGACAGAGGTAGAGGAAGAAGAAGACATATTGATTCAAGTAGAAGAGGAAGTCTCTCAAGTTAGTCAGACAGAGGAAAAGATTCAAGTAAAAGCTCGAGCTAGTCAGAAAGAGGAAAAGATTCAAGTAAAAGAGAAGGTCTTTCGAGATAGTGAGACAGAGGAAGGAAGTTTAGAGCAGAAAAATCTATCAGGGGAAAAGTTAAAACAGGTGACTGCTAATAAGACCCTTTTGTTAGAGAGCGTAAGTGTCCAACCAACAGCACCACCTCTACAGGAGACTGCTACTAACAGCACTCTATCACCAGAGGGCATAAGTGTCCAATCAACAGCACCACCTCCATATGCTAAGAGACTCCCAACCCCCGCAGTTGATAGTTTGGATCCTGAGACAGGATCTCAAGTATGCCCTGTATTTGAGGTAGGAGGGCAGCGAACTTACCAGGGTTTAAATTTCAAATCAGTGAAGGAGCTAAAAGAGGCTGTAGCAACCTATGGTCCTCAAGCACCCTTCACTGTAAGCTTGGTCGAATCCATTACCAACTTAAGCATGACGCCAGCAGATTGGGCTAGTTTGTGTAAAGCTGTGCTAAATGGAGGACAATACCTGTTATGGAAGGTTGCCAATGAGGAATTTTGCAAGGAGACGGCTAGTCGAAATGCAGCAGCTGGTTATCCTCAGAGAAATCTAGATATGTTGTTAGGAAAGGGACCTTATGAGGATCGGCAGCAACAACTTGCATATGATCCTGGTGTATATTTACAAATTGCTGTAGATGCAGTTAGGGCATGGAAGTCTTTACAAGAACCTGGAGGTTTACAAGGTCAATTATCTAAGATAATACAAGGAGCTAATGAACCTTACGCTGAATTTGTAGATAGGCTTATTCAAACAGCTACCAGAGTTTTTGGGAATACAGAACAAGCAATGCCATTTATAAAACAACTGGCTTATGACCAAGCGAATCGTTGGTGTAGAGATATCATTAGACCATGGAAACATGAAGATTTAAACACATATATTAAATTATGTAGAGACATTAATGAACAAGGGCAAATTGTGGCAGCTGCAGTAAAACAAGCTTTAGATGCCAGAGACATTAATGAACAAGGGCAAATTGTGGCAGCTGCAGTAAAACAGGCTTTAGATGCCAGAGACATTAATGAACAAGGGCAAATTGTGGCAGCTGCAGTAAAACAGGTTTTAGATGCCAGAGACATTAATGAACAAGGGCAAATTGTGGCAGCTGCAGTAAAACAGGCTTTAGATGCCAGGCCAAGAACATGCTACAATTGTCAACAAACAGGACATTTTAAAAGGAATTGCCCCATAGGAGGAGGGTTTAACAAAACTAGGTATCAAACAAGTAGAATACCGGGTATTTGCCCACGATGCCGTAGAGGGAGACATTGGGCTAATGAATGCCGTTCTCAAACCACCATAGAGGGTACTCCATTATATTGGGCTAATGAATACCGTCCTCAAACCACCATAGAGGGTACTCCATTATCAAAAAACGAACAAGGACAAGGTGTTTATCCACAATATCGTGGACAAAGGCATCGGGCTCCGTTGCCAAAAAATGGACAGGGGGCCCCAATGCTCCGGGGCCCCAAACCACAAATATACGGAGCACTGGAGGAACCCAGCAACCCCAGCAACCCCATCAGGGTAGTGCCCAGCACATCAGATCCCTCATCAGACAAACCAGAGGGAGCGCAGGGTTGGACATCTGCGCCTCCACCAAATCAGTACTAACTCCAGAGATGGGAGTTCAAATCATTCCCACAGGGGTAAAAGGACCTCTTCCCAAAGGAACAGTAGGCTTATTATTGGGACGCAGCTCTTCTACTCTAAAAGGACTTTTGATAAGTCCTGGGGTAATTGATTCCAATTATGAAGGTGAAATAAAAATTATAGCCAGTTCTCCAAAGGGTATATCAGTAATTTCACCAGGAGATAGAATAGCACAGTTACTAATAATACCAAGCCTACATGATAAATTTTCCAGTCATGTTGTAGAAAGAGGTTCCAAGGGATTAGGCTCCACAGGTGTAGATTGGGCTATGCTTTCTTTAAATTTAGATTCTCGCCCCATGCTAAAACTAAATATTCAAGGACATGAATTTAATGGGCTACTGGATACAGGTGCAGATCTTAGCATCATCTCTCGTCAAGAATGGCCAAAACATTGGCCATTACAACAAGCCACTCAATCGCTTCGAGGCCTAGGAGTGGTGACTAATCCCGATAGAAGTGCAATGCTATTAGATTGGAAGGATCCTGAAGGATGTGAAGGAACTATACAGCCATATGTATTGGATCATCTTCCCGTAAATTTATGGGGACGAGATGTCTTAGATCAATTAGGTTTGACATTAACAAATAATATCAATCAAAATGCACCCACTATTATGGCTAGACAAGGTTTTAGGAAAGGAAAAAGATTAGAAAGACAAAAACAATGTATAGCAGCACCAATACAAATAGATCAAAGAACAGACAGACATGGGTTGGATTTTCACAAAGGGCCACTGAGACAATAAAAATTACATGGAAATCAGAAAGACCAGTATGGGTTCCTCAGTGGCCCTTGACTAAAGAAAAGACACAAGTAGCCCATGATCTGGTCAAACAACAATTAGCGGAAGGACATATACAACCTTCTGTATCTCCCCATAATACTCCCATTTTTGTCATCAAAAAGAAATCTGGTAAATGGAGATTACTGCAAGATTTAAGAGCCATTAACAATGAAATGGTCATTATGGGACCTGCTCAATCGGGGATTCCTCAATTGTCTGCTTTGCCAAAAACTTGGTATGTTTTAGTTATAGATATTAAAGATTGTTTTTTTTCAATTCCAATTCATCCTGAGGATAGTCCACGTTTTGCATTTACTATCCCTGCACTAAATCATGAAGGTCCTGATCAGAGATATGAATGGAAAGTACTCCCTCAAGGGATGGCTAACAGCCCAACTATGTGTCAAATTTATGTTAACAAAGTAATCCAGCCACTTAGAAATCAAAATCCTGAACTACAAATATTTCACTATATGGATGATGTGTTATTGGCACACAAAGCTAAAAACACATTGCTAGAATGTTATGCCACACTTACAAACTTATTAAAAAATTATAATCTAGAGATAGCAATAGATAAAGTGCAATTAAATTTTCCAATTAATTATTTAGGAGTTCTATTATCCTCAACCATGGTCCGTCCACCAAAAATTCAAATACGAGTAGATCAACTCAAATCACTTAATGACTTTCAAAAGTTATTAGGAGACATAAATTGGATAAGGCCTTATCTAGGTATTCCAACAGGAGAATTGGGACCTTTATTTGATATCCTAAAAGGTCCATCAGATCCAAATTCACCCCGAATGTTAACGCCTGAAGCAAGAAAGGCATTAAAAATCATTGAAACATATATGGAAAATATGCATTTGGATAGAATTGATATAAGTTTGCCTTTATTATTTATTGTACTACCAACAAAATATATTCCTACAGGAGTATTTTGGCAAGAAGGTCCATTATTATGGATACATTTATCTTATTCTCCTAACACTATTCTTACTAGGTATCCTGAGGCTGTAGGACAATTAATACTCAAAGGAATAAAAACAGCAAAGGCAGTGTTTGGAATTTCTCCCCATAAAATTATTACTCCATATACTATGAATCAAATTGATGAATTAGCTAATGAGTTAAATACTTGGGCAATAATAATGTGCAAATCTAATGTTTCATTTGATAACCACTTACCATCTAATCCTTTATTGTCTTTTTGGTCATTGCATCCTGTAATTTTTCCAAAAATGACAAGAAAAACACCTATCATGAATGCTCCAAATATATTCACTGATGGGTCAAATAATGGTACAGCAGCAATAGTTACACCTGATCAAACTTTTACATTTTTAGTACCCAAACAATCAGCTCAAAAGGTAGAGCTTAATGCAGTATTACAAACTTTTGTGATGTTTAAAGATTCTGTATTTAATTTATTTTCTGATAGCCAGTATATAGTTAATGCTATAGTATCCCTTGAAGATGCTGGTAGAATTTCCCCTTCTTCTACTGTTTTCTCTTTGTTTTCCACTATACAAAGTTTAATCTGGGACAGAAAAGATCCATTCTTTATAGGACATATCAGGGCACATACAGGATTGCCTGGAGCCCTTAGTTTAGGCAATGATTTAGCAGATAAAACTACACGTGACATACATATTTTCTCTGTACTAGAAGAAGCTATAAATTTTCATGAAAGATTCCATGTCAATGCTAATACTTTACAAAAGCGTTTTAAAATAACTAAGGAACAAGCTAGACAAATAATAAAACAATGTCAAAATTGTGTGACCTTTTTACCACAAGTTAATCTTGGAGTCAATCCTAGAGGATTGATGCCTAACCATATTTGGCAGATGGACGTCACACACTTGCCAGAATTTGGAAAATTAAAATATTTGCATGTTACAATTGATACTTCTTCTGGATTTTTGATGGGCTCCCTTCATGCCGGCGAAAAAACTAAAGATGTTATAGCTCATTGCTTACAAAATTTTGCCACTGTGGGCATTCCAAAACAGTTAAAAACAGATAATGCCCCTGGTTATACGTCTACTTCTTTTAAACAATTTTGCTCATCATTTGGCATTACTCATATAACAGGAATCCCATACAATCCACAGGGTCAAGGCATAGTTGAAAGAGCTCATCAAACTATTAAAATGTACTTATTAAAGCAAAAAGATGGAATTGGGAAGGGGTATATATTCCCCAAAGATAAACTTAAAATAACGCTTTTTACTCTAAACTTTTTAAATTTGGATTCATCAGGACTTAGTGCTGCAGAAAGGCATATGTGTCCAAAAAATGTACATAAGCCCAAGGTACTTTGGAAAGATATTCTAACAGGACAATGGAAAGGTCCTGACCCAGTAATTGTCTGGAATCGGGGGTCTGTTTGTGTGTTTCCACAGGAAGAACAGCAGCCGATTTGGATTCCAGAGAGATTAACCAAGGTTCTGACCCAGAACAGCAGCCGATTTGGATTTCAGAGAGATTAACCAAGGTTCTGACCCAGTGATTGTCTGGAGTCGGGGGCCTGTTTGTGTGTTTCCACAGGGAGAACAGCAGCTGATTTGGATTCCGGAGAGATTAACTAAAATCCTGACCCAGTGATTGTCTGGAGTCGGGGGTCTGTTTTTGTGTTTCCACAGAGAGAACAGCAGCCGATTTGGATTCCAGAGAGATTAACTAAAGCGATTTCTACAGACCAAAAAGAAGATGATTTAGCTCAAATCCATAATAGCTGATATCCAAAACTCCAATTTGGCTATCCTTACATCTGCGACAGAACCAGGATGCTTTTTTCAATATCTATTTTATTATTGCCCTTTCCCATATCATGAAGTTCTATTTTATTTTTTTTGAGCTCATACAGACCTAGGTTAATGTTTTGCTGATCAGTTCTATTTTTTTTTTTTTTTTTGACTATAGAGTTTTTAAACATTGCAATAGAGATTTTACCTGTAAAAAGTTATAAGGCCTTTACTATTGTGTTATGTGTTGTATGTATTATATTATGTGTGCACACTTGTGTTTTGTGTTATATGTTTGAATGTACGTATGTCCAATGTACATATTTCTATATATCATATATGATGAGCGCTCATGAAAAGATGGATCCAAATATTTTTTTTTTTTTTTTTATTCACGTGATTTAAATGGTTTAATTTAAATTGGGTAAATAACTGTTAAGAATTGTTTTAATATGTAAACAAAAAAGGAGGTTAACAGATCTGTTTGTTTACTCTCACCTTTCGTTTTCATTATATTTAATAATTCTCTTCACTATAATGTAAATTGTTAAGAAAATTGTTTTCTTTTAGTGCCTTCTGAAATGTTACCTAATTTTTTCTTTAGCCATTATTGCCAGAATTTCTATCTTCAGATGAAGATAATATAAATTGTTAAGAAAATTGTTTTCTTTTAGTGCCTTCTGAAATGTTACCTAATTTTTTCTTTAGCCATTATTGCCAGAATTTCTATCTTCAGATGAAGATAATATAAATTGTTAAGAAAATTGTTTTCTTTTAGTGTCTTCTGGAATGTTACCTAATTTTTTCTTTAGCCATTATTGCCAGAATTTCTATCTTCAGATGAAGATAATATGAATTGTTAAGAAAATTGTTTTCTTTTAGTGTCTTCTGGAATGTTACCTAATTTTTTCTTTAGTCATTATTGCCAGAATTCCTATCTTCATCCCTGTGCCGGTGAAGACAAAGATAAAACTAATCTACAGTTTCTGCAATAGCCATCACTGAACTGCTTACAGAACTTGCACTGAACTGCTTACAGAACTATGTGTCATTTGTATGCATTGTGAACTATCTGTTGGTGCAGTGACTTGTGGTAGTGTTGGGGTATTTTTGCTGATGATATCATCGGTGGTACAATTTTCCCAAAAGGAGCCGTCAATTGACTTGGTATATCTTCCTCCCTTCTGCTTGTCATGATCATTCAGCTAAAATTTGAGGGTCAACAGAGGTGAGGCAAAGAACCTCACCCCCCCCCCCCCGGCTGAGACCTCTCCACAGGTGTGGCTGTATACTGGACCGGTAGTCAATGACGGGTAAGATCCAATTACAATGGTACCAACCTAAGACAGGAGGCTGACGCCCTGAGGTCAGCTCATCCGAAGACGGGTAAGGACCATATGTATTGGACAACCTAAGGCAGGCACGGTCCATAAGCCACATGCTTGTTGTTTAAACAGAGAGGGGGAGATGTTGAGAGCCACAGCCAAAGGGGCCCCAGCAAACTTCCAGCTGCCAGCAAGCTTCAGACTGCCCCAGCAACATCTAGCTGATTGGCTCCTCTGCGGTGATGTTCATTGGGCTGTTTCCCTGCCCTTCAGACTGCCAGCTGATGATTGGCTCACAGCTGCCCCAGCAACATCTAGCTGATTGGCTCCTCCACGGAGCTGCTCATTGGGTGACTTCTTTGGCTCTGCCCACGCAACCCAGCCAATCGGCCTCAAGAGAGGAGGATTGTGGGAGGTTGAAAGGGTGGTGTGGGAGAGAGAGGCTTGTGGAAGCCGGTGGTGGCAGTTGGGCTCTGAGGGTTTTTCCCTGGAGCTGTTTTGTTTGGCGTTTGTAGTTATAAAAATAAAGTTAGTTTCTTTTTGACAAGTGGCTCCTGATTTGTGCCAAGCCAGACTTCGGCAGGGCTGGCATCCTCAGGATGCTGCATTCTGTGGCTCAGTGGAGAGGAGCATTTGGCGTCGTGTCACCAGGTCTGCCTGACAGTGTGTCCAGTTCTCTGGCTCCTTTTGGGGGCTGCCCTGGTGTCTGCTGTCAAAGCCGTGAGTTTTCTGGAGAGCCGGATATGCCAGGACAGGGTGGAGTCAGGATTTGCAGGGGCAGGGGCCTCCCGGCTGCAACGGGCCCTGGGTCCCAAAAGGTCTTTTATGGATGCCCAGTGACTTAAGTTGGGTTCCGCAGCTGAAGCATGGGACAGGCCGCCTGTGCACGGTATTGATGAAGCAATTGTTCTGAGAAGGGAGGGGGCTGAGGAAAGGGTACTGTTGGAGGTGGAGCTAAGTGGAAGAGGACTCCCTAGGTCTGCCCCAGCTGGGTCCCACAGGAGCGCCACAAGGTGGACCGTACCACACCCGTGGTCCCCTCTTGTATCTCCATGTTTGCTCATTTGTCACTGGCCATGGAGGTACTGAGGTGGGTCTTCCCACCAGAACAAGAGAAACAGTCCCCCAGAGTGAAGGAGTAGCTGCATTCATCTACTTGAGGGCTGTAAGCACAAAGCTCCTTCAGGATGTTTCGGACCAGCCATGTTGAGGGTTTTGGATATTTTTGCAAATTTTGAAAGACTGGTATGTATATCATAAGAAATCTTGGGATGGGATTCAAGACGAAACACAAAACGCATTTATGTTTTTATACATGCCTTCTTCGCATGGCCTGAAGGCAATTTAATACAAAAAAATTCTAGGTGTTGGCATTTTAACTGAAACCCATACATGAGGTCAGGTGCTGAATTTCCCAGTTGTGTTGGATTAGGGACCGTCAACCTGTACCCGGCACTGGATGCTTCAACAACTGACTGTGTCCTCTCACCATCTGGAGGTTGGGAGTCTGAGGTCCAGTCCTGATGGGGATGGTTTCTTCTGTTGCTGCCCTCTTCAACTTGCAGATGACCTTTGCGCTGCAGGTTCTCACTACATCTTCCCTCTATAAGGTGTATGTCCAAATTTCCCCTTTTATTGGAACACCAAGTACATCGGGTTGGGGTGGACTCTAATGACCTCACTTTAACTCATTTGTCACTGTAAAGGCCCTACTTACCAAAAAGGTCCCATCCTGAAACACCAGGGTTAGAACTCCAACACATGAAGGTTGTGGGCAGGGGGACAATGACACCAGCCGTGGGGGGATGAGCATGTCCCCCAGGTGATTCAGAGGACTGGACAGTCCTGCTCCATGCAGATCCTCAGAGCAAGCACCAGTGCTGGGTGCACTTCACGGTTCACACTGGTTTCCCCAGGCAACATCTTGTCACATATGATCACCTCTGGGGTGAGGTGGACAGTTCTAAAAAGCCCTAGTGGCCATCAGCACTCACATCTTAGCACAGTTTCAGAAAATCACTTTTCCTTCACAAAGACGTAGCATGACCAAGAAGCAGAGTGGAAAGTCTGGGTGAAGGTAAAGTGAGAGCAAAGGAGGAAGCTTTTCTTACTTGCTGAGTTTGCCTCTGGCCAGCTGGGCAGAAAGGAGGCCCAGGGTAGGCAAAGTGGCAGGCTCTGGTAGGAGGGGAACAAAATGCTGCAGGGCACCAAGAAGCAACTGTCTTTGTGGAAACAAACCAGTGGAAGATGTAGGATCAGCCTTAGAAAGGGGATTGGCGAATGTGAAGGTCCTGGCAGTTGGGGTCATAAAGCTTGGGTTTTCTCATTTTCATGGGATGGGTGGCTGGAGTTAAAGCACCTCCTCTTTTCTACCTGTTGCTGTACAAGGGTCAGGGGTGAGGGGAAGCTCCTTGCCTTTCCCTTAAGAACAAAGAGTAGGACCATTGTTTTCTGATGGATGATCCTTCCATTATGGGACTGGATGAGGGCTATTACTGGGTGGATACGTATTTTGGAGGCATCTTTGTTGTGAGAGGAGGCTGCATCAGACAGGAAACATGGGCTCAGGTGCTGGAAAGGAAAGCTGGAGATGGGAATGGAATAATGCAACACAGAGGTTTTGTGCCTTCAAAACTTGCTTAGAGCAATTTCAGTTATTTACTAGGCATTTAAAATAAGGGGTGTGCTGGACTAAGAATATAGCTCAGTGAGAGATCACTTGCCTAGCAAGTGTGATGTCTGAGTTCAATCCAATAGAACAAAACATAGATATATATAGTGAGAGACTATAGATAGATGAAATGAGGTGTCTATATCATATCATGCACATACCAGACAGCAATGCTGGTGCTCTTTCCTTATAACCTCACCTGTGTCACGTGCCTGTGTTTCTTCCCCATGTGCTCATTCAAGCACAAAGCAAACAAGCCCCTGGGGGTTGTTGGGTGGCATCCCTCTCCTGCCTCCCTAACCTTAGGTTCCCTCCACCTCTTGGTCTTCAAGCTCTTGTTTGCTGGAGCACCTGCGTGTTTATCCTCCAGAGCCGGGTTTTGCAGGTTTCACCCTGTTGGGCTTTTATGATGCCCAGGCATCCACTGAGCTTTCTGTGAAGGGGCAGGTGGATGGATGGAGAGGGCTGATCAGATTCTGATTTGGGGTATATGACACGGTTGCATGATATGTGCTGGGTGAACTCCCTTTCTTTAGGGTCACAAAGGTTGCTCTTCTGATTGAACAGCAAGGATGAACTAGGTTCTCCAGCCCTCTGGTAAGGGTGCTAACCCTACTCTTACCTCATCACCTCACCCCTACTTGGAGACCTCATCCTTCTATGGCCAACTTGGATCACAGGTTCTACCATAAGAATTTGAGGAAGATAAATATATTCAAACCATAGCATTTGCTGATTTTAATAGCAATAAGTTGGTTATCAAACATTCTCCAAGGTAATCCAAAGTATTTTTATTATGCACTTAGAGATTTAAACGTATGTAACATGGTTGGTATCTCCAACCAGGCTGACCCCTGAATATTTTTAAAACATTTTTATTGAGATATGTAGTTCACATGCAGTACAGTTCATTAATTTAAAGGATACAATTCAATGGTTTTTAGTATATTAAGAATTGTGCAACCATCACCACAATCAATTTTAGAATACTTTTGTCATCCCCCAAAGAAACTCTGTGCCCACTAGCACTCATTCCCTGTCTCTCTCTAACTACCTTCTCTTCCCTAGAGCCCTAGGCACCCTACAGCTAGAAAACCACTAATCTACCTTTAGCCCAGAAATTTATATAAATGGAATAACATAAGAGGACATCTTTTATAGCTGGACACTTTCACTTAGAAAAACATTTTGAAAGTAATCTACATTGCAGCATGAATCAGTGTTTCATTTTTTTAAAATTCTGGAGTGACATCCATTCTGTGGGTGTTCTATGGAACATCACTTTCATTTACTGACCCCCTGGGTCATGGACACATCTTGCCTCAGTGTCTCTTGATTGGGTGCTTGGCCAGCTTGACAGCATTTTTGCTTTCTGATGTGATAAAATGTTCCAGAATCTCCCGGCACATGTCCGCTCCAGGTCTGGAAGAGCCTATTCTCCAAGGTGAACCTGTTCCCTTGAGTGGGAAATGGACTGTTAGGATCAAAGTCTGGGTGCTAGGAAGCCCTTAGCTGCTGGGATAACCACTGATGACAGGACTTGCAGCAGTTACAAGCAAAAACATCTTTTGCTTTGTTTACTTGATTGTTTTTTGCCATTTATAATAAACTATGTGGAGTTCATCCTGGAACTTCTAGTTCAAATGTAGGGCCATGTTCTTACTTAGCTTCATCGACCTTACCTTTTTTTTTTTATTATTGTGGTGCTAGAGAGCAAACCCATGGTTATTATTTTTACACTCTAAGATTCCAGGTTCACAGTGAACCAACATAACCACTCATTTTTGTATTATCTCATAACACACACACACACACACACACACACACACACAAGTTTCAATTCACAATGCCAACACTTGTAGGAGCAATATTTTGACTGAAAACAGTTTATAATTTGCTAGAGGTTGCATTTCCCTCACAGAAGTGCTGCTGGGATATTGGTTTGCAATGCATTTTAACAGCATGTGGAACAGCTCCTCTGGGTGATTATGCTCTCAACCAGACACTATCTAATTTCATTTGGTTCACTTTACTTTTTATTTTTAAGGATTTTTAAGCTGTTTTTATTATGTATTAAAGTTAAATCTACAAAATAAGATTTGTCCAAAGAAGTTTAGCTTCTCTTACTATCCCTTCTATTGTATTCCCTCATCTTTCTGTAGACAAACACTTACAGACATTTATCTTCCCAGGTCTTTTTTAAAATTTTAAGGAAATTCTCTCTACATCCACACCCCCCTCCTTTCTAATCTATTATAGTTGCTTTTTTTCATTTTTCTTATTTCACTTAACCATAAATATCAAAGATTTATGGAAAAGTTTCTCATTCTTTTTGAAGGCTGCATAACCCTAGTACTGGGCAGTACTGAAGCACCCAGTTAATTCACTGGGCACTCCACAGATGGACAATCTGGTTGTCCTAAGTCTTGTGCATCTCGTAATTGGAACTGCAATGAATTGAATTTACATTTTGAAATTTACATTTTCAAATTTTTGCCAGTATATTAGTGAGTTAGGTCCCAGAAGTAGGCTAGCTAGGCTGGAAAGCCTTATGTTGTCAAATTTGGATTTTTTCCCAATACATTAATTCATTTAGGGTTGCAAAATGGTGATACTTAAATCCCAACACTCTTCATTCATTGATTAGAATAGTTCTATGAAGAGAGATTTCCTTTTACTACCTCTCAGCCCAAATACCTGCTGGTTCACAACAATGAAGGTTCTCAGGCACACTCCAGGGGTGACAATGAAGGTTTTTTTCTGTATGAATCATAAGCATATAAGTTTAGCCATCTTTTGTGTATTTCAATACATTGGTATCTTATCATTTTAATTTGCATTCTTCTTATGAGACAGATAAAAAAAGTTGAATATCTTCCCATGTGTCGAAGAGTCAGTTGCATTGATTATTTGTTTTTTCCACAAAGTAAGTGTTCATATTCCTAGATTTTTTTTCGTTCAAGGAGTTTTTTTTGTCTTTTATAAAAACATTTTTTATGAGTTAAGTCTATTGATGGATATATATACTTTTCCGTTAGTATAGTATCTGCCCTTTTACTTATTGTTTTTTCCATAATTTTTTTAGTAATAAAATTAATCAATCTTATTGCTTCTAGACACTAAACCATATTTACTAAGGTTTTCTTCGTTCTCAGGATAACGTTGAATTTGCCCATTTTTTTTTCTAGGACCTATTTTTTTCTTTTGGTTTTCCATTTAAATATGCAACAATAGAAACTTATCCTAGCATACAGCATTAGTAGATTCCACTTTGTTTCCCACGGGGTTGTACAGCTATGTAAAGCTGTACAGCTTTGCTCTACTGACTTAAGATGTGTTCTTTCTTGTATAACTAAATTTTCATAGTCATGTGAGTCTGTCTCTGGATTTTCTCTTCTGCATCCTGTCTATCTGAGCACCCACATGAAGCTTCTTAAAGGATAGACACATCGCAGTGTGTTCTGACATCCCAGAGGTCTGGCGCCTCCCTCTCCCCCACAGCGCTTCTTTCTTAGGGTGTTAGTTATACTTGCTTGTTTGTTATTCCAAATGCACTCTTTCATCAGTCTATCTGCCCCCAAACAAAAACCTGGGAATTTAAAAAAATTTAGATTGCATTAAATATATTTATTAACTTGACAAATCCAATAACTTGTGTTTCCAATAACTTTTTTAATGCAGAGTCCCTTCAAAAAACACAGGTTGGCTTGGCACCCGTGTTCTAGTCTGCTTTTGTACCTTCCATGAGTGTTTTGTGGTTTTATGGAGGATTAATAATTAATAAATGAAGTGTTTTATTTTTTTTTTCACATAGGGTTTGGAAGCTTTTTTGTAAGATCCACACCTATTTTTTCTTCCTTTCCTTTCCCCCTAAAGGCATATACAGGGGTTTGTTTATGAAAGTAGGTACATATTCAAAGGGTCATAGGGGGCTCACAAGAGAGACACTGTGGGGTAAAGCAAGGAATGCATGTTCAAGGGAGAATGCCATCCAGGTTTTTATGATGTGCACTTATTTTTCTCTAATAATTTTAAACTTGCATTGTCACTAAATTCTCTTAGTGCCATAGTATCTTTCCCTTTGATTCTTTTGAGTTTTCCTCATATGTAATCGAAAAGTGAAAAAATGTGTTTTATATTACCAACTCGAAGAAATGTTTTAAATTTGAATCTCTGAGACAGTGTGGCTCTTGGTGCTAGGATTGTGGCTCAGTGGTAGAGCGCTCACCTAGCATGGGCAGGACCCAGGTTCAATCCTCAGCACCACATAAAAATAAAAGCATTGTGTTGTGTCCATCTACAAATAAACAATAAATATTAAAAAAAAAGAAAGAAAGAAGTGCCTCTTAGGAACCGTGTGAATGCAGTCGATGCAATTGCCAAAACTTGTGGGAAGCATATAAGGAAAACTATTGGCATGGAAAGCAAAGCTTTTTAAGATTTGTTGTTTTATTGGTGTATTACTGTCACATAATAGCAGCATTCATGGCCGTATTTGTACATGCATCTGTCGTGATTCCATTAGTCACGTTCCCCAGCCTCTTTCCTCCCACGTGCCAATGTGCTTGCTCTACTCTATGGGCCTCCCTTCTATTATTGTCATCATTATTTTAATTATTGCATTATAATATTTACAAGAGTGAGATTTGTTGTGGTATAACAGATGTTGACAGCTTTTTAAAGTGTTTGTCTTGCAATCTCCAGCTCATAAGGCTAGAGAAGCATTACAAAATCATGTCACTGTTTTCTTGGTCTCTCTGACAGCCCTTTCTTCCTGTCTCCTTTACTGTGTTTTCTTAGGAGAGTCACTGCAGCATGGAGGGTCTGCTTTCCTCACAAATTCTCTACCTTTTCACTGTTTAGGGCTCATTTCATCTCCTCTTTACTCTTCTGCTTATGTCTCCTGTTTCTGCTTCTCTTATGTTTGCCATGTTTTTTGGTTATGTTTTTCCATTTGAAAGAACATTGGAGTATAATCAAGACTAAACAAAAAACATCCACTGCAGGACAGGTCTTAAAAATATGTGCAAATATTTCCAGACATGTCTTTTTATTTTATTTCAGGGGGGTGTGTTTTTGTCTTGTTTTGTTTTGTTTTGGTGCAAAGGACTTAGCACATAGCACATCTCTTCCTGAACATCATAGGTAATAAGTATAATCGTGAAGATCTCCACCCCATGGTCAGCTCCTCAGCGCCAGGTACACTGCCAAACATGGGGCTAGAAACTCGCCCACTCAAGGTACCTCTCACCCTGCTGTGCATAAAAGGAAACCTCAGCCTTAACTGAAGTTACCTTCCAGGAGGAGGACAGAAAATTATGAAATGAATCCATAGACTGAAGAGGATCTTCTGCAGCTCTGCCTTTTCTAGAAAGTTTGGGAGTTGCGAGGACAGGGGCTGGGAGAACAAAGAACCGGGATACAGAGGTTGAAGGTGAGCTGGAAAGGGGTGTGGCAAGTGGCAGGTTCTCATGCACTGGAGTCCTGGGGAAGGGGCTCCCAAGGACGAGTGTCTGTGAATATTCACAAAAGATGTTCCTCAGCCTGGCCCGAAGCCATCTTCTCTGTCTACTGGGAAACTTCTCCCCACAGAAATTAACTTCCTCACACTCCCAGATCATGTTTTCTTGTGGCTTATCAGAAAGCCAGACCACTTTGTTAAGGAGGTGATGGGGCAGGAGTGATGCATTGAACAAGGGGAAAAAAGGAGGCAGTGGTGACCAATGGGGAGGACAGTTTGTAAGAGGGTGAGTCTTGTTACATGAACTCAGAGAGGTAAAGGGGTGTGTTGGAGGGCTTCTAAGTTCCCAGAAAGACACTGGCTTTGACTTGGTAGGTGATGAGGAACCTCTGGGGGAGGGCCTGGAGCACAGCGCTGACCCATCTGACTTGTGTTTTCACAGGGCACCAAAGCCCTGCACATGCAGTGATTCATCCTCGAGGACGTGAAAAACTTCCTGATAGTCACACGGAGAAGGTGGTGGAGCTAGGATGTGAACTCAGGTATGAGGCTGAGGTCCCTGCTGTACCTACGAGGAGCATTTCCTGCCTGATCTACTAGTTGCATTTTTTTATTCTTTGTGTCTCTTTTACACCTCCTTTTCAGGTCTGTGCATTTCTGGTTGGTGGAAAATGAAGCTGTGCTTAGTCTGTATTTTTTCCCTTATGCCCCAAATACGTATTCATTTCTGCCATGTGCATGACACCATAAATTGCACCACAAACGATAAAAGAGGTGGACAGCTAGGGACTTTCTCTCAAGATATTGATGGGCTAGCTATGAAGAGAAGATAGGATTTGTTTTTAAATTTTTTAAATCTAATGATTTCCACTTTTGGTGGGGGAAAGGGGATTCTTGCTTGTTTCATTTAATTATCTGAAAGAAAATAACTATTTCTTTTTCAAGAACAGCTCTATCCAAGTACCAGAAGCAGATAAAATATGGGATTTCCTCTTTGATTTTATACATTTTGACTTCCAGCTTGACTGTTCCGTTAGCATAGTAAAAGATGACTCCCCAGCTCCCCACCCCTAAGCCTTGCAAGCCCAACCTGTGATCAGGAAATCCAGCTATGTGTATTCTATTTCTTGCCTCATTGCCAGGAATAAAGATTCGGCAATCCCTGCCTAATTGACAGTATTGCCAGTGACACCTGAGGCACAGCAGAAACCAGCTCAGCAGTTCTGCTGAAGCAGAGCTGCAGCTTCTGGGCAGCAAGTAAGTGTTCAGTACCAGAACCTGCTCCTCTCTCCTTGATGAAGAGATGTGACAGCTGAATGTGGGGTTCTGGGTCAGAAGACACTGCTGTCTCCCTTCCGATGCTCTTTCAGTTATTCTGAGGACTTGAACCCAAGATCTGTGCCCTTGGAGCCCCTGCAGGAGGCCAGGAATGTATCACATTTTAGGGGAATCAGCTCCAGATGAGGATCACAAGTTTGAGGTCTACCCTGGTCACTATCTGTCTGTGGGATGTGTGCTCTCCAAGAAATGAATTCATGGAATCCTCCCATTGTGTATCCCACACATTTGGGTTTTGCAGAGTCCACAGGGCAAGCCAACAGGATCATATGTGGCCTTTGCAACTCCTAAAATTCCTGTTTGAAAGCCCATCTGTGTTCACCTGAGTTTGCCTCTGTGGTCATATGACTGTGCAGTCCTTCTGGCTCTATAGATCAGAATAAACCCTCTGTATGAGTCAGCTTTTTGTTGCTGTGACCAAAAGCCCTGACAGGAACAACTTCAAGGAGGAAAGGTTTATTTTGGCCCACAATTTCAGAGGTTCAGTCCATTGTTGGTCAACTCGATTACTGTAGGTCTGAGATGAGCAGATCATTAAGGCTGGAGGACACTCTATGGGAACTCAGTCACCTATGGCAGCCAGGAAGCAGAGTGTTCAGGTGGAGCCAGGAGCAGAGCATAATCCACAGTTATGCCCCCAGCAACTTACTAGTATACCCCTCTGCCAACAGTTTCCACCCAGAATCCATTCAGATTATCAATCCATCAAATGCATGAATCCACTGATTGGTTTTCAGCTCTCACAACCTAATCGCTTCATTCTGAACATTGGTTTGCTGTCTAATACCTGAGCTCTTTGGGAGATACCTCATTTCCAAACCATAGCACCCACCCATGGTCCTTCCAGAAGTATATGATGACCTTCACTTAGCCAGTTTGTTCTCCAAGTTCTTCCCCTCCAGCCAGTGGAACTTTGTGCAGATTTCTGCCAGCTGTTCTTCACATTATGCAGTTCTGGAGCTGCCACCCTTTGCTCACCACAACTGCTTCTCACATGGCTATGTGTGCAAGCCATTCGTTCACTCAGTCCTCCAGTTAATACATAAGTGTCAAGAACTGATTGCTGCCCGGTGTTGTGACACCTAGAACCCATCCTGCCCCTTGGGAGGCTGATGCTCAGGGCAGTTTGTCTTTATGCCTATTGCTTTCCTATTTGAATATCTTTGTTGTAATAATTTTACAAAAGAGTAAACCTTTCATGGTACTATGGGCTCTTTACTGATCAATTTTCTGTATCATAAAAATCTGGAAGATTCAGTATTAGAAATCATTATAACTAGGATGTCCTGACTTATTTATCTGTAAAAATCTACTTAGTAATGACGAAATCCCCTCTCCCAGGTACCAAAAATGATAGAAATGAGGCTACTTTTAATTTCTTTCTTCCTCCTCTTCCTCTTTCATTTTTTCTTTTTTTCTTTATGATTAAGTTGTTTGAACAAGTTCCTCTGGGCTACAAAAACAGAAGCAATAATGGTATCGGTTTATGAAATAAAACTTTAGATATAACTGCTGTATTAACTAGGCGAAAGTTTCTACTGAAAACAAAATACACTTGAAATTTGCAAAAGTTATCCTGTGAGTAGTTTTGTATTGATTTTGAAAAACTTACAATTCATTTTTAAATGTTGAATTGAATTTACATATGGACTACCAAATAGTACACAAGAATAAGAATCTAGTTATTTTTAATTTTCAATATCAATCATTTTATTTGCTATTCAAATGTAATTCTGTCAATTCAAATTTAATTAAATATTTTTGCATGTGAGCAAAGTAAATACCAAATGAAGGTGATGGGGTGGATCATGGGAGTAGAAGGTTAGCAAGATTTGGGATGAAGGTCTTAACAGGGAGTCTACACTGTAGCGTTTATTCCCATGAGAACAGCCCCACTTCTATCCATAATCATTATATTTTAGATTTCTTATCTCATGTGTGTGTGTGTGTGTGTGTGTGTGTGTGTGCATGCACACACACATGTGTGAGATCACACAGAGCAGAACTAATGCAGAGAGCTTCACCTCCTACCATCTTGGAAATCAGCAGGCATCTTAGAGTTGACAGGGAATGTTCTGGATTTGATAAAATATGGTTAGTAGTCTGGATTGCAGGAGTCTTCTATCCATATATGGTCATGCATGTAGTATGTACTTATGTCCTCTGTCTTAGTGAACTGAATTTATCTGCTAAAATGTTTTCCAGTGCCTTTAAATCTAAAGGTCTTTAAGAAACTATATTTGGGCTCTCAGAGCATCCCCAGGTGTGATGACTGCCACGAGGCCAACTGATTTCTAAGACTACCCAACAGTGAGGAAATACCTTAGATTCCACTAAATCCAAGGATGGAGAATGACTCCTCAGGGTCTTGGTTGTCTTCCAAAGCATCTTTTGAGAGCCTACCATGTACACTAAGGATACGGTGGTGAGCAAGGCAGGAGAAAAAATCTCTGCTTCGGTGCACTGAGTTTCTAGAATGCTGGCATGGGTGTCCACTCCTTGATGCAGCATCAACCTTCAGTAGGAGGGCCAAGATGTTCGTTTCCTTTCTTTTCTGGACAAGATCACAACCTTGAAATGACAGGGAGGCCCAGGGTCTATGCATTTACTCCTCAGATGGCTCTTCTGCCCCTTGATGTTGTTTTCTTGCTGCAGAACTTTTGCCGTGATGCACTGGAAAAAGACATGTGGTTGTTCCTATCAGGAGCCTGGCTGGAAGAGCTGCAGCAAACGTCTGTACACGTTAGAGTCTAAAAAAGTGTTCCCAATCCTTTAAGAAAACCATTTCTTGGCTCACTGGAAGCTAATTGTATTTGTTCAGTCAAGGTGAATGGATGCAGATGGGATGAGCTAAGAAATATCCTACTGTTAAATCACAAAATAAAGCAACTTGTTCAGGAGACTCTATGGCCCGGGATACAGTTTTTACCAAGAAGTGGGAAATTGCTTGGTAAATTTCTTTTTTCTGCTTAACTATCTCCTTTAATTAATTTTTACTGACATACTCCTCCTTCAACACGAAAGGTGTGAATAGATAAAGAATTGGTCTTGCAGACTTTCCTTCTAAAGTAAAAAAAGTAAAGAGGGAGATGGATTTGTTCTCTTTCAATTTGGGATAGAGATTTGGTGTGTTAAGATCTGCAATTTGGTAATTAGCCACAATGGTACAATGTTTTCTCATTATCTCATTATTTCTACTTTATCATGATAAGAGCTTAAGTTTTAGATAAAATGCCAAGATGGGATTAATGAGTAAAGCAAGGAGAATCAAGTTTTAATGAGAAAAGTACACAACATCAAGTAAAACTTTGTGTGATGTCTCTACTTAAAGGAGACAGGCTAAAGCTCTAGCACCATTTCTTCTATCTTGAAGATCCACCTTATCTACTAGTTTGATTAGATGGCACAATATTGTCATCTTTTTCTTAGTAAACATAAGGTGTAGTGTCATTTAGAAACTTGTTTCCATGTGGTAGAAATTATAATTGGTTCTAAAGGTTTTTTTTTTTTTCAAGATGTTAATGCTGATCACCAGGGAGGCCAGCGGTCCAGAGCACTCTGGTTCACTAATCTTATCATCCCTGAAATTTATCAGTGACCTGGAGAAAAATTCCTATTGAATGTCCAAATTGTTGTCTTATATTGTCAAATAGATGGATAGTAAAGAGAGCTAGATACACGAGGTTATCAATCAGTGATCAGATACTTAGTATAATGAAGAATTAATTTTATTAGTAATACTGTAATCTATCATTTTAAATTATCTGGATTTAGTTGTGGCCCTGCCCTTGATGTTAATTTAGCTTTTATTTAAGAAAAGAATACTTGTAAGCCTGTAGGACTCTTCTAGTTAATCATAAAGGGCATAGGTAATAAGGTAATCCTAATCATGTTTAAATATTCTTTGAGCAGATTCAAACAGGCAGCAAGTAGGAAACACCCAGAGTCAGACTCCTGGGATGACAGCCCTGAGCCTGGCCTTCTAGTTGACTGGTCAACCAGAGTGAAGTCTACAGCACAGGTCAGGGCCTTTGTGAAGGAAAGGGACCATTCCTCATTTTCAGCATCCTGTAGGGCCTCTGACAACAGAACAACTGAGAGTTTGGTAACTCCTAAGACTGCCTGTGGAATAGGTTTCATGAACTGTGTGTTCCATCTCCAATGGAGTGGCCTCCAGTTCCACAGGACAGGAAGGCAGGTGACAGCTTCACATGTCAGGTCAGGGTCAAATGGGTACCCATCTTCCTTATGTCAACAGGCAGGACCACCCCTTATGAGAAAGGCACTGATGATTTTGGCAGCTCATGGGAACATTGAGGCTTAGGGTGACCAACCACCCAAAATGCTGCTTAACACCCCAAATGGGGTCGTTCTGGATATATTGGAAAGAGCTTCTCACCTCATCAAAAGGACATCTATACTTTGCATAGCTGTCATCCATCTACCTACCTACTTTCCTACCTATCAGTATATGTATATGTATGTATGTTTACACATATGTGTACATATGCGTATGTATACATACAGACAGATATGCTTCATAGGGCTGACTGTGAAATGTTTGTTGTCTTGTTAGTTTTAGCCTTAGGATTATTCCATTGTATAAAGAGAAAAGAATTGTAAAAATACTTTAGCTAAAGTCTCTTCAAAATACTCATGTGTATAAAAGTGTATTCTCTCCATTGCAATTTGAAACTGATGATGGTGTTGCTGTTGACCAAATCTGACACATAGCACAGGAGTATCTGAAGTGAATTGGAGATATTATCATCATTTATGCTTTTCAGAATTTTAATGGTTCAGTAAAGGGTGGAGGCAGACTCTCTAAATCACAGCACATCTAATAATTCCACTTCTTCCTGGGTAGCAAGGCCCATCTGTTTTTAAACAGCAAGGGAGCTGCTGACACTTTATTAAGCTGTTATTTTACTTAAATTGCAGTTGTCCAAAGTGACGCTTCCCCTCCACGCCTGCTTTCCAAAGTGCAGTAACCATAACTACTGCTTATTTGGGAAATTGCATGTGGCTACCCCTCCAGTTGGAGTCAATATTTTTGCTTTATTTTAAAGCATCACAGCGTGGGGCTGTTTTTCTTGGCTTTTCACATTTTTCTGCCTCTTTTTTCCTTTCTTCCTGATACAAGAGTAGTTATGCTAAAATTTGATTTCTAGCAAAGGGAAGAAACTCATATTTAGAGCACATCTTTTTTTGCTGTTTATCTATTTTTGTTAGTCACAACCTGCAGCATCTTTGGAATACTCATTTTTGCAGGTCTGAAAATGATACTGAACAAGGGACTTCCAGACTCAAAGGCTCACCTTCCCAGTGAAGAGGGCTAATTCCTGGAGTTCAGTCTCATTCTCTGTTTTCTGACATTCTGATTTTTCTGCAGATCACTGCACCTTGGCTGGGGCTGTGAACTTGGTACCTCTTCTGCAAGGAAGCCCTTCCCACCCCTGTAGATGAGCCCTTCATGTGCATTCAGAGGTGTTGAGCCACTGGATCTGAAGGGAACAGTCTACAGAATGCATCAGATTCTAGAGCTGGGATCTCATTTCATGCTCTTGGTATGTATTCCTGTGTTTCTGATTTACGAATCTCTTCAGCTATCTTTCTGCCATTGTGAAGAAACATGAAAGACATAAGTCAAATAAAGGTAAGTGAAGTGTCCTTGGAAGAATCAGAGAAAATGAACACTCTGCACCCCACGAGGTTCAGAATCTCCCTTTTCTCTTCTCCTTTGAGCACCATGATTCTTCTGCATTCATCCAGTTGCTGAGCTGAGGATGGAGCCCTCAACCTGGGTGGTGTCAGAGAGTCTTCAGGTGTGAGGATCAACGAGGAGGGGAGGAGGATGTGGGCAGAGTGCCAGAAATCAGGATGTGCAAAGAGTCTTCTTGCTGCCAGAGCCTGAGCCTGCAGAGTCCATCACCTCTGGTGTGGTGTCCAGGTGTCTGGAAGCCCACTGGCCTGTCTGCAGTGCAGCAGCTAGGCTAATATGCACTTCTGTAGGCAAATAGAACATTTTGCAGGTACTTCTGATGAACAGTACCTAAGAGTTCTTTGGGCTTCACCATAATTAAGAATAAACAAAGAATGCTGAAAGTTCCCTTGTGTTTGCTATTGACTTGATTTCACTGGTGCTCCATGTCTCCTGTGGACCATTTTCCCTGATCCTTGAGCTACTTAATTTCTGTGTCTTGCTCACACACACTTCTGCTCCCCTAAACATGCTCATGGGCTTTAACTCTGTGCCATATAAGCTTCTTTCTCCTGAATCTCCACTGAGCATAATCCAGGGGATTACTGGGGTATGGCCTGGACTGCCACATCCCACCTCTCTCTTTGGAAAGAAAGGTGGTTCAAAGAAGGGCAGAGTGGGGAAGGGGAGAAACAGCATTACTTCTCCATGATTCTTCAGCCCCCCAGACCTTCTGAGATGATCCTAGCCAGATCACCCACAGCATAAGGTTTGGAAGGAGCTGAAAGGTGGTTCTTCTGCCTCCTTGCCACACATCAAGTTCATACACTTACCTTTGTCTCAAACTCTGCTCATCCAACCAGATGAACATAGACTCAGAGCCTTCCATGTAACTATAATGTAGGCAATGAGGCAGCATAAAGGCTTTCCTCCAAAACACAGATAATGGCATTATATCTCACCCTGTTTTAACATGAAAACACTAAAGACGCTTCTGGACAAAAAGATGGGAAAGGCAAAGCTGGAGATCCTGGCATCTTGGAGAAATGTCAGGGCTTTAGCCATGTCTTTAGTCTGGCCTGGTTTACTGTTCAAGGCAAAACATGACCTTAGAATCAACCAGTTCAGTCCTTTCCTTTCCCAAGTGAGAATCGGGTGCCCAGGGGCTACAGCCACCTGGCCATGGGTCACAGAGCTGGTGAAGGCAGATCATCAGGGGACCGGCTCCTCACTTGCAGTCCTGTGTTCTATTCATGGTAACTCAGAGCAAAACAAAAGCATAGGGCTATCTTCCCTGCCCAGGATCCACACAGGAAAAGGCATGGTGAGCAGAAGGGGCCCGGGGAGAGGAACCAGAGATTGAAAGGGGACAGCCCTGCAGACCCATTAGCCATTCCCAAGCTGCTTCTTTCTATGGATCTTCTCCATGATCCCTGCCACACCTCCAGAGGGCTCCATGCAGCTCTGGGAATGGCAACGTTCTCAGTGCTTTAATGCTAGTCTATCAGATGGATAAGTGGACATCACTCTAGGCAAATTTAAAAAAATCTAATGTTGTCTGAGCAATTGTGTTCTGCCTGATCTTCCTCTTTTTTCCTCTTAGGTTCTAGTTTTTCAAATTCAGACATAATCTATTGCTTTTGAGGTCCCTTCCCATCTGCCCTCTCTGTTGAGCAGCAGTCTCAAAGCTAGACCCAAAGCAGGGACCTGATGGCTGTGAAGTGCATCAAGATCCCTCAGGTCAATGCACAGCCTTGAGCAGTCCAAGGCAGGTGCTGGCCTTGGCCCTGTTTGAGTCAGTGATCTGCAGCCTCGGGCTGAGCTCTCTGCCTGAGTCTCTTCATTTAAGAATGAGGATAGCTCTGAGCACTCTAATTTACTCAGTGTCGAGAAAATAAAATGTAGGTCCAAAACACATTTATAGGTCTTCAGATATCAGATACTGTGTAACCAGACCCTACATGTCTATTCTTTGAGGGTCTCAACGGGATCTCTGGAAAACTGTTAAATTTAACAACAGAGGCTTTATGTTAGAAAACAAGCTAGCATGTTTTAAGGACTCGTGTGTTGATTTAGGAAAGAAAAGAGAGCTATCTAATTTTTTTTTCATGCAAAAGAGAGGGGTTCTGTTTTAGAATTCTCTAGAAGTCCTTTGCCCTCTGGGAGCATAATTGAGTGTTACAATACTATTTACTGATCCGTGTTCCTCTGGGCGCTGTAGTGTTAAGGAAATAGATAGCTATGCAGTAAATGGCCAGTTCACTGGGGTCCAAATGGGACGGACAAGCTGCCCTCTCTCTGTGCTGAGTATGCATCCCATTTTGGGGTTGTCTTAATGAGTTGTAAAAAAAAACTCTTTTTTTTTTTTTTTGCCCAGTAAAGGTCATAGCAATAGACATGGTCTTGAAATGGAACACTTAATGATCACATACCTGATTTAAATGGTTCTGTGTAATATATCACAATTATATTCATGGGTGGCATTCTCTTTAATGTCACTTTTTTTCTTCTTAAAATGTATGTCATTTTTGTGTGAGGAAAATTAGATATTTCATAAAATCCAATTTATTCTTGTTCCTTAACATTAATACATTAGTGTATGTTTTAAACTGGTAGAAAATAATTTGTGCTCTATCGTTTTTGTTTTTGTTTTTTCTCACATCTTGAATCAACGAAATCAGTTATTTTCATTTGCTTTCTTTTTACCCCTTCAGTGCTTGGGATTGACTCCCTGGCCTTGTGTGTGCTAAGCAAACTGCTCTACCACTGAGCTATATCCCTTTCTGGCTCACCTGCGTTTGAAGTTCATCATGTGGGACATTTGCCCCATGAGATTTTCATAAAGTATAATTGAGTTTACATTAAATGAGTTTTCTAATGATCTGCCCTTTCACAGTTGACTTAAGTGTGGAATGTGGTATATTATAGAAATATTGCTTCACTTTTAATACATTATATAGTTATTTTTTATTTTGTTTGCTTGTTTGTATTTTATAAGCACAGACTCCTAAAAAGTTCTGTGAAAATCACATTTCAAATACTCTTATTTCTGCTTTATAAGCTAAGATTGTTTTATTTGAACTTAGAGTACTGAATTAAATTTTATTCATAAAAATTTCCTAGGATTGAAGAGTTGTATTTTCAAAATTTTCACATTTTCCCATATTTGTAAGTCCACAGACTTATTGGGATAATGAGGCATGAAGAATTTAAATATAGTTTCTAAGTGCTATTAAATAAAGTTTTGATTGGTGACATTTAGAAATGTTAGAAAGGACAAAATCCTAACTCTGGGTATAGTTTAATTGTCTTCTAATTGAAAGAGAAAAGGTAAGATCTTAGAGGGTACAGTAGTTTTGTAATACATCACAATAAAGAGGGCATTAACCCTGTTTTCACAGAGTTGTGCAGTGATGAAGGTTGAACATCTGTATCTCAGGTCTACATTTGAATGTATGTAAACCATTTCCACCATTTTTTTTGCAATCTTTTTTTAATAAATAGGGAGTTAGTGGGGCCTGAACAGATGCAAGAGTACTTTTCAATAAGAAGGTACATTTCAACAGGTATTCAGTTTGTCAGATGGTAGATGTCATACTGTACAACTTGCCCTCTTTGGTGGCAGATATAAAGTTGGAGACTAGCATTGCTTTTTCCAGAGTATTTGTTTACATGGTTTATTAAGGCTTGGCTGCCCACTTTTGCAAACAAAGGTTGTGAAATATGGCAGTAATTATTAAAACAACTAATGAAATTTCCTCTTATAATTGCATTATTTGTACAATGAAAAGAAAAGCACTCTGCATATTTTAACCTTAATTTTATTGGGATAAAGTAAAGTCAAAAGTCTAGCACAGAACAATCAATCCTCTTGAAGAACAAACAATCATATTAAACTGGTGTTAAATGAAGGATCATATTTTTTTAAAGTCAGGAAATGATAAGAAGCTATAATCAGTGAAAATAAGCAGAATGAACTTCTATGGGCATCATATAATCATGATGTCACAGGACATCATCTTCTCAATGCAGATAATGTTCAATTTAAAATGGTCTGGCTTATAATTCTTTTTTGACATTACCATGATACCAAAGCATGCCCTTTTGTTTTTATTTTTCATACTGTTAGCACAGTATTCAACTAATTACATGATACATTTAATATTTTATTATAAAATAAGCTCTGTGTTAGATGATTTTACCCTAACTCTGGGCTAATTAAGTGTTCTGAATACATTTAAGGAAGGTTAGGTTAAGCTGTGATATTTGCTAGGTTAAGTGTCTTAAATGAATTTTCCACTTCTGATAGATTTATTGGGATGTAGCTCCTTTTATTTTTTTAAGCTGTATTCACCCTGAGTCAAGTGCACACAGAGACTCTGATCTGTCTGTTATCAGCCACAGTCTTATCCCCAAGTTTTTTACTGCTTTCCCACAGTTGAAGAATGTATTGCCTGTTTGCAGGCAAAACCCAGAAAGACTAACTCCTGATATTTTGCCAATATTTACAAGAAATGGGTGTTACTTCAGTCCTGGGGCACACCAATAGTATGTCAGTGGATGGCCCAACACTTAAAATAACTGAGCATGCATTTTGAGTTCTTAATAGGTCCTTGTCCTTATCATGCTCACAGATAGGACTGAAAAGGAATGAAGTTTCTATCATCCAAAATTTAAGTCCTGGGCACATGCCAAAAATTATCTTTTAAATTGGCAGCAACCTAGTTTCCTACCCAAACCTGAATTGAGTAAAAAGGTATTCATGAAAGAAGTATAAGGCAGCATATTATCCTTCTAATCCTCCAATGTGTGCATGTATGTAATATATATATATATATATATATATATATATATATATATATATATATATATATAATTAATGTGCCCATCAATGCCTTTGTCTTTTTGACAGTTCAGCTCCACTTTCCCTTCCTAAGCTCTCTCATATAGTGAAGAGATTGCAAATATAGGGGCAGTATGTTGTTCAGAAACCCTGCTAGCTGAGCACTAATATAGATTAAATAAAAAATGTTGGTGTGTGAAGTTGGAAGAAGAAAAGTAGAAGCCTCCTTGTTTCTCAAGCAGTAGCAGAGATAGAGGTTGTGGACTTTAAAACACATGAAATGTTATAGTGACTTGCAGGCATTCTACTGTGAATTGTTCACACTGTCAGAAAATCCCCTATGATTCTTGCATTATCCTGGATCCCCCAAAGCTAGAAACAAACACTGGATTAAAAGCATTTGTTGCTCACTCTTCTGGGAATGTTTGCTGCCCAGATACCCACTTGGCTCTCAGGCTAATTTCATTCAAACTTCTGCTCAAATATCACTTTCTGACCACCGGATAAGAGTGTACTTCCTTCAGGTCTCCTTTCCTTATTCTTCATTGTACATAATCCATTTACATTCTTTACTATATGCTTATTTATTCATTGATATGGGATGTCAGTTTCAGGAGAGAAAGGACTTTGTTGTGCTCCCTGCTGTATCCTTGGCATCTAGAACATTACCCAGACCACTCAAGGTGCACACTAAGTGTTTGTTCAATGAATGAATACAATAAAAAGTACTTAATAATAACAATAATAATACTAATAAACCTCTATGAGTGGTTCTATATGCCAGCCTTGTGCTATGTATTGACTTACATTATCACCTCAAATACTTCAACAGAGAATTCTCCCATGCAGTGGTACAGGAGGAAACTAGAGTTACTTCCCTTCATCCCATTCTCCACGAGGCAGTGCTTGGCTTAGGGATAGAATTCATAGTATCAAAGAGAAGCACAGAAACTGATGGTTGGAGGAGAAACTTCTTTCTTCTGGATAAGAAGCAGGAAGCATGTAGTATCCTGAAGCAGGATACCACAGCAATTGTTCCACTACCACAGACTCAGCTTAAGGATGAAACCAATAAGAATGCAAAGGAAAGAGAAGGAAATAAGTTGGTCCCATGCCAACATCATAGAGCTGCTCCTTTTTTAGGTGCCTTCCTTGAAAGTTAAATCTATAGCTTAATAAACTTCATGGAATCCCTTGCCATAAGCCTAGCACAATTCTGGGCATCAGGACAAATACAAAGAATACTAAGACATTGTGTTGCCTGCCAGATTCTAGAAGCTCACAGTATAGCTCAGGAGTTTGTCATGTTAACAATGTATTGAAAAACATTTCTGTGGTAATAAAAGCATCAAGTAGAGGTGGCCATGGGAGTAAGTATGGTTAGATATCTCACATCAGATATAAAGTAATTACAGTCCTTTATTCTTTCTTATCTTTCAATGGTTCTTGAAATAATATTAGATTATACATAAACTGCGTATTATATGTCAGACACTGTATGCAGTGTTTTTATCTACAGTGTCTCTTAATCCTCACAAAAAGCCAGATCTAACTTCTCACCCTCACTCTACAGAGGAAGGAACAGAAGAAAAAAGAGCCTCAATAATTTGTATTAGAGCCCACAGCTACTAAATAATACCTACCTGGATTTGTTGAGATATTTGCAATTGCAAGTAACACACACATATACACACTGGGTTAAATAATCAAGGGAATTTATTAGTTTATATTAATATAATAAATAGAACAAAGTTCAGGTAAGGTTTGGTCCAGCAGCTGTATGATGTCGGGCATGAACCCAACTTATTTCCTTCTCTTTCCTTTGCATTCTTATTAGTTTCATCCATAAGCTGAGTCTGTGCTAGTGGAACAATTGCTGTGGTATCCTGCTTCAGGATACTACATGCTTCCTGCTTCTTATCCAGAAGAAAGAAGTTTCTCCTCCAACCATCAGATACTGAGCTTCTCTTTGATACTATGAATTCTATCCCTAAGCCAAGCACTGCCTCATGGAGAATAGGATGATGGGAAGTAACTCTGGTTTCCTCCTGTACCACTGCATGGGAGAATTCTCTACTGAAGAATTTGAGGTGATAATGTATGTCAATACATAGCACAAGGCTGGCATATAGAACTACTCATAGACGTTAGTTATTACTATTATTATTGTTATTATTAAGTACTTTTTATTGTATTTGACACTTATTCATTCATTGAACAAACACTTAGTGTGCACCTTGAGTGGTCTGGGTACTGTTCCAGATGCCAAGGATACAGCAGGGAGCACAACAAAATCCCTGCTCTCCTGGAACTGACATCCCAAAAGGAAAGAAAAGGAGAGAAATAAAGGGGCAAGTTTTAGGAAGAGATACAACTAATGGATTAGGTTTCAGGAGTGATCAAGAGGGGAGGGAACCAGAGCACAGGTGGAGGAATTGGCCTCACATAGGAGAAAGGTTATTAATAAGTGGGTTCCAATTTCTGTCCCCAAATGACCATTATCATGTTTCTTTTAGGCTATACACACAGACAGGCACTAAATAGTTTCCAATGATTATAACTACAGCAGAGTCTGGGAAAAACATTTGTAACTAGAAAAAAAAAAATATATATATATATATATATATATATATATATATATATATATTCTTTTCCCCCAAGAGGACCGGGACCAGTGTATTTATATTTATATTTATGTTATAGTTTACACTGAATAGGGCTTTTTAAAAAGACAACTATAATATTTTCCCATAATATTAATTGCACTATGTAATGCGGGACTCTGAAAATGGAACAGTTCCAACAAAAGAGAAATGAGTTGCGTAAGTTCCCAAGTTACATAAATAATAATAGTAGTAATTACTTGACACTATCTGGGAGTAGCTGTAGAAATATATATTTTTTCTTCACCAAAAGTTGTGTTTAGGGACAAAGTATGTATTGTGTTTCCTTTTGAACTTGGGTTAGTCATTAATTAAGTCATTGAATTAGACCAAATTCAACAATACCATTGTTTATAAGTTGAGCAGCAGCAATAATATTTAAGGCACAGGGCTAGCCCTGGGGACACAGAGATAAATGAGGCATGGTGTTACCCTCATAGAAATTTTATGACCTTACATCCAACTAATTGGAACTTGTCTATAATCGAGTTGAAGGACAAAGAAGGCAAATAGAAGAATATAAGTTCAAGTTGAGGAGTCCGTATTTTTTGCAGTGGTGGAACATCTCCTGGGGCTAATCTGCATGGAACTCAATCTTCCACACAGCAAGCTAACACTTTCCATTTCTGTGGGTCCAATGCTCCCATATAACTCTCCCAGGCTGCATTGGTGGAAATAGGTTCCTCTTCTTAGAGATTTGAAAAGTGTGTATAAATAAAAAGCATAACATAAACACCCATGAACTTCCCTGAGCAAATCTAAGGGGGCAGGTGTGTGGAGTGGTCCAGGAGTTCTCTAAGCACCTCCATTTTTCAGCACTGGAAGATCTGTTTCCAATTTGGATCTTGTTCAGGAAGTGGCTTGTATTGCCAGAGGGACTTCAGATGTTCTTTTTGAACTTCTCCAAAAACCTTTCCCTTCCTCTTCTCTACTTTCCAATTGCCAAGTCTCCTGCAGACAAGCATCCTTCTATGAGAGAGAGAGAGAGAGAGAGAGAGAGAGAGAGAGAGAGAGAGAGAGAGAGAACTGCAGCATGATGCATGGCTAACATTTTGCTGGACAGAATAAAACAAAGCCAGGCTTTCTCGGTTTCACATCTGTGCATAAAATCTTTGAAAATAAATATATACCATAAGCAAAAGCTTTGGGGCAAATGCATTAGCTAAGCTTAAGACACAGTGGAAAGTTCCTGGAAGAGACATGAGAATACCCAGTACCAGTGCTGCATTCGTGACTGTCCCAGATGAGGATTGATTATTACCAATCCTCTGATGATGATACTACATGTATTTAGTGTTGACTATATGCTAAGCATTATGCTTTACATATGCTATCCACACTTACTCTAGTTTAGTCCAAGATGATTCTTTGGGATCACTACTGTTACTCAGTGAAATAAGGTAACTGACCAAGATTACATGGGCAGAACTTAAGCACGTTTGTCTAATTAACTTTGCTTGTAACCACTATGTTCTACCACTTTCTTAGCAGGGAGGAACTAAAAACTGAGAGAAGAATTCATCATATCAGTCCTTTACTATCTGTTGTGTGTATACTGTTTGTGGTTGCATATTGTATAATGTGGCTTTTATTCCACAGAGTTAATTCATTTATTTTTTAAAAGACCTTTGCCCTCTGTAGAAATATACCTGTAAAACAATTCCTACAATAATTCTGGGGATAAAAGACAAACTTAAAAATCTCAGCAAGTAACTGGAAACCATAAAAAATTAAAATATTGCTAATATTCAAAAGAAACAACTGAAAATTCAAGAACTGAAAATTGCAATAAGAAAAAAAATAATTTTTTTTAGTTGCAGGTGGACACAATAACTTTAATTTATTTATGTGTGCTGAGGATCGAACCCAGGGCCTCATACATGGGAGATGAGCATTCTGCCGCTGAGCCACAGCCCAGGCCTGCAGTAAGTAAAATGAAAGACCCAAAGGATGGATTTACATTAGGAAAAAAAGAAAAAAAATAAAGAAAAATAAGTGGAGAGAGGGAGGTACTTAAGTACATAGGAAGTTTAGCATGCATGTAATTGAAGTCTCAGATGAAAAGATAGAGGGCAGAGGTTATTCAAAATTTCATTGCTGATACATATACTCTTCACATTTTGCCTTTTCTGAAATCAGGATGTTTCTTAAAATTGACAGAATGTTATTTTTATTTAAACTGGGCAGCAGTTGTCAATGCTCATTGCCTGTGTCTTAATGCATATCAGAAGTGTATAAGCATGGCGAGGCACAGTGGTGCATACCTGTCATCCCAGTGACTTGAAGGCTGAGGCAGGGGGATTTCAAGTCAGAGGCCAACCTCAGCAACTCAGAGGCCCTAAGCAACTTAGTGAGACCCTGTATCAAAATAAGAAATTAAAAAGGCTAGGGATGTAGCCTAGTGGTAGAGTGCCCCTGGGTTAAATCCCCTGTACCAAAAAGAAAAGAAAAGGAAAAAAAATGTAAGCATGGCTAGAAAGGGGGTCAGTGGTTTGAAATAAAATCCCAGATACAATAATGAAGCACTATTCTCACCCCCTACAAAGTAAATAGTCATGGGAAAGAGATGAAGGGGATCAAGCAGATATGTTTTCTAAGAAGTCAGTAATAAGGCTACTTCTACATACGTCCAAGGCCAGATTAAGAGTCCATAACTGATGGTTTTTAGTTCTTTCATGGAATCTTTGAGGAAATACCTCACACAGACAGTAGACAAATTGTGGCAATTTATTTTGTGGATATTTTCCTTATTGGGTATTGTGATGATTTGTCAACTAGGCTGGGCCATAGTGCCCACATATTTGAGGAAACATTTTGTTTCTGTGACGATGTTTTTGGATGAGAATTTTATTTCCATCACTAGATTTTGAGCAGTTTTTCCCCACAATTTATGTAGGCCTCTTCAATCCATTGAAAGTCCAAACAGAAGAAAATGTTGACCTCTCCCAAGCAAATGGGAATTATCCAACAGATTGCCTTTGGAATAGCATTTTAACTCTTCTCATCTCCTCCCTGTCAAATTTTGAACTTGTCAACTTTTCACAACCATGTAAGTCGATTTCATAAAATACACTTGTGTTCCCATTCCCTTTCTCTCAAGAGGATGAAATGTGTGTGTGGTTATATTTATCTGGAGAACCATAATACAGGTATGAACAATGAAATATGTGTATGTAGCATAATTTTTCTAATAAAAGAGAATTTCTACATAAAATATAGGAAAAAAATTAAATGACAGAGGTATATGTTAAAGTTTATTTAATTGCCTGTGGGATTATTCTTTTTTCTTGGTGCTATAAATCAATGGTGCAAGTATAAAAGATAGGGTTGTGAACATGATTGAAATATTGTATTTAAGAGATAGTTATTAAAAAATGTTCCTGATAAACGACTTCCATATAGATTCCACATGTCCATTGAATTCCCAGAAGGAGAAAGAATGGGGATGGGGCAGAGAAGGAGGTAAGGAAGGAGAGAAAGTCTCAAATATAATGAAACTGTAGAAAGACAAGAAGAAAATCTTAATACTAGCAAGAGAAAAGGATTATTGGGAAAGTAACAAAGTAAGACTGATACCAAATTCTGCAGGGCAGAAATCAAAACCAGGATAGTGATGTGATGTGTTAAAAGAAATACTTGACAAACTATAATCCTATAACCAGCCAAATATCTATCTAGAATAAAGGTGGGATAAGACAATCTCAAGTAAACAAAACCTCACAGATTGACAATGGGAACTGATCTAAAATGTGCACACCCCCTCCTTGGATTAAAGGAATAGTCCCAGGTGACAGTCAAGAGATACAGGAAGAAAGTAACCAAAATGCAAAATTTTATCAATCACTTTTTTTTATTTTTGTTCTTTTTATTTTATTTGAACAGAAACATCATCAACTGTATATCATTGAAGCCTCTTTTGTTCGTTTTAATTTACTAGCAAGAAAGAAAGAATATTGAAAAATGTCTCACTTTAGTTACTTATGATTTTCTTTCAAAGAGAAATAAGAGGTTTTTTTTTTGTTTTTGTTTTTGGATGAGGGGGGCGGTACCAAGGGCACTCAACTACTGAGCTACATCCCCAGTCCAATTTTGTATTTTATTAGAGACAGGGTCTCACTGAGTTGGTTAGTGCCTCACAGTTGCTGAGGCTGGCTTTAACTCATGATCCTCCTGTCTCAGTCTCCTAATCTGTTAGGATTACAGGCATGAGCCTCCTACCTGACTGGAATGAGAGGTTTTTGATTGCTTTGTATTTTAATTTTACATTTATCTTCCCTCTGGTATGAATTTCTAAGGCCAGAGTTTTGTTGACCAGATTGCTAATGTAAAAACATTTTGTAGCATTTTGCTGAGGGCCATTACCAAATAGGAATGACGCATCGAAATTTCCTTGCCAAGCGTACCCCATGCTGCTTAGAGGACATTCGATGGGACATTGCATGCATGCTTTAATAAGGTGACCTTGCTCAAGGACCAAGGCGGATCCGGGTTTAGAGCTGATCAGGTTTGAGGAAGTAACAGGCTCCTTGAGTTTAAGGTGTTGCCAGTTTAAGATAATGGGTTTTAGGGAAGTTGGCAGTTGAAGATTATTGCTGGGATTAGGGTGTTCCTGCTGCTTGTTCCCGTTGAGTTCTCGTGAGATTAAAATGGGATTTGGAGATAGCCTCGTGGAGTAGGTGGATTGTGCGGGAGACGGCAGAACGCGATTGCCCCTGGACCTGTGTGGAGGCGGTGTGAGAGCGGGAATAAAGAATTGCTGTTTGAACCTACAAAGGTGTGTGGTGGCTCGTGATTCTGGTGCCAAGCCGAGACCTTGGAAGCATTTAACGGTCACTTACAAGGTGTCATGTTCTGTTAAGGGTTAGGAACACAAGGTATATAAGCTATATATAAGTTTTGTTAGAGTATTTCTGGGAAAGGTTTTGCTTCCTCCAGAAAAAGGGATACCGCTACACAAATGTTGAACTCTCCTTTTTTTCTTGCCTTGAATGTAGGAAGTGACCAGAGAGATCTGGGAATTGCAGAGAAGACATCCATCTCAGCAGGGACAGGGTGCCACAGGACCGGTCATCCCTGAGTGCTGGGCAGGACCAGTTACATATTCTGCAGGGTCAACATAAACAGGAAAGAGAAGCTCTTTGTTCAGAAATCATTAAGAATTCCAAGACAGTGGTAGGTAGCAAAGCCAAACTGTGCATGCCTGACTATGTTGAGGACCCTGTTCAGTTCATGAGATGTGTGCCCAGGGAGTGGGACATGATGCAGAGGGACATTTGCCCAGGGACAGGGAGGTTGTCTGCATTCTGGGTGCATGTTAACTTCTTAATGGTCTGGTATGGAGGTCAAAAAATTCCAGCATTTCTTCCTCCAGGAAGAGGAGTGTGCCATCATCATTTTTCCCACCAGGATCTGCATTTCCATGGTTGTGGTTTGGCCATTCTCAAAATGAGACTGCCATGGCCAAGATCTTTGACAAGTCGCCTCCTGATTTTCCTGGCACTACCTTGATGCCATTTTCTTGTCCTCCACATAACCCCCTGACCCTGAGGAGAAGATGGCAATCCCTTCTTTCATTCTGTTTCTCAGGAACACATTCCGACCTGCTCCTTTGTGCATTCTTTGGGAGCAAGGGGTTGACTAGGGGCACAAAGGCCGAGATGTGATAAGGGAAGGACTGGGAAGTGGGTCCCAGATTACCAGAGCACAGGGGTGGGGGTGGAGGGGATCGCAGCAGGAGCATGGGGGTGGGGGTGGGGGGATGGCAGCAGACACAGCTGGTGGAGAGGCAGGCAACAGGCTTCAGGGCGTGCTGTGTGGAGGAGCTACATGAGTGCAGTAGGCGAGGACCTGTGAGGACCTCACCTCACTGTTGTCCTGCACGCACAGGACCCACTGGAGAGGATCAAGAAATGTGTCCTGCAATGCTGTGGGCACTTTAGGGCATTAAATAAATTAGGTCAGAGGGGAAGCCTTTTGGGTGAAAACCTGGATTAAGAAAAGAAATTATTCATAATATGTAATGTGGAACAACAAACTAAATGTTCTCTGGTGGAGGAGTGGATAAGTAAAATGTGGTCTATATACACAATGGAATATTATTTGGCCTTAGAAAAAGGAAGAACATGCTGCCATTTGTGACAACAGAAATGAACCTGAAGGACAGTGTGAAGTGAAGTGCGCCAAGCCCAGAGAGATGCCTCCTGCACCTGGACATGGCATTGAGAATATCAACACTCATAAAGTAGAGCTTAGACTTATGAAAGTTGGTTGGGGGGAAAGGGTCAGGGAATAAGAAGATGCTGGCCCAAGGGTTCCAAGTCCCAGTCCTGCAGGATGAAGTTTTAGAGCTCTAACACATGGCAAGGTGACTGGCATTGACAGTACTATGTCAGGTACTGAATATTTTCTGAGTGTCTCAGCACACATACACAGAGTAAGGACGTTAACTTGAGGGGTGTGTCACTTAACTGGATTGCAGTGACCCTTTCACGTTGTATATACATAGCAAAACACCAGATTCCATATGTTAAATATATACAATTTTATCAGTCAATTATATATAAATAAATTAAAACAAAACAAAACATAACCTCATGTCTTTTAATTCCTTTACTGCTTTAGAGTCTCCGGTTTGCTTTAACCACAGAGGCATACCTGCAGAGAAAGTAGTACTCCCAGGGAGAGTTAGAGCCCTGTGCCAGCATGGATCAGCCAGGTTGAAGCTACAACCTGACAGGAGGAAGAGACCTTCTTAAGGCCATTGGCCCTTCTTAGGGTGCAGTGTACCCTAAGATTCAAAAGAGGGCAGCAGATAACTCGCACTGCTGGCAGGGCTAGGTGGCTTGTAACCCGAGGAATGTCAGCAGCAAATTTACTGGGTTTTCACATCCCTAGGCAGGCTAGGGTCACTGTGCCAGAAATTTGTGTTTCTAGAACTGTTTAGATTTAAAAGTAAATGCTTGATTAATGGCCTTTGATGAGCCGTGGTGATGTTGAGGAGCAGGTGAGGCACATTGCCAGCTGCAGCAGCCTCTTGCCCTGTGAGCAATGCAGAAGCTGCCCCAGCGGTGTCAGCAAAGTTAGGGCCCAAGTGCAGGAGAAATGGCCACAGAGCGCACAGCAGAATGGCTGCCTGGGCACTTTTGCTGCCTTGTAACTGCTCCTGCTGTATCTTTGATGAGCAGACCCTCTTCACCTAGTGTGCACACTCCTCCTACCTGGGAGTTTGCACGGGCTGCAGGAGAGCAACTCTCTTCGGGATTTTTCAGTGCTTCCAGAAGAAACTTCCTTCATGTGCCTGGGATTAGGATTTCAGGGAGGCTGAGTATCAGGAACTCTGAAGTTCTCCATCAAAGACACAATCTTAAGCAAACCTGCAAAGTTGAGGTGGTGGGTTTTCATCCTTAGGATCATATAGTAGTCATTGTTATGACCCAGTTGCCTGAAAAAGGTGACACTGGAGTGTGGATCCCAAGTGCAGCTTCACAGTAAATCTCTGTATCTTTTGGCAAGAGAGGAAGAGTAAAAAAAATATAACTTATTCTTAAAATACAACTTTAAATGATGTTGCTGGGATCAGGAGGTCTGTGGTAGTCTTGTTTGTTTGTGTTTTGTGGTGCTGGGAATTGATCCCAGGGCCTTGTGCATGTGAGGCAAGTACTCTTCCAACAGAACTACATCCACAGCCCTTGACCTGGTTTTAAGTTATCATTTTCATTCTTCAATTTTTATGAAAAGCATTTTAGAATTGTTTTGACTTACCAAGAAAACATCAAATGACATAGCAATCCAGAAGGTGCCTCTAAAAGTTGAGCCCTCTGTTTGAGCATATTTTTTATTTTTTTAAAAAAGATGAAAAGAATTGGTGATTTTTTTACTCCATCAAGTTGGACTATTTAAACTGTTTTGGGAAAATGCACATTCTCCTTTTTTTTTGTCTTTTTTCTCTTATAACCTCAAAATTACCAGATGCTGTACTGTCTACATACACACCTGATACTAGATAAAGGGTTTCTAAGAAACGTGCCCTTAAAGTTTGGGCTGATTTAATGTTAAACAGTTCCTACAGAGCTGAGTTAATCAGCCCCTTTATGGATGTCAGTGAGCAGAGTATTTCCTTCCTATGTATAATTATAACACCAGGCTTGGCAAGAGCACACAGGTCCACATGATCCTGTTGTGTTTCTTGGTAATCTCTACAATCCTGAAGCAGAAGATTGTTTTTTTTTTTTTTACTGTGTTTCATGTCATGAAATTCGAACTGCAAATTAATAAATAGGGTCTCTAGTGCCCTCTAGGATCATTAAGAATTCCTGGGGTCTTTAAAGGGACCCTTGGAGTCTAAGAGTGAAATAGTCCAGAGTGATCATGAAGTTTTTCATTTCAAATAACTCTAGACAAAAAGATACATGTTTAATTAATGGAGCAGCTACCTCTAGAGTTAAAAAAATAGTTCTCTTAGGAATGACTCCAGGCAGTACTCAAATTACATACAGAGAAAAGATGGCTATGTTTACAAAGTTTTTATAAGAAGAAAATTATTTGGAGAAATAAATGCATGCATCAGAAAATGGGAATTAAAAAAATGACTCAAGGTAAATGCTGGAGAGAGAACAGCCCACTAGAACAAATGATCATGCCACATATTGACTAAGCAAGGTCCCTGTCACTGCAGGTCAGAGGCCTGAGATTCACTGACAGCTCTGCCTCAAGTCCTTACAAAAGGCACATTTCAAAAATTTCACAGCCTCAGTTTCCTTATCAGAAAAATTATGGAACTTGACTTTCTTGGAAATTCTACTATTTTATCTTTCACTTAAATACAGAAATGGACACATGGACCCTCAGAGAATGAGTTTCCCACCCTGTTGAATTAGCCTCCGCTTTAGCCTCGTGGGGATGTACAACGACCAGAAAATATTTTCAAAATAAATTATGAAAGGCTCACTTTCCTAAGCCATGAAGAAAAATCCAAATTTTATGCAGCTCTCAACCATAGCCTGTTTCTGAAGCACCACGTGCTACACTGAGCACCACTCTAGTCACGGGTTTCTGTACCTGGGGAACATTGCTAGGGTACATTATGGCTCCACTGGAAAGTCAAGGTTAGCCTCTGTCTCAGTCCTGGAGCACTCAGCCACGTATCAGAAAACAGACTAAATCACACAGGCTCTGGACCTGGCTGTGCTGTAGGCAAGACCAGCAGGTAGTGGCCCTGCTCAGCCTCCTGTGAGCCCTCACCTGGGTTCCTCCCTTTGCCCTGGAAAAAAAGAGATGCAATGGAATATAGTTTCTGCAATGAGAAGGTTTGAAGCTTTTTGCCTCCTTGAAAAGGTTGTGCATTTGTGAAATCTTTGTGCTCCATACTGAGTGAAAACATACACACACACACACACACACACACACACACACACACACACACACACCATGTTCCTCCCTTTTTCTTAACCCTATTTTTATACTGGAAGGAGTCAAGTGTCCTTCAGTCATTTCTGTCCCTATTCAGCAAGCATGTGGCCTGCTGAAAACCTACCTCCATGAAACAGGAAGATAGATACAAGGCTTATAGTAAAGGAACAAGCAGACACTCAACTTCACATGCCTGGCAGTGTGTTGGGTTTTGACTCTCATTGCCACCAGAGTTCCCTTTTCAGGTCATCACAGAGGTAGTGAGGGAAGGTGTTGGTGGAGAGTCCCCTTTAGAAGTTTAAGCAAGTCTCTGAGAGGTTAAGTAACTTGCCTCGGGCCACAATGCAATCAATCAAATTCCACAGACTTACTGACTTTTTTCTTTTATAAAAAGTCTTATTCAATTTTGGAAGAGTTAAAGCTATTATTTTCCTCATTGCTTTTTGATTCATAAAAATTACATGTAATTCTACCAAAACAAGAAATCTATTTCATGAAATTAAGGTACAATTGTACCATTTACCAATTTCCATATGCGACAGTCATGCCAGGTGAGACTGTTGAGCTGTTGGCCTCCATTGGGCCCCGGTGGCCTCTGAGTAGGGCGGAACACAGCAGGGAAATCGTGTATTTCCCAGAGAGTCCCTTTACCATGAAAGCCATCCTGCCCCCGGCCCCATAGAGGCACCTTTTCCAATCACTTTTCAGGTCATCACAGAGGTAGTGAGGGAAGGTGTTGGTGGAGAAGGACACATAAAAAGGGGGATATTTTATTTCTTTTGAGTTTTACCTTGGAAAAGAATGTGATTTAATATGAAAACAAAGTAGGTTATCATGAAAATCTGAGTCAAATCAAGTCTGGATGAAAGCCAGGGCTAGTAAGAAGCCAGCACTTGGCACTTCCCTGTCTCAGGACCCCTTCAGTGTCTTGCTTTTGAAGCAGCTGCCTCCCAGGTGACCCCTCTGTCTGTGTCACATTAACCTTTCCTGTTTACTTGATAAGAGCTCCTGCAGAGTTGGAAGTTGATGTCAAAGAGGATAAATATCCTTGAAATGGCTGAAGCTGACATATTATTTTATGACATTTTTGCAATTTCTCAAACCGGGGTTCCTAGGAAACACTAAAATGCAGACCACCCTAGACCTGATGAATCAGGGTCTCAGTGGTGGGGACAAGAGAATGAGTGGAACTCAGGAATCGACAATTTTAAAATCTCTCCAGATGATTTTTATATACACTAGAATTATAACTACTGTCTGGAAATTTTTTTCATGTATGTTATTTTATTTTACCTTTAGAGAACATGCCAAAGCTAGGTTATTATGATTTTATATTCATTTTACAAATGAGGAAATTGAAATGTGGAAAAGTCACTTGCCTGAAGGAACACAGCTAAAAATTGGTTAGCTCTGACTATGGGCCAGATTGTCTGTGCCTCTTCTCCACCCCACACATTTTCAGACTGGAGGGTGGGTCTGAGCACACAGATGTAGTGGATTTAACCATAAGAACCATCTAGCCTGGGCTTCCTCTATGGATCATTCTTTTGGTGTTGTACCTAAAATGTCATCACCAAACAGAGGAGCTCTCCTGTTTTCTTGTAGCTGTTTTATAACTACACACATCACTTTTAGATCTACAATCCATGTTGAGATACCTTTGTGAAAAGCAGAAGGCAGGGGACTGAGTCTGCATTATTTTGTGTTTTTTCATGTGCTCATTCAGTTTCTCCAACAACATTTTTTAAAAAGAGCATACCTTCTTCACTGTGTTGCTTCTGTTCCTTTGTCAAATTCTTGATTCTTGTTATAAGAGAACCTGCAATCTGTTCTTTTTTTTCTGAAGGCAGCAAGATCAATTCACCATTTCATAGTTACTTGTTCAAGATTTGAACCCCGCCTTCTTAGGACACAGGGCAAGCTGCAGGTGAGACCACAGAACAAGAGAGCGTGAGGAACAGTCAGCCAGGTGAAGTCCATCCACACAGGGCTTTGTGATCCTGGCTTAGAAAATCAACCAGTTTCCAGAGCTGACTCTGCCCCTCACCTCTTACACTCTGTTCCCTTTACTGGAAATGTGGGGAATGCCCCAAGGCCTAGTCGAGGTTCCTTGCCATACAACTCCACCTCTGGGGCCCTAGAGCAGAGGTGGGAGTAATGAAGACTCCAATCAGTAACTGCTTTCCCTCATGTGTGGAAGTTTGTCCTTCAGGCCTGACTCAGGAGGATCTGTTACAGGGGCTGTGCCTCAATCTTTCCCACGACAATTCACCAATCCACAAGAATAGAAGCCCAGACACACGCACAGACACGAATCACCCAGTGCCCTCTCCTGGCTTCCAGAGGACTCTGTGCTGGTCTTTTATGGTGTCCCCTGGCCCAGCCCAACTCAGGCACTGAAGTGTCTTTGTTCACTTATCTCAACTTGGGTCAGCAGGGCCGGTTTCTTTCCTGTGGATACGGGATCAGCTCTTCTTGTCCCTTCTCAGTCTCTCCTTCCAGCTCTCTGGCCCAAGGCTGACCACACTCCTTCATTGTCAAGAGTACACAGCTTATCTATTTTCCATGTTTGAGGCAGCCAAAGGCTTTTAAATATAATGAAAATCTCTCAACTGCAGTTTTGAGCTGAAAAGAATTTGCTAGATTTTCTGGTACAAGAAGTTACAGGAATGTTCTTCTAGTACTTGTGGTCAGGAATCCTTGGGGGTTGGGGATTCACCAGAAGCATAGTCATATGACAATGATTAGATTATTCTTCTCACCTTTATTTTAGGTGAGAAGAAGGTCCAATAACTTTTGCAAAAGAAGTAGCAACTGAGCCTTGAAGTAATAGCAACCCAGACACAGGCAGGGGAGCCGAGGTTAAGGCAGAAGGACCACCACTGCAGAGGGAGCCACCATGGAAGAGCAGGACATTTCAGATGTGGGGAGGTCAGCTCCTATCCACGGGTGTGTGAGGTTGACTTAGCTGGTTAGGCTGGCCAGGCAGGTGCCCTCTGTCCCCCACCCTTCTTGGTCCATATTCCATACATGCCCTTCCTGAAGCTGCTCCCTTCTTGACACTCAAGAAATCAGTCTACTCTGACAAGACATAAAGGCCAGCATGCTTTTTTGTCCAGCACATACAGGATGAGATCCCACGTACAGCTGAAGCATAAAATGCGTGTGTGTGGAGGCAGTCAGGAGTGGAGGAGGGAAAGGATTGCAGGAAATGATTCTTGAAAGACCTGCTCATGGGAGCCCTGTATGCTGGTCCAAGGACTTGGAGTCTCCCCGTGGGCAGTGGGCAACTGTGGAGGAGTAATGTGGTTCGATTAACATGGAAGATAGAAAAGAGGAGGAAAGATGGGACAGGAAGCCAGAGATGACCTAGAGCCCAGATGTGAAACAGAGGGGACTGAGCTGGAGAAGCCGTGAGGAAAGGGAGGCTGGGAGGTTCCAATGAGCTTCAACAGGAATGTTTGAGCCCAACTGAAGATGTGGATCAAGACTCATTGTGAGCACTTGCCCCCGGTCTCTGCCTTGACCACAGGTTCCACTAGTCAAGATGGGTAGCCCAGAAAGGGAGGGTTTGGGGGAAGAACATCAAAGCCTGTTTCAAATCTATGGCTTTTAGAGGTTCAGAGGAAAAGAGGGCAGCCAAATGGATTGGTTTGACGCTCAACTGTGACTCAATGCAGATGAAAGGGCAAGGAATAGTGGAGAAGGCTGGAATAGACCATCTTTAGGACATACTTCACACAGCTCAACATCCCATTACAAGGCACCATGGGGCACAGAAAGAAAAAATTCCACCTTAAGAAGGCTGCTTGGTTTTAACCATGGCCATAAACTCAGGTTAAATACCTGAGAGTGAGAAGTGTCTTCCAGTGTGATGCTGTTGTAAGGTGTAAGGCTTTTATCTCTGTGTCCATCTCCCAGATTTCCTTTAAGCTGGACATACAAATAAGAACTCCTCCCCTCCTCTCTCTCTCTCTCTTTTTCTTGAGATACCTAAGAAGTTAAGACTGTATTTTAGGAAATGTGAAGTGTAACAATTGATTTACCAGTGCTTTGCTTTTTATCCTGCCTTGAGCTATAACACAACACTGTTGGTTGTAATAGTTCCCCCACACACACACAAATGCAAGGTGCATCTTTGTGGAAAGCACCACCTTAGAAAGTAAAACCTCAGGGGAATTGGGGAAAATTAACATAGTGTATTTATTTTATTAGAGTGAAAATCCCTTTTGAAAGATAATTTCCTGCACATGGCTATTTTTTGTTTGCATACCCACAAGTACAGTCTCTTATTTGATGTTAAAACTTGAGAAGGAAATAGGAAATATTTAAGAAAATCTTTTAAATAGGTAAGCAAATGTTTAAAATATTTAAGAAATATTGAAAATACTTATGTAAATATTTAAGAAACATGAATTTGCTCAAAGAACTGTAAGACCACAGTTCTTTCCCTTGGAACTTAAATTTCAGAGAAAAGGTATAATTTTGAAAAATCAATTTTATTACATGCATTTCAAAAGTGCAGGTAGGGATTTTATGTCATAAATAATTGAGAAACAGTCATTGAAAGCCTATAATGGCCTCTCATTTACCCATGAATTTGAATATTTTACCAATACTTACATAATCTCTTAGAAAGTTCCTATTTATAGTATGAGCTTTCTTCTCCAGAAAAAAAAAAGATACCAGTGGATTCATGTAGAAAATATGTCTTGGTTCTCTTTATTTAAACATTTTAAGTTCAGTTCCTCTTTAGCCATCTTCCAGCCAGAGGAACACAGGCAACACACTTTGCTCCTCTTTCCAGGATGCTGAGGTGTGTCCCCTTTTATGGACTCACAGGGACTTTTCAAATTAACTAGGGTTTTCACAGCACTCTTTTGGTGCCTCAGAATGAGGGACTGACTTCAGCCCCACTGCTGGCTTGCTTTGCTTGGGTGGGTTAAAAAACCCTTGGCCATATGGGTTACCTGGGTTTCAGCACTTAGGGGAAACTGTAGAAAGAGCCAGAACATGTGAATCAGTGTAAAGGAGGCCCTCAAACACAAAACCTTTGTGAAACTTCACTGAAAATTCTGGGCATTTTCAATTAAGTCTAAAGACTACAGATTGTCTCCCCTGAGGAAATGGGTTCCCTTTGGTCAAGTTGTTTGTGTCTGTCGTTTGGTTGGTTGGTTTAATCTTTTAAAGGATGGATTGAGCAGGGCTCCAGGAAGAGAAAGTAAAATCACAGTTCTAAAATCTAATGTGTCATGGTGCTAATCAATAAAGCTAATAACAGTTTAGCAAAATATGTCAAGAAACCATCAGGTCTGAAGAACACTGACTGAGAGAAGCCCTAGAAGGATTCGCTCTGGAGCTGGCCAATGACTCTGGGCTTAGGAAGAGCAGTGGAAGGGCTTCCTTCCTCAGCAGGCTGCAGGGTGTGAGTGGGGCCCTGCTGAGACCCCAGGCTAACTGCGCTGATTAACATGTATGTAATTCAAGTGTGCCAACTAGAAAGGCAAGACCAGTTTTATTTGGCTGTGCACTACTATGAAACAGTTCCTTCTCCCTTATGTACCCTTTTGGGTTTAAGCCTAGTTTCCCCTGGACAGCATCCTGCACTTTCTTGAGGCTACTGCTTCCTGCCCTAGCAGACACTGAAGAGTAGGGCAGCTTTTTTCCTTTCAAAGGAGCCTTTTCTGAGCCCCATTTTTCATCATATGGCAAGAAACATTGTAAATAATTGAGGTGATCCATCAAGAGACCCATTCTTGATAATGAAAAATCACATAACTCAGTAAAAGTCAATTAAAAACCACAAAAAATTAAAAACCTTTTGCTCAGTGAAGATTTATTGTCATAGAAGGCATCTAATACAACAGGTATTGGGGAGTGAAAATTCTTAAAAGTTCTAAAGATGCAGTTAAAGCTTTACAATAAAGTTTAGTAGGATTTATACAATAGCAGAGTATATGAGTTCTTTGAAATGAAAAGGTATTTTTTTTTCTTTCCAGCTTTACCATAAATGTTTGAGATGTGAGGATTTTATAACAACCTTAGAAGCAATGTCCACTGTGTGGGGTATTTACTTTCTTTCCAGGGTTTCAAATGACTCTTACTCTTTGATTGTTCCTATATAATGAAAGTCTACAAATTAAGAAAAGTCAGGAGTTTTTCCTTTGTGTGAACCTTCCTGCTGCAGACTTGCTGGCGCCACAGACAAACTCAAGACGTGCTGGATCAACAACCCAAACAAACCACCAGGTCAGACAACACCTGAAACCCTCGCCTGGCGAGGTGCCCAGGTGGAAGCGCTGGCCTCTGGGAAGCCCGGAGTGTGGACCTGCTCGTGCCCCTCTTTACAGGTTTCAGGCTTCAGAGAGGACAGGGAGAGCCCGCAGGTCACGGGGAGAGGCCCGGGGACGCCAGGGAGAAGAGCTGATTAGTGTCCCATAAGAGGGCAGCCGGGTTCTAAAGTGACGTGCAGGTCCGCTGGCTAACTGGATGGCGGAGAGAAGTGTTCACTTCCTTGGGAGTTTACACTTAGAAATGCTGCAGGCAAACAACACCTCGGTGCCTGGCACCAGAAGTCCCTGGGGAACTGCGTCTCTGGTGATCTGCCACTGGAGACAGGAAATGCGTGCTCACCTGGACAGCGAGGCTCAGTGACACAAAAAACTGCTACTTCAGAGTCTTCCATACTGGGCAAAACAAAAACAATTAAAAGCCAAGCCAAACAGAAAAGACATTCAAGATATCAAGAGCTATGCAATTGAGCTGAAAAATCATTTTCCAAAACAAGTATTCCCACAGATTAAAAAAAAACACACACACACATAATATTTACAAAAAATATTTAATTAAAAATCTTATAATTACAGTAGTCTATTAAAGCATATATTTTCTCACACTTATAGAGCATCTCTATATATACATGGTATGAAATGTCACTCAGTTATCTAAACAATATGTAACATTATTGCAGTTTACTCTAGTCCAGCAGCAATAAAAAAATCTAATTTTTAAACCTAAAATAAAGTTTTGATAAAATTCCCTTTTGGAATACATCCTCAATTTGACAGTTCTCTGTAGCTATATCAACCCTTCTACGAGTAATTCAATGCAGGTCGGCAATTTATTTCACAAAACTTAACAGTTCTCCATTGTAATGCCAGGTTAAAGTGAAGGTCTCTGTGGATCCAGCTGGTAGTGGCAAAATCACAAGGAGCAATTACTCTCAGTATGAAAGAAAAAGCTAAAATCAAAAGAGTTTCTACTCTCCTGAGGAGACATTTTAGAAATTCAGGGCCATTCTTTTCAATAATGTGGTTGTTGGTAGATAAATTTTCTTTCATTAATATTAACTCAATTAGTTGTTGACTTGCTTTTTGTGTATTGATTTTTCTCAAAAGAATAGGTTAGGCCACTGAAGACGGTGATTTAAAGACACACTTTAAAATAGTATTACCACCTGTGAAATCAAAATGTATTCAAATGGAGCCTCTTACATGGGGACAATAAGGCTGCTCTTCTGACCTTACCAATCTCACCTTTCTTCCAGGTGCAGGATCCGTTATTGACCCAAACTGGAATGTATGTATCCTTTTGCAGGCTTCTCTCTGATGGCAGCAAGAATGCACGGCTTGAGTCTCTAGAGAATATCAGCTGCCCCTGGGGCCTCTGCTCTTGCCTTTTGTTTTTGTCCCAAGTGCCATTGAAGAGCAGCCCTGGACTGCAAGACTCTCCAGGTCACAGTAGGCGGAGAGTGACTCTTTCAAGAAGTTCTCCTCAAGCCACACAGTTAACCTACTTTTTACATCTATAGAATGATTTTCTCAGTTTTAGTTTAAAAGATTAGAACTCTACTAATGTCCAGCATGTGAATAGAACAGGCTTGCCTGGGAAATCTCCCTCTGAAGTAGAAAGTCCTTCCTCAGGATCTGTAGCCATCAACTCCTGCTCGGTCATAGTGGGATCATATCTCCTTTCGGGCAATCTTTTTACTTGATAGTTGGAAAATTCTTCCCAAAAAAGTAAACATGATGTTCAGACTAAGAGAAGCCCAAGTGTTCCAAGCTTTCAGCCTCTCAGAGGCCATAATCAAATATCAGAACCCAGGACTCCATGTGACCTGACTACAGAAGTCTAGTCCCTTACCAAGGAATATACCACATGTGCCTGTTTTTGATGTCTTCCACCATTTTCCATATGCCATCTTGGTGATCCTTTCCACACAGGTAAACCCCTCAGGACACCTCATGTAGGAATTCTGATACAACTCTTCCTTTAATGCCCAAAGCATAAACTTATTAAGGTAGTGTTGCTCAAAACACCTTGCTTAAGATCTGAGAATAATGTAAGGGAATTAGCATGAAGGGAAGGACACTCATTTCTCACAATCCATAGTGTCCCTAAGCTGTCTCCCTCCTTACCTCCTTAGCCTATGTATGCTGTGGTTCTGCAGGGCCCAGATTTGTTGTCTAGAGTCCACTTTATCATCAAGAAACACCTGCTTCTCCAACATAACAATATTTTGAAGACTTGTTTTACCAGGAGCAGACCATTTGTTTTATCTTCCTGGTGGATTCACCTATTTTTGGAGGTATGTTTCCATTGTCTTTTCTTCTCTTTTTCCAGACTCTTGATATATCCCTGTCTTGCTATGCTGCTACATTTTTATTGAGTGTTGTGAATTCACATACATTTGTACCCATGGAAAGTTACAAAGGCTCTGGATCCTGTTATTTCCCTCCTGAGAGGGCTGTCTTTAGCTCCTGATGTGGAGCTGGGTTAGGAGCAGACCACTGCTATTCATGTGGGGATTTGAATGAATATAGATGCTTCTCGACTCGTGATGGGCCCAGGTCCCAGTAAATCCATGGTAAGTGGGACTGCATTTAACACACCCCACCTACCAAACATCATGTCCTAGGAACACAACACAGAGCATCAGTTTGGCCCCTCGCCATCATGTGCTCCTGATGCCCAGAATCCCAAGAGCACCACGCCCTGTGAAAACATCAAAATTCAAAATAATGCAGTTTCTACTAGATGCATGGCACCTCTGCACTATTGTAAAGTGGGAAAAATTGTAAGTCAAACAATTGTTTGTCGGGGACTGTTTGTACAGCCTCATTTCCACTCTCCATGGGGTCTCTTTGCTTCAACTTACCCTTACCATCCTGCAGAGGTCCCAAGTGAAAACTAATATTTTCCAGGATCCTCCTCTTCATCCAGTCTCAACATTCATTTCCTTAATACTATAAAGATTCCAATAGCTATGTTTTAGATTTTTAGCTTTTACTTTTCTCTTCTTCCCTCCCTCCCTCCCTCCCTCCCTCCCTCCCTTCCTTCCTTCCTTCCTTCCTTTCTTGATCCTAACTTCCCCTGTACATCTCATGTTGAGAGAGTACCTTGGCAGAAGAGTGACTTAGACTCTTGGCTTTACATCTTTCACTTCATGAACTTTTTTTTATTCCACAGTCTTGGTATTTTGGATCCTGCCTCTGTTGGGAGGCCTGTATGTCTAAACTCTTTCTCATTCCTCATAGAAGCATATCAGTCACTGTATTTAGGGCCCACTCTAAACACAGGAGAATCTCATCCTGAGAGTCAATTTAATTCCATCCACATCCTACCATTTAGGAAGATTTTTCCTGAATGCTCTTCATTGCAAGGCTGCTTCAGCAGCCCCTCCTCCACTCCAGATCCCAGCATCTCTAGCCTAGTTCGAGGGATCCTTCAGCTTCATGATCTGAGGTAATGGATACAGGTATCATCCAAGCCCTGGCACTGGAACTGACCACACAAGGTCTCCAAGCACTGCCCCAAACAGGACACCAACTAGTCTCTGCATCTACTTAGCCATGAAGCAAGCAAGCAACCAACCAGAACCCCACCCAGACCAGACCACAGCCAACACCACTCAGGCCTTCTAGGGAAGCTTCCAAATTTGAAACATAAGCTATTCCCAAAGTGATGGCAGCTGCCTCAGATTTAAGTGATAATGAATATTTGTTGAACATAAATTTAATATTATGTTGTTTTATTTTTCCCATAAAAATCATGTATGCATATATTTGTGCTAATACATTTAGTTGCCTGGGAAACTGGAAGAGTATGTGCAGTCTGAGAGAGTCTGCACAGAAATGTTTCTGGAATATTCTGTCATGGTGAAATCTGCTAAATGCATGTACAACATGCACACCTGAGCTGCAGGAACATTCCAGCCCACACTGCTCTCATGGTACTGTGTGATAGGTGATGACAGGTGCAATATATGTGACTTGAGTTACAACTTGCAGGGAGTCTCACCAGTGCTGTTTCCAGCTAATGTAATCTGGCTGGATTGCACTCTGGATTTTAGTGGATTTCCTACTTGTGATTTTCAGATGTAAGTGGACATAATTATGTCTACTTTAAAAGACAGAAACGGATACTGCTGTTGGGAAGAGATGGAATTTTCCAGGTCTCCAAGGCTTCCTGGGAGATCTGGAGCAGGGTCTTCAACCTTGGCACTACTGCCATCTGGGGCTGGATCACCCTCCCCTCCTAGGGGCTGCTGTGCTGTGCACTGTAGGATGGTTAGCAGCCTCCCTGGACTCCACCCACTAGGTGGCAGTAGCAACCCTCCCATCTTCAATAGCTGGGCCAACAAAAAATGTTCCCAGACAATATTAAATATCTTCTGGGGGACAGATCTGTCCCCTGTTGAGAATGATGCTTCAGAGATTCACAGGCGAATCCAGGTATCTGCAGGGAATGCGGGAAGCAAGTCATGTTCTGAAAGTCATGGGTGGATGTTTCAGGAAGCCAAAGGGAGGATCCTCTGTGCTAAAGTCTCCTGATGTCTACTCTCCACTTCTCACATTGCCTCAATAACTTTATAAGCCCTGGACACTTCATGCCTCATGGGCTTTTGGAGGCTTCTGCATGGTTTAGAAGGGCAGACGACAGATGTGACTTGGTGTAACTGACAAAATACAAACTGCTTATCAAATTCCCCTCCCGCTCATCTGCAGAGTGCAATGGTGGGAACACATGCAGAGAAAAATAAATGTCTAAACATGCACCAGCAAAGACGGTATGCTGACTCTGAGCCTGGGAATGGAAATGTGAGACTCATCAAGTGTGTTGTGATAACTCCCCAGGGGCAAGAAAATTGCATCCTTCTCATGGGGACTGGAGGAGTCTAGAGTTGTCCACTCCTGAACCATATCCACTGCCTCCCCTGCATTATATCTACATTCCTATACCTATCTATAAGGCCCCGAGATCTAGAATCCTATCCATTTTCCACACACCCAACCATGTCCCTCCTTGCATGCAAGGTATGTCTTCCATAAATAACTGGGTTCCTCACCCATTATGTACAAGTAACCATTTGTATCTTTTAGTAGCCATTTCATTTGAGTAGGAAATCTGAAAGGCTCAAGCAGTCCCATTGTCTCAGAGCACATTCTGTTTCCCTCATATAGTTGCAGACTACTATTAAGGTATCACAGATCATTTCCTGTGCCAGGCTCCCAGCAGGGCACAAGTGTTCAGTAAGGGTCCAGCAAGTTAGGGTCAGTTCCACTTCTTAAATATGGTATTAACAGGTTGCTTTTAAAAATGATATAGACTCTAGGATTCTGTATGTATTTTTTAGACTATGGAATTTCAATTGGATGCTCTTTCTTCTTCCTTCATTCCTTACCAACCCATGATGTCTTTCCTTACTCTTTGAAGCCATGCTCCATCTCTTCCCAGGTCTCCTGCTCCATAAACTGGGGACTAGGAGATCATGAACACATTCATGCAAAAAACATACTCAGAAGTATCCACCATGTCAGGAAGACACCAGGACATGCCAAGTTCAGCCAGACATTTCCCACAGTTAATTCTGCTACTTACAAAATATCCCCAATGCTTTCCTTTGTGATTCATGCCTTAGTCCCACAAACTGGGACACTCCATGTAATACCAGAGAAGGAAAAATTTGTAGAACATAATTTATTCCTGATTTACCTGGCTATGCTTATGTTTATTACAATCTAATTTAAAACTAATATGAAACTAAATGTATTTTAGAATCAGAGCTCTGCTCCATTATAATGCTCACACATATATCCACCAAAAGACTGAATATAAAAATAGACAACAGCCAGACTTTGCAGAAAAATAGAACTTTGACTCACAACCTGCAGCCACCTAACCAAGCAACAACCTAGGAACCAGCCTGCTGAAGGCCACTCTTGCATGGATGGAATGTTATTTTTAGTGACAACTCAGAACTCTTAATAATTGGCTCAAAATGGCCAAGACTCAATTAATAACTGACAGCTTCCTTAATTTTTCCCTGATTCCTATGTAGGACTGCCCAGGGAAAGGCAGATACATTCTACTATTTACACACCTCCTTGGGGTGTGTCTGCCTCCAGCTTCTTTCCATCATCAGGCTCCAACAGGTTACACCTGAAAATTCCCTTTTTTTGCCCTATAATAATTACTATTCTTCTGCCTTAAAGTCTGGCAGAACCCAAATGATAGGTGCTGACTCCCTTGCTACAATAAGACCAGAATAGCTCACCTTTGCTGGTCTCCTTTGGCTGGTGTTTATTTCCACAGCATTCACCCTATAAGCAGGAGAATATGGACACTCTTAAGTCAACTGCTCTGCTCAACTGGTGGCTTTCCTTCTCAAGCAACTCAAAGAGGATCTTAATTTTCAAAATATTGCCATCTTCAGGATGGGGCACATCTGTCCATGGCCAGTCTGCCAATGGCCACCCATGGAAAATAGAACATGCAGAGAAATACCAGGGCTATTTGAAATTGCTGAGAATTTGGGATGGCAGACAGGCTATTAGCTATGGGGAATTTGACCAGGGCAAGAAGCATGTGAAAAATGGAGACAGGACATTGCCCCCTGGTTAATTTTCCTAATCTTGTTAGGAATTTGTAATGAACTAACAAGAACCTTAGTTTCCATTGACAAGAACTTCACACTGTAAGCCACCTTTAATCTCATGTATTTGAACTTTTCTTGATCATATCTACACTTCTTAGAGGAGAACAGAAAAATACAGACCTTAGGTACTAATTGAAAAGTTTGCATTGTTAGATAGTAAGTAGTCATGAGCAGTGGAATGGCAGGCTCAAAGTCTTACTGGAAGTTAAAGTTTTCTTTGAGTTACTGCCAAGGCAGATGACCAAATAACTTGTAGAAGAAAAACACCAGTGCACAGACCTTGAGAATAAAGAAATAAAAGTAAAAGGCGCTAAATGGGGGAATACATCACGAAGGAAGGACTAATGGGACTAATTCTTGACTAACCAATAAAGGTCAAGATATAACTAGGAATTATGGCTTCCAGTTTCCTTGCTGGTCTCCTTTGATCTCAGAAAAAGGCTTTTTCAGTGGTGCAGGTACAGGAAGGTAACCTGCTACCAGGCACTGACTTCAGTGCCCACATTTACATAGGACTTACTTGTAGATGAACCTCCCTGAGTATGATGGCCACCATGACAGTTCCAAAGAGGGCCAACTAGGTTTGAAAACTCACCACCCAGAGAGAAGGAGGAGGCTGAACACCTAATTGATGAGACTGCAGACAATGGGCCCCAGTTCTCAAGGCAAACATCAAACAGAAATAAATTTGGAGACAGCACTGTTTCCTTTGTCCTTCCCTCCACAGAGATGGCCCTGCTATCCCTTGAGAGTGCTCTCTGTTCATCCTTACTCTGCATTCACCCCTTTCTCACTCCATTTCCATTTTATTTTGACTTAAAATAAAATTCTCTTGCATGACTTTTGGTGTCTGACTTTAAATTTTCTTTTTTCAGAACATGAGACCTGAGGTTGGGAGTTTCAGCACCCCACTCTCCTGTGACAGTATAATATATGGCAATGTTCTAATAATTGGGAAATCAAAATTGCAAAGGATTTTTTCTAAATAAGTGTGGGGTCATTTTCCCCTACTTTTTCAGCATTAGATTTTTTTTTTTGGTAGTGAGAGAATCTATGATGCTTGTTCTTTATGAACTTAAATCATGAATATCCACTGCTTATCCACTCAATACAACACTTACATATTGCCACACTAACATTTTGTTGGCTTTGGATTTATTCAAAAGTTAAGTATGAGTGATATGATCAGACCTGTGTCCAAATCAACTGGGCTTAAGCATAAAATAGTGTGATTCAGAAATCCTTAATTGTTGTTGTTTCCTGGTGACCTAGAGCTGTTCATTGAGTAAGCATTGTGTTTGCCTCGGTGGCCATCCACAGGCACTTACAGTGTGTACCACAATCCCAGCATCTGTGAACACCTAGTGTGCTTCCAAATGGGACAGAGCTCAGGCTCCAGCTGAATGACCCCCTGTCTTAGAGATCTCCTCTCCTCTCACATCATGTTGGGAGAGAATAATTAAGTGGGAGTCCAGAGGTGAAGACACTGGGACACTGGGGTACAAATTATTGTTAAAGTTCAGTGAAAATTAATTTCAGATGATTGATAGCTTTGTGTTACTGTGATTTTATTTCCTTCCCAGCTTCCTGTCCTTCATGACACAGAGAATTTTCGAGTGAAGAACCCTATAGCTCCACATACATGCTGCCCTATATGCACAGCTTGGACAATGAATTTACATGCACATCTGTTTCATGAATATCACTTAATTATCATGATTAGCATCATTATCTCTTTCATGAGGTTGTTGACCAGGCAGAGAACTTGATAATTCAATACAGAAACTTGTGAAAAGACCCACCAACCTTTCAATGGAAACTATCAACATACGTGCATACACCTGGAGACTCTGGACACCTGCTTCCACCAATCCTCAACTGGGCAAGCACCATGATGAAAGCCCTGCTTTGTAAACCAGGCTTCAGACTCCCCATGAGACCTCCCCCAACCATAACGAGGTATGGCTCCTGCTCCCTTAAGTGGTGTTTCCCTCAACATGGCATGGAATAAGTTCAGCTTTGTTTTAGCAACGAGTTGTGCTGATGATATTTAGGAAGCAAGTCTTGGGTACCACTGAGGACTTTTCTCCACTAGAATTCAAGCAGATGTGAGCATGTGAGGCAGCTAGACTTCGTGCTGGCCCTTTGTTCATTACACTGTAAAATTATTGTATAGCATCATGTAAACTTTGGATATTTTCATTATGAAGACATTAGTTCTGGCCTATTCTTATAATGCTTGATTATAAGTTGATTTCTTTGTCTCTATTAGAATGCACAAAACTCAAATTTGGCAGTAGCTAGTTCAATCTTAGAGTTCATCAGAGTCCTTTACAGATATGATCTAATGTCAATAATTTAAGTTTCAAAGAAGAATTAGAATAGACAAAGGGTTACAGCCATGGCTTGGTATACACTCTCTCACAAGCCACACTAATCTCAGATGACTAACCAATTCAGTCTTATTCAAAGCTTAATCTAAAGGTGCTTTTCTCTTCTATTATTTTTCCTACTAGGCTTTGATGTGTTTATAAATGGAGGCAAGCTTACCAGAGAAGTTTCAGAGGAAATAAAAAAAGGCTTAAATCATTCATGAGTCAAACAGACAAATTTCAACCTCTGTAGGAAAAGGCTGAGCTCTTTGGTATAAGGCCAAAGCAATTCGATACCAAGGAAAGGAACTCAACTTAATCGGATAATGCACTCATGTCTTCCTCAAGAATCCTTTCTCCAAGGATTTGCCTGGGAATAGGCTTTTATCTGAGGCTCTGCCTGGCTCCCTGGAGACTCCCAGAGACAGTGCTCTTCTGGTGGCCACATCTGGATAGAAGAGTGTTGTTCATGGAATTTCAAATAGAAGTTACCACTGTCTCCAACCCTACGGAGGGCATGTGTATTCTGGGTCACAAGATATGCTTGATCTCCTTTGTGTTTATGTGTTTGAATTTGTTTAAAGCAGGCTTATTTGGGTAGTTAAAACCCAAATTTTGTTAAGGCATAACAAGCCATCTCTCTTTTTATCCAACTTTGCAGATGTGTAGGATAACACAGTTGAAGGTGCCTGAGATCTCAGGTCCTGTCACTGCAGAGTGCTCTCCACTGCCCACACTTGGCTTCAGAGACCCACCGTGCATCCCTGGGCTACTTGGAAGAACAGAGATGTGATGCCCAAATACAAAATCTGGGCAGGAGGAGTAAGTTTCTTTCTTTCTTTCTTTCTTTCTTTTTTTTTTTGAGAGAGAGAGAGAGAGAGAGAGAGAGAGAGAGAGAATTTTAATATTTATTTTTTAGTTTTTGGCGAACACAACATCTTTGTTTGTATGCGGTGCTGAGGATTGAACCCGGGCCGCACGCATGCCAGGCGAGCATGCTACCACTTGAGCCACATCCCCAGCCCAGTAGTAAGTTTCTTTTGGGAAAACATTAAGCAGCTGCATAAGAAAGATTTGTGCCTACAATAAAATGAAAATAAAAACATGCTTTGGGAAAAAACCTTCATCAGAACAGGCTAAAGATAACTAAATACAGCAAACAGTTTAATCTCTTGCTCACAGAGCACAGGTGCGAAGGAGCCTTTGCCTCACAGGCCCCTGCACCTAGAGAAGTCCAGGAAACCGCCTGGGCAAGCCAGGGATGAGAGCTGCTGGTGCTGGGGCTGTTGCAGACAGGCATCAGGGCTGGATGGCATCCAAGGTGCCACCTCCCAAGCACTGGCCTAAGAACTCTATGTCTTCATCTACCTCTTACCACAGGCCTTGGGGGTTAATGGTACTACTCTGCATCTTCAACAAAGGCACAGAGAAAATGAATCACTCACTTGCCCAAGTGACTCAAGCTAGAGAACGTGCAATGCCCATTGCCCAGAAATAAAAGAAATAAAAGGAGTGGGAGTGCCCCCTCACTGACCCCCATCATCCCTGCAAACCGCTGCTGGGATCTGGACCCTCAGGACCACTATCCCACCCCCACCATACAGCTAGTTCTAACACTTACCTCCCATCTCCACACACCCCAGTTTCTCCTTGAAGATTAGGCATGTTTATTGCCTACCCCTGGTGGACATTCTAGACTCTTTTTTCTACGAAACTTGAAGACTTAGGATAGAGTAAGTTTAACACTCTCTAGATGGTTCAGCAGCTTTTCGGGAGCATGATATAATTTTTTACACTATACTAATATTGTCCCAAGAGCTATGGTCCCACACTAGGTGGCCCTAGATTGTTCTATGCTTGTATTTGTGTGGAGCCATTACATTTCCACCCTCTCATGGCAATTGAGCAATTCTGCTTTGTTACTCCTAATGTGTGCTTCTAATGTTCGGCCTTACATGGGGAGCCTTGGAGGGACTTCTCAGAGCAAGCCTTGGTCACAGCTGAGCCATGCTGAAGGTGCTGATTTCAACCTTGGAGTCTGCAAGACCTAGTTCATTTCTTTACACCACAGACTGGACTGAGAAATGGAAAAGTGAAAAGGTCTGAGAAGTCAGGGTTAAGAACATAGGAACTAGAGGCAAGACGACCTAGACACAACCTCTGGGATCTCGAATGGACCAACCAGAATGGCATGAAGAGGAAACCTAGAAGAAGCCTTTCTGAGCCTCCCTTTTGGGTCTCAGGAAGAGCTCTCTGAGAATAAAGGTGCTATAACCCACGCTGGGGAACTTCCCATCCAAAAGGAGACTGGCCCTTAGCACTGGGGTGAGAAACTGCATAAAAAACCTTTATCAGAAGCTTCTGGAACTCTGTTTAGTTTCTCTCACATCTTCTTTAGTCTCCCTAGAAATCCTATCTATGCCTCATCCCAATTAAGCTGGTGTGTAAACCATTTCCCCCACTGTTTAGTTACTCCAGACTGAGCTTTCTTGTGTATATGTGACTAAACTTGAATTTTCTCCTGTTAATCTGTCTATGGACCTGAGTTGGTATAGGAAAGTTCTACTCCCACCAGTCTGGAGTCAAGAGATGGCATTCCAAGGCACAAGCTGTTCAAGGGAGCTATCAGTGAGCTACCCTAGAGAGAGGCAGTGCCTAGCAGTACTGTGCTAAGTGGTCCTTGGCTTTAGGGACAGAAGACACAAGTGGGGAGGAGTCAGAGATAGACAGTGACAAGCCTCCACCTGAGATTGCTATGTATGCACTGGAACCACAGCAGGAACCCACAGGCAGACACCCTGCAAGGACCTGGCACTGCCTGGTGTGTTGAGGACAGGGAGGTCCACCTGCAACACCAGCCCAGGTTTTGGCTGGCTTCCTGTCTGCAAAAAAGTCAGCTCCTATGGTCACAGCCTAGTGTGGGATCTCAGACACACTTGCTCATGAATAGAGGGTTCCAGTTGGTCCTTGGTATAACTGCAACATGCTGGGGCCCTGAATCACAGAGGTGGGGTGTGGGTGTCTTCCATCATCCAGACTTTGCTGAGTACATACTTGAATCAAACTAGACGTTCAAACAATGGCTTTCACTTCTGAGAGTAAAACCATGCACTTCAATACTATTCATGAATTCCTTTCAAATTGAGAATCAAAATAAATGCCTGGCATTGAATCAGCACCTAGCATCATGTCTTGAATATAGTAATCACTCAGTTAATGCTCAAGACTGAATAAACTTAGATTACTACCCAAGAAATGCTGAAAAATGAGATGCAGAATAAATTTAAATGAATCTGGGAAATTTTTCTCCCTGCATTTCCTGTGTAATGGAACTTGACACTACTCATCTAACTTATTTAAAAACAATGATGTAGTTGCTGCTCTAAATTGCTTATGTATTTTAAATCCACAGGCTCATTGCACAGTCTTGATGACACTTGATTTGAGCTTTATTTTTTTAAGGATCTAAAAACCTTTTCAAGTGAAAATTTAGAGCTAAGAAAGTAGTGCCAATGGCAGTACCCCATAAGAGGAGGGGCCTGGAGAGGGCTAACACTTTACAAGGCAGGAACCTGGTCCCCAGCTCAGACCATATACCAGAGTTATCTGGGAGACTTCTACAGACAGATGCTCGGGGCCCTTGCCAGATAGAAAGATTCAGGAGGCCTGAGTCAGGTCAGGGCAGGTGTTTTTCTATATATTTCTGAAGCTGATTCCTGGTGGAGTAGTTTTCACTGAATCCCAGTGTGTGGAACCTGCTGGAGCCATACCTCTGGGACATCTGTTTGTCTATAACTATGGCTGCCCTTGGTCTGCACTATGGAAAACCACGTCCATTTGCCAACACTCCTCCTCCAGCACACATTTCTAAGAATATGATGACTGCCCTAAGACTGACATTCTGGGCTCTTAAAACAGCCTCATGGGCATAGTAACTAGGAAACGAGGAAACAGGAAGTTTGAAGGGGGGTCTATTGGTATATTAATTTGTTGAATGGTATAGGCATAGATAGATCATCAATACCACAGAACTGGTTCTCATCTCTGAGTGAACAAACAGAAAAGATGTTGGGAATTTGAAGACAGAGCAACAATGGTTTTCCATTCTGAAGGAATCACATATATCTCTAAAAATATCTTGGGACAAAAATCATGTTGCTTGAAAAACTCTTGTGGCACAAAAAGATATATGGATATTAGGGGAAGAAAATCACTCACCCATAGCCAAATAAAATCCAATAATGGGGGTAAAAGTGTCCAATTTAAAGGACAAATATTACTGAACTCACCCACTCCTATCTCATAGTAATCTATTGAGCCTTAAATAGGGTTGAAAAAAAGAGGAAATAAAATACTCCCCCCCCCCGGAAAGTAAGGTGAACTTGGCTATAAAGTGTCTCCAATGGTCCTCTATCAATTAGATTTATGTGTCCTAGAAGCATTTGCCTCACCACTGGCTGTTCTCACTTCTAAATGTTTGACAGAATCTCCTGACAAGACCTGCACACAGCTGAAAATTGGGAGATGAATTCAAAATCCGAGCATTTGTATGGCAGGTGTGGAATGGAGGCTACTGCTCTGCTGCATGTATGAAGTGTATGAGCAAAGAAGCAGTTCTATCTATTTCCATGTTAATAAATTCCACAGATAAATAACTCAGCACTTCATATACGGGTCCCTATAATAATTTCTGCCACACAGAAAACTGAACAGAGCCGAATGACTAGGTATGCTGTCCTGTTCACAGGGATCCATCAAGTCCCTGCAGCAATAGATTGACGGATGACTACACACACACAAATATTACTTGCCAGATGGGAATTTCAGTAGTAACATGTGACTACCAAAATAATAACACTAAGAAAATAAAACAAATAATACCCAAGGAAGTCTAGACCAGGATATGAAAATGCAGACTTCTCATCAGTTTTAAATGACTGACCCTCTCCAACCTGGCCATACTTTTTTCTGGGTATGGCTAACAGCCATGACAGTTTAGTTATTCTGCAGGCACAGGTTTAAGTGCCATACTTAGGCAAGTAGGAAGACCATCAAAACACTTCACAATACAACCTGTGGGTCATGTAAAATTACGAGAACATATGTGGTCTCAGATTATCCAGAAAGAAACAACGTTATCTTTTGTTTTCTTTATTCACAAGTAAAAATGAAGAAGAAAATTATGTAAGAAACCTGTCTTTGGTTAATGAGCCACAAAAGGCTTGTATATCAGCAGCTAGGCTTTTTATTTAAAGATGATTAGGCTTCCTTATATCTGTTTGTGTACTCAGAAAATGAACATAATTGGACTATGACTTTAACTATCTTTTTCCCCTTTAATTTCACTGATAACCCACAGAAGGGTATCTCAGTCTTGAGCTCCAAACTAATATTTCCTGATTCCTATTTGGCCTCTGCTTTTTCCTAACACACTTTCTACACCTTCATTCCCCAATCAAACTCTAGTTCCTACCAGTCCCTCCCTGCCTCTGTTCTCTTTTTATTTATAGCAGTTTATTCCCAATCCATCCGCAAATCCAGCTGGTTCCACATTTGAAATTCTTTTCCCGATACCCCAACTGCAGCCCTGGTCCAGGATGGTACACTCTCCTTCCAGACTTCTGGAATCCACCCCTCTTAGGTCTCCCACCTTCCCTGAAGTCTAGTGTGCAAAGGACTAGCAGACAGGACTGTAATGTAAATCCAATCATGCTCTTTCCAGCTAAAACCCTTGAAGGAAAATCCAAATCCGTCCCCTACCCTCAGGCTTACAGGCACCCCTCACCCATCCTCAGCATCTTCAGCCTTCCCACTCACTTACTGGCTGTAATAACATTGACTCTGTCCCTGTTTTCACCACACACCGAGCTCTCTGTTACACCCGGTTTTCACTCTTGCTGCTCCTTGTACCCAGAAAGTTATCTTTGATGCCTTTCCGAAAGCTCCTGTCCATCACTCATGACATACCTCCTTAGAGGATTCTTTCCTGACTGCTACATTCAAAATTTCCCTCATCTTGTTACTCTGTAATCCCCTATCATATTTTATTCATATCTAAAGCAGAAAGTAAATATTGTTTGCTTGCTCGGTGTCTGTTTTCACCATCAGACCACAGTCTCCATAAAGCAGAAGAAACTTTGATGCTGATGCTCTATTGTGTTTGGAACACAGTAGGCACTCAATAAATACTGAATGAATGAGTAAATTGAATGAATAAATGAGGATGCAAATTAATTACACAGGTTGGAAGTCGATAGAAAAGGAGAAAATGATGGTAAACCCTTGAAATACCCAATTATTTTAATACAGAATCTCAGTAACTAAATTAAATAATCACTTTAAACTTTCATGGTATAAGAACTGAATTGTGGCACTTGTAGTCTGAAAGCAGGACTTCTTTATATTTAATTGATCCCTAGGAAGTTTTAAATACTGCACTTATTGTCCCAATAATGATCCTCTATATGTAGATAATAAATTATTATCTAGCATAAAATTCATCCTGTAGTCTTAATTAGCTTCAAATGTGACCCTTAAATCTCACCTGGTGCTTCCCACCATGCAGATGGCTGCAGTTCTTTGTGGTAAGCTCCCTCTGGAGATCTGCAGCTCAGCACTGGCATATGCAGAAACAGCTTGTGAAAACCAAAGCTCATTCAGGCGAGAAGCACATTTTTGCAGCATTAACTTTTGATTCTGTGCAGAAAAATCCTCAAGGTCATGGCTATAGTGCTGTCAAGGTCAGGCTATCCTGAGGTACTGGTCTCCAGAAGGAGCCTGTGTGCCCTGGAGCTTGACAAGGGAATGTTTGGTGTGGGGGTTCAGAGAAGCCTCTCTAGATCCTTGACTTCCCTGCACACTGTTACAACAAGACAAACCTGCTTGAGAACATGAGGCCTGCCCTCTCACAATGTACCTTTTCCCATTTCACAGAGCCGGGTCAGATCCCTCCCTGCTCTGAAAGGGCACATGTTCTGTGAGACAAAACCCAGGTACTGCACGTGGCTGTGACTTAGTCACAAGGAAAAGAAAATGGCTCTGATGATGGACGATCCATCACTTTTCCCAGAAGGTGAGTTTCTAATTCATTACCTTCAACAAGTTTGAAAGGGGGCGAAATCAGGTTGTCCATTAATAGAGAATTAAAAATCACTTCTGATGATGGACCCCAATGAGATTTTTGAAATCACACATATACGAAGTTCAAAGAATCAAATGGCATTGCTATAAGGAAAGGCCTTTGCTTAGGTTTGTTAATAAGTTTCTCAGTATTCAAGTCTGTAAAACCAAAGCAAAACAAAAATAAGAACAGAATGATACTGAACCCTGTTTTTTTTTTCAAACACTAAGTAATGTTCCTTTGGATACATAAATTGAGGGGTGAAGCTCTTTGATCTAAAAAATGTATTTCCAGTGAAATTCTACTCTTAAAAATTTTAATAATATTTGTGATACATATGATTTTTGGTCAATTTAATTCTGCTAACACCTACAGTAATAACTTAATTCATAAAAGTTTTAATTGAAAATCTGTTACCATTAGAAGTATTAAAAATTAAAATTTAACTTGCATATATTTTGCTTCAAGAGACAATGATAAATCAGAGACCTTAAAGCATAAGAGACATTAATCAGGGTAAAATTTGGAGGAATGTGGGAGAATACTATGTTCAAGGAGCAAAATAAACAATGTTGAATTTCTAACATTAATGAAGCATTTACTCACATATTATTAAAGAGGATGCCAGTGGATATAAAACCACTGTAATATTCAGATTTCTTAGACATATTTTAAAAGGATATATGTCAGTTTTATTTTAGAATACATCACAGGAATTATATTTGTGGTACACTTAAACATTTTTAAATGTGATGTAGTAAAGGAGTAGCAAATAGCTATACAACAGTCTTAGAAAGTTAGCAAGCAAAATATAAACTGTGGCTTCCAGCCTTTAATCATTCTGTCAATGATTTATAATTGTTCATGCTGTCAATAAACAGACACAGACCGCTTGCAGCCTAGATGGTCAGGCTACCCTTGGCCATCATTGGGGATCCTGGACAAGACCACAAAACCTTTCAAGGAGAATATCAGGAACAGGCACCAGAGCCAGGAGAGGCCAGTGACAGAAAGAAAAAATGACTTTAGAACTTCAGGCCACTTGGTGGGGCAGGGCTTGGGATGAACAGATATGTGTCCTCCCCAAGACATTTATAGAAGGGTCTGTTCTTTTCCATCCCATTCCCCTTCCTTTCTCTAAGTTAAGATCCCATCTCCTTTCAGCCCTATTATGGGGCTATTCTTAGGTACTTAGTTGATCCCACTTTTTACTGTGTTTAAAACAAGGAATCTCATGTGCCTTTGAATTTATAAAGAAACAAGCAGAGAGGAGAATCTAGTCACTGGATATCTGAGCAGAGACAAGGTAAAATATGTAGATAGGAAAGCCCTGGACCTGGGGGCTCCAGAACAAAACAGAGACTGGTTCTTAGCAGCTGCGGGTGGGAAGTGAGTCTGAGAGGCAGGTGGAGGGGGAAGAAGAGGCAGAGGTCACCAGAGATGTGCCTCCCTCCAGGCAGTTACACCCACATCCCATCCCCTTCCTTACCCCAGCCTTCTTCCTCTTGGATTCCCTAAGTCAGTTCTGGAAGTGGTCCTCTCTTCTCCTTGCTGACACAGCCAGAGCTGACCTATGGTTGTCTGATCCCTTCCCCAAGCCTAGGTCTCCCCAGCTCTGTCAGCTCCATAATCTAAAAACCACCCCACTCTGTCTTACCAAAGCCAAACAGAAATGCAGCATTCATTCTAGAAAATTGAGCATAATTCTTAAAGGAAAGTAATGAACCTAGGAAATGGCAAAATCTGGACGAGTTTCAATCACACTCTTCCTACTTAGATGGATGTGGTCTAAGGAGTGATTTGTGTTTTCTGTGTTCCTTTTTGGCAGGTCCCTGAGTTGGCTGCTTGGTTTCCCAGAGTAGCTAAGGGTCTGTCAAATTTATTTATTTTTTTCAAAGAATCAACTTTTTTGTTTTGTCAATTTTAAAAATTGTTTCTTCTGTTTCAATTTCATTGATTTCAGCTCTAATTTTAATTATTTCTTGTCTTCTTTTGTTTTTGCTGTTGATTTGTTTTTCGTTTTTTAGGGCTTTGAGTTTTGTAATGTGAACTCATTTATTTGTTGAATTTTTTTTTCTTTTAAGGAATGAACTGCATGCAATGAACTTTCCTCTTAGTACTGCCTTCATAGTGTCCCAGAGATTTCCATATGTTGTGTCTATGTTCTCATTTACCTTTAAGAATTTTTTAATCTCCTCCTTGATGTCTTCTGCAACCCATTGTTCATTCAGTAGTATATTGTCTCCAGGTGTTGGAGTAATTTTTATTTTTATTCTGTCATTGAATTCCAATTTCATTAAATTATGATCTGATAAAATGTAGGGTAGTATCTCTACTTTTTGGTATTTTGCTAAGAGTTGCTTTATGTCATATTATATGGTTTATTTTACAGAAGGATCCATGTGCTGCTGAGAAGAAAGTGTATCCACTTGATACAGGTTGAAATATTCTACATATGTCAGTTAAGTCTAAGTTATTGATTGTATTATTGAGTTTTATAGTTTCTTTATTCAACTTTTGTTTGGAAGATCTGCACTGCAATTGTGGCTATTACTGACTCTTGTCTGCCAAATGTCTCTCCAACTCTAACACCTCCAAATCCTCCACTGTGTCCTATTCCTGCCTGGATGCCATACTGGGGGTGATGGGGTGGTCTTTGATGCCAGCTTGGAAACTGAGAAGCTCTGCACTGCCTTAAACCAAAGTGGGAAGAAGACTAAGCCCGACTCACTCTGTCTCTTCCAATTTGTGCTTAATTACTATGGAGGAAATCATGTTTAATAAGTGACACATGAGGTCACTTATCTGTTTAAGATGGGCTTTGCTGCAAATTTTACTTAATTACTGAATATTCAGTATCCATTATTACTCAGAGATTGTTACTATCCAATCCATAGTAACACTGTTACATGCTTGAAGTTTGAAATGTGGATCCCAGAGAAGCTCCTAATCTGTGATTCAAATGTTTTTAACTAATTCTAGTCCCTTACCTAATGGAAAGTAGCTGAGTAATTTCTCAATTTTCCCTCTGAAGAGTCTTTAGAAATGATACTTCTTCATTCCACAAACATCCTTGCCAATCCTCATCAGCAAATTTCTCTTTCATCTTCTACTTCTTCTCCTCTAGCCTAGGCCAATAGCAGGAATCAATAGGAAGGAACCTGATTTCAGCATTATTTTTTTTTGGGGGGGGGGTAAGTGAGCTGTCCCAGAAGGTGACACATAATGATGGGTAATATCAGGCTCACTGCACAGTGGGATCACTTCTTGGGTGTCTTCATTGTTATTTCTTAGTTCAGTAGAAAAAAGCAAGTCCAAATATTTGACCTTCAAGGACACCAATTATCTTCTCTCCTATATTACATCTGAGGCAACCTCTTCACCAAAGCCCAGAGGTATCTGCATGCCACACCTGTGTTAGGAGATGGGAAGGGAACTAGATACTAGATGGAGATGCTTCTAAAACATCCTGTCTTAAAGACTCAAAAGCAACTCAAAACACATACTGCCTTGCCTCCATAAACCAAGAGCACAGTTCAAACTCATCCAGGCATAAGGCACAAGGTAGAAGAAAAAAGAAGAGAGGGAGAGGGGGAGGGGGGAGGAGGAGGAACAGGAGGAAAGGAGGGAGAGGAGGGGGAGGAGGGGGAGGAGGAGGAGAATAGTCGGCCACATTTTCAGGTTCCAAATCTATGAATTCAGTAACTAATTTAAAAAATGTCTTTAAAAATTGCATCTGTACTGAATATGCAAGGCTTTCTTTTTCTTGTCATTACTTGCAGTGCAATAGAGTAGAACAACTATTTACATAGCATATTAGGTATTAGAAGTAATCTAAGGAGGGTCTGAAGTGTAGAAGAGGATGTGCATGGGTCATATGAAAATACTATGCTGCTTTATACAAAGGACTTGAGCATCCATGGTTTTTGGTTTTGAGCAGAGAGGTCTTAGAACCAGTTCCCTGTACATGTTGGGGACAACTGTTTTTCAGAATTGATAGGAAGATTTAATTCATGGAAAGTAGCTCATGGAAACGTAATGCTAATATCACAGCACTTTAGGGGAATGGTTGGAGGCAGGGTTGTATCTCGAAGTATAAATATGCATATATCTTTCCTTTCTCCCTCCCTCCCTCTATCCCTCCCTCCTTTCTTCCTTTCCACTGACACATCTTAACCACTGACATATCTCCAGCCCATTTTAGGTTTTATTTGGAGATAGGGCCTTGCTAAATTGCTGAGGCTGTCATTGAACCCCTCATCCTTCCACCTCAGCCTCCTGAGCTGCTGGGATTACAGGCCTGTGACATGGCCCAGCTATTTTCTTCTCCTTTGCTCATTTACTGGGACATGAAGGGCATTCTTTCAATACTCAACCACATTTAAGCAGAAACACTCAAAGAAGTCATGAAAAAAAAGTGTGAGGAGGAATATCTGGGTGTGGAGTGAAAAATGAGGGGTTCTGGTTGCAGAAACGAGCTAAGACTGGAGCTGAAGAGAAGGCACTAGCCCAGAAGGCTAACCATGCTGGTCACCTGTATGACTCCTGAGCTGGACAGCAACTTGGACGCCTCATATCTTCACCCATGGGGGGGGGGGCTGAAGCATTCCCCACAGCCTTCCCAGCCTGAGGTTGCCGTTGGTGGCTACTCACATTTAATGTTTTCGATGAGCTCATTAAGCCTGTACTCTTAATTAAATTGGTCTTTCAACATAAGGGGCTTCATTAAGTGGAAATATAAAGTTAGAATCCTCCTTAAACTGAAGAGGCTTGTGATATCTTCATCCAAGGGTGTGTTGTAAAACTTATACTAAAACAAGGGAGTAGTTGTCTTGAAATTCCTATTATATATACACAGCAATTTAAACTTTGTTCTAACTGTAGGTATTAATACCAATAGTGGTAATTCTGGCTGAAATTGGCAACTCAATTAGAATTAATTATTCATTACATGCAGTAAGATAAGGAGGAAATTTGGATCAGAATATTCCTGGAGAAAACTTTTTTTATCTTTTACTGATAAAAGAAATGAAATGTCTCAGAGAAAAATACATGTTTTAAGCTTTCACCATTAAAAACAATTCAAAATTGGAAGAAGACAATTTTTCAGAAAATGAGCAGGCTTTTTCTATCTACAATGGTTTTTACAGACTCTAAATCAGTAATTATAAACTGAGATATCTCAAAAATAAGAGCTAGTGTATCTTGGTGTCCCAGGAGATGTGAGTCCAATGTACATCAAAGTTAAGAAACGTCTTCTTCAAAAAGTACGTCGAAGTACTAATTGCAAAATAAAAAATAAAAAAAACCTTTGGTTTGCAAAATAAAAAAAAAAAAAATAGGCACCGAATTTTCTTTTTTAGAGATGTGGTGGTGGTAGTGTGTTCAAAATATGGAAGGAAGAAGGTGAAGGTAGATAGGTCTCAATTGCAAAAGAAGCTGTGCTAGATGTTATAGCTGCAATCTGATTTAAAATGATAATAAAAATCTACACATGACAAGAAAATCTTGGTTTGTGAGGCCACAATATTAAGACGTCAACTCACTACACATTGGAATGACACTTCAAAAGCATTCATTCACATTTTGGAAATTTTCAGGCTACTATATCCAATTGTTTTAATATTCTGCCACAAACAAAACCATTGTAATGTAAATGAGAAAAAGGTAATTGATGTCCATGTCTTCTATGAAAAACATGTATCAGTTTGCTTCTGCATAATGCCATTATCTTTTTCTGATGCTCATAAACCAAGTAATGAGTGTTTTAAACGTTAAAAAGTGTTTAGGGCCATTATGAAGATCTAGTTTGCTAGTCAATTTGTTACAGAAAAAAAAAGTGTGCATGCTCTTTCCATAAAGGAAAGTTATTGTTTCAGACAATGAGGTCTATAAAAAGCTGTCTTCATGCAATATTCTGGTGTTTTACCTTCACATTTCTGTTTTTGTTGGGCCATAAAAAGTTAAGGACACTAAAGAAATACCACAAAATTTTGACAATTGCTATAAAAACACAATCGTAGACTCTAGATTTCAGACAGTAATACTATCTGTGTGAAAGTCAATTCTATTGTGTATCCTGTCAATATTTTAATTATTCAAGAACTGTCTTTTGAAATAGACTTTTGAAAGTAAGGGTTTCCCTGCTTGGTTTCTGAACACTTAATTCTCAATTTTCTTGAAGTAATTTGTTAGTGTTTGATTCAATTAAATTTTTCCCAATCTTGTCCAAGAATTGTCCACCTCCCTTCCCACATTGTAAATTAATAAATTATGTAATAGATGTTGATAGTGTGATTGAATTATATATGTACCTGTGTATTTGTATTTTAATAAAAATGAGCCTACATAAGTATATATTTATTTACAACTGCACAGAATGTTCTTTAGTAGCAACTCACCCCGCTTGAGGACTAACTCATTTGTCTAGAATTATTCTGGGGGCAGAGCTTAGAATAAGACTGGCATTCCAAATTTTTTTCTGTCTTCTAAAATTTATTAGTGGCAATTTAACATGTTCTTGATGACAGAAGTCAGCACTTTGACTACCAGTTATTAGAACAACCTCTGGGAGTGTTTCTTTCTTGCATCTGCATGTTTACTTTTCCTAACTCTTCTTTTTTCTCTTTGCCATCAGGGTATCCACCCTGACTTTTTACTGTGCATCTGAATTTTCTAGTTCATGTCTATAGTGCAGACTGGGAATTCCAGTGGTATAGTTGTTAAATACATAACAACTTCTATGTCCTTGAATTCAGTTTCACCTTCTTAATAGTATTTACTCTATAAAAATTTACCAAATAAATGTCCCCTGGATGTGTGTGGTCAGTAGTCACACTGGGGCAACTGTGCTACACTAATACATAGGCTTATATTCTGGAAATAGCAAGATGCTCTTTCCAGAATACACAGAGAATGATTGTCACACATCTTTCATAATTGGTATTATATAATCCAAAGTAGGAGATAATTGGAGAATATAGAAATAGAGAACATTTTTCAAATCTGCCATTTTCTTACCCCTAACCCCTATCTACCCACACCTGTCAGTTCTCATGCTGGCCTGGTTGCCCCTGAGATACAAGTATGGACTTGCACAGATAGCTCCACACTGCAGAAACTGCAGAGCAGGGCCACACTTCTAAACCTGCAGCTTGCCAGCACAGCTGAGCCCAGATTCTGCAAAAACAACTCTACCAACTTTATTCTGAATAAAAAGTGTATTTGTATCTGAATCAAAAGACCAAGTAATTGGTCTTAAATGTGACCATCTGAGGATGGCTTGGTCCTTAATATGTTACTAAATTCTTACTGATAGATAGATGTTTATGAATAGATATCATCTAAAAGAAAGACATGTGGACAGGTACTGCTTGGGTTAAATGCTGAGAATAATTGTTACACATCTTTCATAATTGGCATTATATAATCTAAAATTGGGACATCTTTGCTCAGCCAAGCAGTGGGGTACAGAGACAAGTGGAAGTTAGTGTTGGCCCTTCAGGGGCTCACAGACCAGATTCTCTTCTAGAGTCAGTCTTAGCAGCTTAGCAAGGACTTGTGGTATGAAGGGATAAATGATCCATGACACTGCTCTTGACCTTCGCTGTCAGATGCAACGTGGCTCTTGGTATTCAACACATTTTTTTTCTCTTGCTGATTCTAAGATTTTCCTTTTATTACCAGTTCTGAGCAACTGAATTATAATGTACTTTGGTACAGTTTCTTCATGTTTCTTGTTTTTTGGGTTCCTTGAGCTACTTGAATCTGTAAATTTTGGTTTTCTTAAAATGTGGAAGAATTTCAACCATTATTTCCTTATATATTCTTTTCTTCTCTTCCTTCCCTTGTGGGAGGGTTCACTGCATTTCTCAAGATTACTCGATTCTCAAGATGCACTCTGCATTCTTCTTTTGGATAATCTCCCTTATTGTCTTCAAGTTCACACATTTTTTTTGTCTTTTTTTATTGGTTGTTCAAAACATTACAATGCTCTTGACATATCATATTTCATACATTAGATTCAAGTGGGTTATGAACTCCCATTTTTACCCCAAATACACATTACAGAATCACATTGGTTACATACCCACATTTTTACATAATGCCATATTAGTAACTGTTGTATTCCATTTAAATGCAACAAAATGCCGTAGTTTAAGACATGTTATTTTTAACTCTAGAAGTTTGATTTGGGTCTTTTACATATTCCTGCCAGATCCTCTTAACGTTTTGAACATAAAGAATCTGAGTTTAAAAGTCAAAGTCTTATATTCAAAATCTTCAAGTGCCCAAAGATATTTCATATTTTTTTAATTATCATAATAAGGAACTATATCTTTTTCAGGGAACAAGATAGTTGCTTAAATACAGAGCTTAGATATCACATTAGATTTGTCACCATCTGGATATCCAGGTCTTTGTACCTCAGATTAGTCTCAGCTCACAGTCCCCTTCCTTTCCATGCCTGTTGATATAGTGCCATGAGGAAGGAGTGCTGGTGGGGTCTCTTGGCCACAAATGTGACAATCCTTGGGCCATGCCATCTCATTCCCATCTCTGTATCCAGGTGGTGATGCATCTGCATGTTAAAGTGCTTGGCAGGTATGGTATTCTCTATTTGAAGATGACACACGTGAGACCCACGAGAGGTGTAATCTGCCCAAGATCACCACCCTCTGAAAAAGCAGGTCCTGGGTTTGAACTGTGGTTTGAATAAAAACTTACTGAACCATGTTGAGCTTACAGGGACATGAAATGTGAGAGCCAATTCAAAGAAGTGATTTACATTAATGACCTTCCTAGTCCTATAAGGCCACACTCTGGCCTTCTGACTGGTGGGACTCTGCTTTTGAAAGTTGTCTGCACCTATCTCTGTTTGAAAGTAGGAGACATCTTCCAGCCTGGCCTGACCTGAATTCTGTAGGTAGAAACACTAAGGATGTTTAACAGGCAGGGAGGGAAAGGAACAATCATGTTCACTTTTCAGGCTCTCAAGGAAGGGTGAGCCTGTCCACACAGCAGCAAGCAGCTCCCCAGGCACACTCAGGGACCAGGCCCATGAGCTGTGATGTCACAGCTGGAAGGAAGAGCTGGGGCTAGGGTAATGGAAACAAGGAAGAGAGAGAGAGAGAGAGAGAGAGAGAGAGAGAGAGAGAGAGAGAGAGAGAGAGAGAGAGGTGTGGCAAAAAGGCTGACATTGGACCATATGAGCACAAGGAAATGTGCAGTCACATGATAATCTGAGGCCAAGACAAGTGACATCTATGCCTCTGAGCTTCTGAAAATTCTGAAGCTATGTGTCAATGTTAACATCACTCTGAAGAGAATGTCAAAGAAAAGAGTGATTTATGAACATCCCAAATCCTGAATTTGATATTAAATGGATGGAACATGATGGCAAAATCAAAACTTTTTTTGATGTTTTTTCTCTTGGCGTTTCCCCATACATTCTATCTTCATTTCTCTAAGAGTGGTCACACATTTTTGTATTTTAATGCAACAAGGCAAATTGGTGCTTGTAACTATGATGACCACAGTCAAGAATTTTTTCCCCCTGGTGAATCTTTTCCTACCAAAAATTGGGTCTTGAGAATTTTCTGTGAAAATCAAGCAGGAATAGTGTCAGTTTATAAGGACTTGGAGAAAGGAACCTCTTAATCTCGTCAAAATCATACATTTAAAAAAATATTTTTGCCAAACGGAATTACCAATCTGTTCTCCTCTGTAAGCTCATGATTTAAAAATGCAAGGGGTCTTTTTGGGGGCTGGGATCCAGTACAAAATCTAGAATACTCATACGGGTGTTTGCAGATTAGCTCCCTTAACAGCCAATGATGGTGCTTTGAAAACGTACACATGTCACAATTGTCCCTGAAAGTCAAGCAGCTCAGCTCTCTCCATAGAATTGCAAGAATTTCACAGCCTTTTCAATGATCATATTATTCACCAGTGGTCTTCAAAGAACTCTGAAACCTTAAGAGAATTTCTTTTTTTAAGTTTTTTTCAACTTTTTAAGCCCAACAATTCAATATAATTGTTTTTTTTTTCCTAAACCTCTTTGTTCGAATTGCACCTCTTGGAACTACACTTGCATTATTTTCTCAAGACTTGCTGCAACTCCAGATTCTTTTGTATTGTAATGAACTGGCCATGCCTTCCAGCTCCCTGTGGCCAAGTTCTGCAGGGCATCTGCCGCCCCTTCCAGCGTGTCTGGGTTTGAGCACTCAGAGAGCAGTGTGAGGTAGGGTTTGACTATGGAGGGGTGCCACAGCATCTGGATCCCTTTGGGTGGTTCTGCATAGTCTTGAAGAGGTCCTACTCCATCCCACTGGTGGAAGAAAAATGAGAGAGTAAATGTCTTTAACAACTTCCTCATATTTCCATCCTCAAACATCACAAACAAAACAAAATCAGGTGTTATAGAATCCAGTGAATACTGGCGACAGGGAAGGTCAACTGTTCAGGGATCAGGAGAGCCATTCCTGCCACAGAGAGCTTAGGATGGAGTTTGTGGGGGATTGGGACATGTATAAAAGTGTTTGCAACTGGTAGCCACCCAGGATTAGCTCTCTGAGAACTACTCTGACACAACCTACACAGGAAAGAACAAGCAGAGATGGGGCAGTTTTGGATGGATGGAAGAAGGCTAAAGATCAAGGTAGTACACATTATATTTACATATATCAGCTGTTGCATCGAAAGTTATCAACAATGGAAAGCCTGCACTAATGCAAAATTATAATAATTTATGCATAACTCATGCATAACTGTGGTCAATTCTTACATAATTTGTAAAAACATATTTGCTTGATTTGTGGTACCATATTGCATCTAACAAAAAAATGACAGAATGGATGAAAGAGAGAAAATTGCTATGGTTTATTAGATGCACTGACATGAGCTATAGGCAAATCTGGATCTTACAGCAATCCTGATAGTTAAATTCGCTTTGAATTAAACATAATGAATAATGGGAGAGTGTGTAATTAAAAATTAATTACACATAATTTTAAAATTATGGCTTATATGCACAAAGAAATACCAGTCTACCACTAGAAATGAGAGTTATACAGATTACAGGCACTTCCTCATTTTGTTTTCAAAATATCTTTTGCAGTTGCACCTATTCTACTTGGCAGGTGAGGAAGCTGAGACTTAAAGAGTTTGACCAAGGTCCCGAAGCTACTTATGGAGACACTGAAATGAAATATGAGGAAAGGAGAAGCCAACAGCTTCAGCCTTAATGGAGAATATGGATAGACTAGATTTTGTTTGTTTGTGTTTTTAATGGTTTTTTTTTAGGATAAAAAGAAAATGAAATATGCCTAATGCTGAAATGTTAGTGAATATAATGCTTTCTTTGATATCTAAAAAGTTTCAAAAGAGATATTAAAAAGGATTTATCAGCATTTTAGTGTATCCCTGGAAAATGTTATTTAATTTAAATTAGGATTTTTGGCATTTGCTGATCTTACAATATGAACAAAAATTTCAGTTTCTTAGGTAATACAACTAATCAAATATTGACAGAGTTTTAATGCAAAATTTTATAAATTGCACCTTTTGTTGATCAACATGTTTCTGGCAATGTCTCTAGTGGGGGGTGGGGAGGGAGGAGGAACTCACTTTCTGCTATGGGAAATGTGGCAGGAGGCACAGTAGTATTATTTTAAACTGGAAGGATGGCCCTTATAAAAGTCAAGTTTAGACCTTGAAATGATTTTCTCCAGGTTGAGCTTTGAACATATTAGAATAAGTTTGTCAAAATTCCCTATCAGACCTCCACGGCAATGAGTGACCCTGGGTTTGGGAGGGTGGTTTTTCCAAATGTAGAAACTGAGGAATTCAGACCTGAAAGTACCTCAGCTCATGTATACCCCAGTCTGAAGTACCCTGAATACACCTCCTGATGAGATGTCTTTCTTTTGAATATCGTCATGATGGGGTGGCAGCCTCCTGACCCACAAATAGACTTAATCATGATTAGCACTAATTTCACTGGTAATCAAAAAATGTGCAGAAAATAACAGGAATGAACACTTCATTAACATTAGATGCTTTCAACATTAATTCCAGCATATTCTAGTGTCTATTTGATTCTAGTCCAGTCTGCTCCCAAATTTAAAACGTTTTTAATTAAAATGTACATGATGTTGAGACACAAGAAAGATTAATATAGTGTCACTAGACAAGGTAAAAGGACCAAGACACACACACCCACCCACCCATATGCCTATTGTCTGCAAATGATAAGAGAGAACATATATTATCAAATGGACACAAGTGTGTGCTTGTCTCTTTTATGGGTAATGGTTTTATAAAAGCCTTTGGACCTAAGTTTCTACTTTTATTCAACTATTATAGAATTGGTAAAAATCACATTAGGTGAAACTTTGGGCTTTGCTTTGCAGGCAATGAGGTTTTCCTTTTTCACCTTTTCCTCCTAAACACAAGATCTACCACTTTTTCAACTACGGCACTCAGCTTTTTGCTGTACATTACCAGGTACCTGAAGAAGAATGATGTACTTTCCATCCACAGTAAGGAACCAGTGCAGAAATAAGGTCACAGCCTGAGTAATTCCAATAAAAAATGCATGATGGAGGTTTAAAACTATAAGGAAGTAGGAAGGGAACAGATACATTTGATCCCTCAAATCCCATCTTTTGGTTTTCTCTCTGGCTTGATCTCCCACATGCTGGCCATCTGCATCAGAAGCACTTTTTATGGAAAACGGGAGGCCTATTAAGTTGAACGTGTGGTGTAAGCTTCACAGCATAGTCTGTGAGAGTACTGTGTATTCCATCTGATTTAAATAGTACAGAGAATGATGGTGGATCAGAGGCACAAGGCATCCAGCAGCAACGGACACCTGTGCCACTTGCAACAGGTGCACCTTCCCTGGTCTGGCCACTCAGCTGAATGTATACTGTGAGCTCTCTTGCAGAGCTATGAGAGCACAGTCCTTGAGATCCCCAAGGAAATCACTGTGACCACTGGTGTTTATCATCCAAGATTATTTTCTACTCCTAATAAATGACCTGGGCAGGTATGATTTTTTTTAACCATCCTGTTTCCTCAGGAAATTTGCATTTATCCTTAGAAAATGTATCATTGTCTCTTTTTATGATGGTACCTACAGATCTCACTTAGTCATCAAATGACTTCTGGTGTCCCATTTATAAACAGATCATGATTCACATTTTTTAGACTTTTTGCACCTACATGGACACTCAGGTTATGTCTAACTTTTTTTCCTATACTTAACAATATTGATCTAAAGTTCATACTTACGGATTTTGTCAGATGGATGCTGTGGACCTGTTCTAGGAAGAAAGAATTTACAGAAATAAATCCATTCAAGTTAAAAAAAAGTAGATACATGCTTTTTCTATACTCAATGCTATCTTGTGATAAAAAGACAATATAATACCTAGTCTTTGACCTTTAGATGGTCACAGATTAGCCAGGTAAACAGATGTGTGTGTGTGTGTGTGTGTGTGTGTGTGTGTGTGTGTGTGTGTGTAATGTGACTAAATATTTTGCAAGCAGCAACCAGCAATAGGAAGGATTTGGGAACCAATCACCTTTGAACTTGACTCTTCAATGTTCAATAGAAAATGAACACAGGCTGAAATGGATGGAAGGGTTATCATTCGCCTCATTCAATAGAATTTTTCCTTAAATTGTAATTCTATAAAATTGGACATTGGTAATTTTCCTTAATATTTATAGCAGAAAATTGTGAGTTGTGATTAAGAAATAAGGACACAGAAGGCATTGAATGTGTTTCCAGCAAGGAAGCATCTCATGTGAAATCAGTGCAAATTATTTTTAAAGGTAGATGGGAAGAGTGGGATAAAATCACAGACATGGGCTCAGGAGCAGTCCAGCTAAATGGTGTGTGCACACCAATCAGCACATCTGCTCAGAGGTGGGGTCAGCAGACCACTAAAGCCTTTGACAGAGGAGTGGACCTGGCAAGAAGAGGTAGAATTCTGCATCTAATGCCAGTTCTGGTACAAGACCTCTCCATTTTTCCCAGGCCCTTTTTACCACCTCCATTTTATTGGTATCCTGAGCCAGTCACTGTGACATAACATCATGGCTAGCTCCTGGTTCACTGGAGTAATCTTGTCAGTGCCCTTCACCATGGCCCGTTACCTGTGCTGGGTCCCTCTTAACATCTCTAGGTACTAGAAGGCATAGGTAGGCAGCTGTGAGTGCTGGTAAAGGATCACCGGAGGCTCTGCTGCCCCACAGGGCTCCACAGCAATAGGCAAGTGAAGGTCTATGATGCTATTATAACAATACGCAAAGGCAGGCAGAAGCAAGTATCCCTGACCAGCTTGGTGAATCCAAGTCAATCAAATGGCATTTCCAAGGCCATCTTTCTCTGACATCTTATGCAGAGGGCAGAGCTGAGAATGACAAAAGGTAATTCCTTGACCTTGAAGCCTAGTAGAGTTTGCTGGGCTGGATTTCCAGGCTGCTTTGGGGCATGACTCCACTTTTCTTTCTACTTCCTGCCTTTTTGACCTCAAATGTCTCTAACTGTTGTCCCATCCACCCCGTGTTGGAAATAGATAACCTGTTCCTTCATTTTTACAGGTCTCACATAGATGGGGATTGTTTCCTGGGAGCTTTACTTAGTGGATTTCTCATCCACACCTGATTTAGATGAATCAGATTTGGAGTTTGGAGGTGAAGAGATTTAGGACTTTGAATCAAATGCTGTAATTGGATAAATATTTAGAGAGCTTGGGATGAGATAAAAATATGTGGGAATGAATGTATCTTTGAGGGCCAGAGAGGTGGTCAAAAACTGTCCTCTCAAAGATGTCTATGCCTTAATCTTTGGAATCTTTGACTAGATGGCTTTACATGGAAAAAGGGACTCCACAGATGGAATTAAAGTTTTGGACCTTAAACAGGGAGATTGTCCGAGGTTGTGTCCTTGCGCTCTAATCACATGAACCTTAAAGGCAGAAAGCATTCTCTGCTTTTTTGGCTGGAGTCACAGTGACCCCAAGTATGAGAATTTGATTCTATATTCTGGTTCTGACATAGAGAAGGCTTCATGCAAGGAAGGGAGAGAAGCAGGTTGGAGGTAAGGCCAGTAGAGTGGGCAGCAAGGAAACAGAGACCTAGATCCTGTGGCTACAAGGAATTGGATTCTGCCAACACTAGAAGTAACCAGCCATCAGAAGAAGATTCTTCTCTGGAACCATTGGCAGGGAACTCATCCTTATAAACACCTTGATATCAACTGGAAAAGCAGGTTAGTGTCTGGACTCCTGACCCACAGGCACTACGAGATGAGTGCAAGTTAAGAAGGTACTTCTAGATGGTCAAAGAGTTGTACCCAAATGCCACCACGTAAGAATCAAAATTCTTCCTGGGGCATATGTGTGAGGGGGTAGGTAGTGGCATAAGTCATCTGCCTTCAATGGTGCCAGGCTACACCTAGATGTATCCCAGAGCATGTGAAGGAGGCTCTCTGCATAAGACACACTGATATGATGTGGAAATGTTCAGCTTGAGGCCAAAGTACACCACTTTATTTTTTGCCTTATCATTGATCTCATTACCCCAAAGAATGCCACCAAATTTGGGGCATCAGCATGTCCCAGAATGCCCTTCTGTTTGCTTGATATATATTATTTCTGCCAGAAGAGGCCCCTGAAAACCTGAGTCCACAACTTCTATGAACAGGAAGTGCAGCCTGCAACTGTGTCTGCACAGAAATGAGCATGCCATGCTGGGGAAGAGAAATGGCAGAACACTAGCCCTGCTCCAGTGGCATCAGCAGAGCGGCCTCATTATTTTCAGTGAATGACCAGAACACTGTGTAATGCCCACCACAAGTGCCAGGTGCTATTAACCATTTTAGGATCAGCTGCACCTCTGCAGACTTTCACTGGGAAGCTGAACGTCCCTGAGCAGCTCTTGACCTCTCTCTCCACATTTGGGTACAGAGCTGGCACCTCATCACAGTCAAGTCAGAACAATTTCCAGGGAAAAAAGTTCCCTAATTAAAAAAAAAAAAAGATTAGCACAGTCTTGCTGTTTGGATTACAATGCACCTTACTGTCTTTTCCCAAGGAAGGCAATTTCTTTATAAATAAGCATTATGATGTCTTGGTAATTACTGTTGAGCTTCAGGCACAGAATGCTTCAGTGTCCAAAGCCCAGCTACTGACTGGGCCTGGTGGCGAACCCCACTGCCATTCTGCACTCGGAGCTGTAGTTGCTGTATTCGTACCACACTCCCCAAGTCCCCTCATAAATGTAAACCATCAGAAAGAGACAGGTGAGCTTCTCCTTCATTGACTATTAAACACTGCCCTCTTAAAAACTGCCTGGGTCCATGCCTTCTGGAGTCAGCCATGCATGAAGTAACATTGTTCCACAGAAGCCCAGAGCGGAACCAGAGATACCTGACTTAAAAGACACCCTCTCCCTGTCAAGTGCTACCTAGGGTTTAGCTACATGATTCCAATTAAAATTGATGGTCACCACAGAATGAACTGCTCTATGAAACATCTGCTAGAAGATTCCCACTGGGCTAAATTACAAGAATATCAGAGGGGGGATAAAAGAGCAAATGTTCTGTGGCTAAAACCATTAGCTGCAAACCTAATTGTGCATGTGGTCCTTTGTGCTCCACAAACACGCACATGCTGGCCATCACTGTTGTTTCCTCACTTGGGGTGCAAGCTGTCCTCATTAGGCTTTGTTTAGTTTTGTGACCAGTTCTGAAGCTGGAAATGGTACCATGTAGCTCAACTCCTGGGTGAATGCCCACCTACCCTGTTCTCCAATAATGCCCCCAAAGTTCTATTCTTCCATATTTGTGGTGGGCTCAGAATCTCAGAATCCTGTCTCACATTGGAAGACCCTCACCCTCATCCTTAGATCCAACATACCATCTTCCTGTCAAGACCACTCACCACTGCCACTGCCGCAAGTTCCTCAATGTTTTACCTGACATGGCCCAGTCACAAATGCAACAATAGCAAAAAGAAAATGTCCTGGGCCAGAAGCAAATAAAACTTAAAAATGGATAAAGCAAGTTTTCTTTCTTCTCTGCTAATCCAGATTACACACACACACACACACACACCTACATATATATATATATATATATATTCATTCATTCATTCATTCATTCACTGGGTACATAATATATAAATATGCTAAGAAATATTGCAAAATAGAATGCAATATTCACTTCACCAAGCAGGTGGTTTCCAGGAAAACAAGCATTGTATCCTCAGCAAATAATGAGAAATAACAATGTGATCCAATTCTTTCCATTTCAAGTTCTCCATTTTCTAAGAAGTGGAAGAACACAATTAACAAGGGATTATCGGTAATTGGCTACCTTCCTTTTAAATGTCAGATTGTGGGTTTGAAGACATTTAACATTTGGCATTATGTTCTTGATTATTAATAGCAAGTATTAAAACAAACTTCCTAACTTTCATGTTGATTCCTAACCTAATTCCCAATATGCAATCATGTCATCTTTCAATTTATTTACTTGTAGGAAAATTTAACAATGCGTACTTCAAAGACTGATTAAAGCTGAGAATACACATGATTTTTAAAGCTCACTTATCTAGCTGGTAAGCTTTCCTCGAGGCCTCTTCTTGTTTTTATGACTGCTCTGATCACTCACTGATAGCTTATGAAACACCAACAACCACCATCAGAGGACTGAAGGTATATTCAGAGGCAAAAATGTGCCAGTGGTCTGTGCCTCCTTCTCTTCTTCCATGCCCAAACCTCCCAAGGATCACTGTAGCCTGGGAACTCAAGGTTGAACTGCTGCCCTCAGCAGCTCCCTAAACTGTTTAGTACCTTGCCCAGCCCAATGTGGTGAAAGAATTGGCAGCAGCTACACATGATAGGGAATGGGGAAGAGAAGGTCCCAGCTGCTCAGGGGCTCCTGGACAGTGGCTGCAGGTGTCCATCTCTCTCTGCAGATTTGGTCTTTGTGATGGACTGAATGTTCCTGTCCTCTGTAACAAATTCTCATGTTGCAATCCTCTCAAAGTTATGGTATTAGGAGAAGGAGGAGCCTTTGAGAGTTGATTAGGTTATAAGAGTGGGGCCTTCATACTAATAAAAGAAAACTATAAGTAAACAGCAGAAAAGTCAGTAGAGGGAAGGGAATAGGAGAAAAGATAGAAGGAGGGAAAGTGGAAGTACTGGGGATGGAATTAGAGCAAATTATATTCCATGCTTTTATAATTATGTCAAAAGCAATCTTCTTGTTAAGTATAACTAGAAAGAACCAAAGGAAAAAACAAATCAATTAAGAAAAAAGTGAGGCCTTCATGAACGATCTTAGTGCCCTTAAGAAAGAAATCTCAGGTGCATGCCTATCATTCCAGTGACTCAGGAGGCTGAGGCAGGAGGACTGCAATTTTGAGACCAGCCTCAGCAACTTATCAAGACCCTGTCTCAAAATGAAAAATAAAAATGGCTTGGGATGTAGCTTAGTGACAAAGCGTCCCTGGGTTCAATCCTCAGTACCAAAAGAAAAAAATTACAAAAGGAGAGAGAGAGAGAGAGAGAGAGAGAGAGAGAGAGAGAGATCGATCCCAGGGGAAGTCAACTGTCTGCAACCTGGTGAAGAACTCTCATAAGAATATAATTACACTGCCACTCTGATCTCAGAGTGGTGAGAAGCAAACTCCTGTGTTTTATAAGTTCCTCGTCCCGACTAAGTCAATCTTCCTACATCTATTCCCTAGGGGAAAACACTGCTTAAAATGCTAATAAAAGCAGTCCTTGGATCAAAACAGCTTTAAGTCCTGTGTCAAAATTGAGAGAAAGTGATTAAAAATAAAACCAGTTTTCCTTTAATCGCTAAGAAAATTACCCATCTCTGTGACTTGCTACCTCATAAACTCAGAAGTTCTGAAAACTCACTTGGTGGTCTTTTACTTGATCTACAGAACATGCAATGCTAGAAAATGCTGACTTAAATAGCTTGGCTAGAGCTGATGGTATGGTTCTAGCTAGGTGAATATGACACTAGAAACAAATGGCAGTTTGGGCCAGTTATTAGTTAAAAATGATTAGTTAGATTAGTTTAGTTAAAAAACCATGGCTAACGTCTGTGGTCCACTCTTTGAGAAGAAAAAATATCTAGTGTGGAGATGGTAGGTGATGGAAGAAAATAAGAAAAATGATAAGATTAAATTTCTACTTTATGCAAGAGAAAAATACACAAAAACCTCGGTAAAAATAAGATTATTTGGTCTTTTTTAACCCAAAAGGGAGAAGAATATATATTTAATCTTGGTTATTGAGATATATGTTTAAATTTTGGAAAGAAATTTCTGAAAGCCTTATTAAAAGCAAGCTGGAGCTGGCTTCTGTAAAGAGGAGCACTAATAAGGACTTTCAACTTCATGGACCATGTTGCTACTTAGGAATAATGTTGGAAAAGAAACTCCACAGTGCAGAGTTCCTTCATCTAAAAATCAAGGCTGCTATAACACCTACATGGTTTGTCTGCACTTTTGTTCTTCATTGTGGTGGGGAGAACTCTAAAGCTGTCCCTCCAAAATTCTGGTCACTTGGTGGAATCAAATATGAACCTAGGAACTGCTGAGAAGTATATTTACAGATGGAATTAATCTTAAAATAGGGAAATAATCTTGGATTATCCCACTAGTCTTAATGTAATCACTCAACCTTTATAAGAAAAAGTGGACAGCAGAATATTCAGACTGAGGAGGAGGAGCAATGAAAGGAAGGACATCACTCAGACTTTGCAGATGAAGGAAGGGGGTCATTACCAGGGAACATGGTGGCCTCTGGAACCTAGAACAACTCCCTCCAACAGCCCCCAAGGAAATGGGGCCCTGACTCTACAACTGTATGGCACTCAATTTGGCCAATAACCTGAATGAGACTGAAAGTAGGGTTTTCCCAAACAGAACTTCATGACCAACATCTTGATTTCAGCACAGAATCCAGCCAAGCCCCCATGGACATCTGGTGTGCAGAACTCTGAGGTAATGAACTTGCATTGTTCTAAGGCATTAATATTGTAGTCATTTATCACAGCAGCAATGGACAATTATTGCATTCATGTAAGAACAACAACTACCAAATATTTGTGTATCTGTTTTCTTGGTTTTAACATTTCTGCTAAAGTATTCCAAAAATTTTATATAAACTTTGTGACTTCATGAGGGCATTTTAGATGCTCCATATAACAAGATGGATGCAGACATTGTGAAGCCTCCTGTTGCAGGATGGTAATCTAAACAAGCTCCTCCCCCAACCCTAGGTTACACCCCAGAGTGACTCTTCCTGGTTCACTGCCACCAGATGGCTTGTACTCAGAACTAGTAAAGGGTAATGGCACCACTGGGTGTACAATTTCCTTTTACTGCTCTAGAAGTACAGGGAGCAATGCTTCAAAAACCCAAGAATTATAAAGTTGCATAAAAAGGTCAAACTGCAAAGACACTGAGGAGCCACAGACCACCATTAAAAACAGATCACAAGGTGGGCATGAAGAGTCGTGTTGCACTCCCTGTCTTCTCAGCAAGAAATACATGCTGCAGTCGAAGGGCTTTTAATCTGTTATCCCACCAGCCACTCTTTTTTGTTTTGAGAAAGTGTTAAGATTTTATTGAAAAGCTGTATCCTTAAGCAGCTTGGAGGCCATCCTGAAGACAACGGAAAAACAAAAGGGAGGACTTTTGCCCTCCACCCTCTGCCCAGGCCACATTCATCCTTCAGGTCTACTGCTCTAAGTAAATGACAACAATCTGAGAATTTCAGCACAAGCTACACAGAATGACTTCATAGGAAACCACCAAGCTACTCATGCTCCATAGGAAGAATCTGGAAAGCAAAAGCTAGGAACCAGGATTTTTTTCTAATGCTCATTTTATTCCCCCTTTGACCAATCTGTTATATGTACATGGAAAGGTTTTAGAGATGTGTTGAACAAAACAGTTAAAAACAAAACAATTTATGAGGAGACAGAGTAGATTTAATTTTTACATAAGAAGGAATGCAGAGAGAGGATTCTTATTTATCATGCAAACATACTAGCTATTAGAATAGTAGACCTAATGATCAAATGATTTCACATAATCCAGTAATTTGTTAAAATTCTCCAAGAAACACACTGCACTATTTCAGTTTTAATTACAAATATTTATCATGGAATATTTATATAGAATGCTAAATATAAAATATATAGTGCTAGGTTACTACAATGGAAGAAATTTAGAATTGCAGCAGTCTTAGAACAATGGTTCTGCACATGGACACATCTCAAGGACAGTGTGGCCATGGTTAACACTCCCCATCTGCACTGGTCACTTACTGTGTGGCAAGATTAAGCCACAACTGTAACCCATCTTCCATCTGATATGTATTGTGGGGGGATTCAGCATTGGCTAATGCTAAGTTCTGAATGCTCTGTCTCCCAAAATACATGTGTTAAAAATTAACCCCCAAGGTCATGGTATTAAGAGATGAGAGCTTTAGAGAGGTGATCAGGTTGAGGGAGCCCTCATTAATGCAGTTGATCAGTGCCCTTGTAAAAGAGGCTAAAGGAGTTTGTTTGCCCCTTCTATTATGTGAGGGTACATAAAAGCCCCATTTTTCAGGGGAGGGGTCATTTATCAGGGATTAAACTCAGGAGCACTTGACCACTGAGCCATATCCCCAGCACTATTTTGTATTTTATTTAGAGACAGGGTCTCACTGAGTTGCTTAGTTCCTTGCTGTTGCTGAGGCTGACTTTGAAGTTATGATCCTCCTGCCTCAGCCTTCTGAGCCACTGGGATTACAGGCATTGTCACTGCATCCAGCTAAAGGCCCCATTTTTGAATCAAGGTGTGAGCACTCACCAGACACTGAGTCTGCCAGCACCTTGACCTTAGACTTCTCCATCTCTAGAACTGAGGAAAAGTTACTCTTGCTTATAGATAACCCAGACTAACATATTTTGTTAGAGCACTCAGCACGAAGCCAGCCAGTCTTTTTGTTAGTTTTCTTTTAAATTCTGAGTTTCCCTTGCATTGGAGACTTTGAGTTAAAGTGGTGATGAACAGGGAAAGATCAAGAAGAGTAAAATTAACCAGTGCAAATTATATTCACAACTAGTGATCAAGTGATGCCCAAAAGGAGTAAATTTAAAAAATTAATGGGGGGAAGACAGGTGAAAGTGAAATGGGGATAAAGTGGGGCAGTGCCAACTGGAGGCTGACTTAGGGTTTCCTTAATGGTTAGGTCGTCATGTACCTAAACTCTACTTCACTCAGTAGGCCTAGGTTTGGCACACCCTCGACTCCTCCCTTTCCCACACACTCGCATCCAGTCAGTCAGTAAATCCAGTGGCTCCAACTCCAAAGCCCTTTCAGAATCTCCCAGGCCACTGCCTTGTGCTTGCATCACAATCTGCTGTCCTTTGCCTCTGGCCTCTTCCCTCAATCCCCTGCCTCCCCAGGAGGCACCACACAGCCAGTATAGTGATTCTCGAAAATGTTCACTGGCGCTTGAGTCCTCCCCATGATATTCCATTTCACTCAGAGTCAAACTCAAAGTCCTCACCAAGACTCATCTGCTCACTCAAGGCTCCCTATCACAACCCTACCTCACCACTGCTCCTCCCTGCAGATGCATAAGAATGGAGAACAGGCCTTTCCTTTTCACCAGGTCATCAGCATCTAGCTCAGTACCTGGTGTGGAGCTTGATAATAGCTGTCGAACTGCCAAGACTGTATCTATAATCAAACCTCAGGAATACTAAACTTACCCTAGATTAGTCAGGAGGGATGAAGGACAGAGAAGCTGTGAGGGATTAATCCATCTATTGTTCCATTTCTGCTTACTGACTAATAGGCATTGTCTCAATTTTATTGATGAAATGTTGCTCTAAAGTCAGAAACTTTATCAACTTTGGTATAGAAAATACACAACTCTTTTTTTTTCTTCATTCCAGCTTAGCCAAGCAGTTGCATCATGGTCTAAAGGAAGTTATGATTTGGAAAAGACTATAAATAGCATACAGGCCCCAAGATGTTCAGCACTTGCCTTGTATTTCCTTGCTTGATGTCTTTCCATGTGCAAGAATAAGATTAATCCTGATAAACTTAACAGGGTAGCTCTCCAGGCCTTGGTTTACTATTTCCACATAGTTGTAGATAAACACTGAGAAATAAATCAGGAAAAGATAAGTGAACAGTGGGTCTAGGATGCCTCTTCCCTCAATCCCCTTCCTCCTCTGACTTTGGCACAGGAGAAAGAATGCTTTTGAAAAGGGAAGCAGGTGGTGATGATAAGTCAGGCATGTTAAAGACAGACCCTTAGCAAACACAATGATGATGTTTGCTAGCAAGGAAGTCCTTATCTACATATGGAAATGCTTTATTGGAAATGGTCCCAATATCCACGACAACCTATGGAACATACCACCAAAGTTAGCTGTCTATCCAGATATGAAACGGAAGCTATTTAATAACCAAAAGAACCATCTATTGCCACAATAATCAAATTACTTCTAATCTTGCAGCTTAAAACAACACAAATTCATCAGATTACGTTATGGTTTAGATGTGAGGTGTCCCCCAAAAACTCATGTGTGAGACAATGCAAGAAAGTTCAGAGGAGAAATGATTGGGTTATGAGAACCTTAACACAATCAGTGCATTCATTCCCTATGGGATTGACTGAGTGGTAACTGAAGGCAGGCAGGGTATGGCGGGAGTAGGTGGGCACTGGGAGCGTGCCTTTGGGGGTATATGTTTTGTACCCAGCAAGTGGAGTCTCTCTCTCTGCTTCCTGATAGTCATGTGAGCTGCTTCCCTCCACTATACTCTTCCACCATGATGTTTTGCCTCACCTAGAGCCCCAAGGAACAGAGCTGGCTATCAATGGACTGAGACTTCTGAAACTGTGAGCCCCAAAATAAACTCTTCCTTCTCTACAATTGTTGTGGTTGTGATTTTAGTCACAGTAGCAAAGAGCTGACTAAAAGAAGCCCATCATAAGTCTGTCTCCAGGGCTAAGGTCAAGGTATCAATAGGACAGATACTTTCCTACCTCTAGGGGATAATGCATTTCCTTGAGTATTCAACATATTGAGAAAATTCAGTTCTTGGAGGTCATAGGACTGAAATCCCCAATTCTTTTCTGGGTGTCAGCTGAGGACTTTCCAAATTTCTATGGGCTGCCTATATTCCTTGGCTTGTGTCTGGCTTCCTCCACCTTCAAAGCCACCCATGGTATGCCCAAGCTTTAATTCTTAAGATTTCTCTGACTCCAACCAGAGGAAGTTCTCTGCTTCTGGGGTCTCATGCACATGCTTAGATTGGGCTCATGCCGAATTTTTGTGACAGTATCCCATCTCAAGGTCCCTTATTCTTACTTACATCTTCAAAATTGCTTTTGTCAGGCAAGGCAACATATTTGCAGGTTGCTGAGATTCGGTGGGGTGGTTCCCCTCTGACACAGGCTCCACTGTACCAGTGGTGGAATGCCCTCCATTCTTCAAGGTCACATGTTTAACCCAGTCAGTGAAGTCCTGACACAGAAGGAGAACCCGGGAGGATCAATGGCAGTGCAAGCCTCTCACTGCCTCTTTGCACCTTGGGACTACCTGCATCCTGATGTTATTAGTGAGGCTTGAGAACGTGAAGGTTGGCGTGAGTCTCACAATATTCTAAACCTTTATTCTAATAATTGTTTGCAAACAACACACTGAAGTTGTTTTCATTCATTATATGGGCTAATAAATTAAAGTTCAAGCTTGCTTGTGAATCTACAAATGATTCCCAAGAACTAAGTATGGAGGGACATCTGTGTCTATGTTTGCCAGCACTTCAAAGTTCCTACTATGATGACACACTCATCTGGAGAAGGAAAGGAGGAGAGCCCATTCATTCCCAGCTACAGAAGAATTACTGATGCTCCTTGGGGTAAACAATGGGAAATCGAGATGGAAATAAAGACCCTGTCCAAAATTCATGCAGTGTATAGGATAATCTGCCTTTACCTAGTGTTGGGAGAGTATCTATATAGTTAAATTGATGCATATTGGATTTACCAAAAACAAACAAACAAAAACTCCAAAACAAAACGCCCCAAACCACAAACACATACATTTTCTGGAATGTACACATAAACAGTTAACTGATTTACATCTGGGTTAAGAAAGTAAGGGAAGGAAGGCAGGCTTATTTGATTCCTTTCATATTGTTTGGTTGCTTTAAAAGCACATACATGCAAGACAATTATTTTTTTCATTTTGTGAAGTGTTGGTGGATATAATAGTAGAAAATGTCAGAGTAATTAACAATAATTGCATGTTAGTATGATTAACTGTACCTCATTCCTGAGTGGTCAGAGTTCCCTCTTGAGAGTTTCTGGTGAATAAAAGGGCTAAAGCTAGAAGGTAGGGGCTCTAATTTTTGGAAGTCAACTTCCAGGCCCAGTCAGATTCTAACAAAGGACTAAGTCAGTCTCCTCCAGAAAGCGTGAACACTCAATGTGACAGGCCACACACCACGCCTCCTGGTAGGCCTTAAAGGGACATGCTTTTTGTTCTTATTTGAAATAATTATGTTTTGCAGTAAGCTTCGTTTGCTCCCACTGTCTGACCCAAATCTGTGCACAAAAGAGAGGTACAAGAGCATTAAATTCCAACCTGGTGACAACACTCATTTGGCAGAATCCTTGTTTATATAAATTAGCCTGCAATTAGCAATTACATTGCAGGTCTCAATTAAGGTCAGGCTAAATGCAGCCACAGGAAGAACAATGCTCTGGACATGAAAGTCCAGATAGGACTATTATGAAGAATTATGGAGGATGATTAATCAGCTTGCCTGTTCCTGGATATGGCCATTCTCACATAAAAATCTTTGTGCAAACATAGCTACTTTCTGGTAACAAGTTACCTTAAGAGAAAAGTAATTAGCTGTAGGGATTTTTTAACTCCCATCAGTGCATCCATAGCACATCTTCCTTGCTGGTTTAGAGCCTGTTAATGGGGAATAATGATGTGTCTGTACCTCTATGGAACAATAATGCAGGATGTGGGGTTAATCTGAACTTCTGGCACATCTTTCCTTTCACTTAGCAGACTGAAAAACTGAAAAATGAATTTATGACACAGAGAAACACATTGTCCTGACAGCCCAGTGTTGAGGGCTGTCAACTCGTTTGCACACATTATTACTAAATGTTGCTTCTTTGCTTAAAGCTTTCCCAGGCAAGAATAGGCAGACTGGGCATGCAACCCAGGCAGGGCTGTCCTCCCTTTGGCTCTTCTAATGCAGGAAAACTTTTAAATTGGTATTTCCAGAGATTCCAGTCAGTTCAGAACAAGAACTCTAGATAAGAATGGAGGAATAAGGATCCCTACGTTCAGGAGCTTCCTGTTTCCAGAATGAGCAGCTTTGTATGAGATGGTGATGAGTTCATCAAATAAACACATCCTGGGCTCATCATGCCAGGCAGGAACCCAGTGTAGGAGCCCCAGCTCACCCCAAGGCACCTCTGCTTCCTGTGAAATCCCCATCCTCCATCAGCAGTCATGTTCTAAGACCCCACATCTTTCTTCTCCTCCTCACAGGTGCAAAGGCTGATTGAGAGAAACACAGAACCCGAGGGACGTAGGGAACCAGACTTGCTGATCAGCCTTTGCCCTGCAGGGATCCATCAAAGGCCCACTGTAAATCCTGAGGACAGCACTAAGCCCACATGAGGAAGTCATTAACCCTGAAAGGAGGCCCATGAAGACAGAAGACTGGAGACTTTCTACTCTTTTATTCCAAATATTCTGCACCAACTAAGGAACAATGAAAGTTTAATGCAAAATATTCTTTGTTAATTAAGGGTCTACCAGACTCAAGAAAAAGACCATGAAGGGGCAAAGAATGATCCTGTTTCTAGAATGAGCAGCTTTGTGGAAAAAATTAGGGTTATATATTGTTATCCTTTAGGACAAGATGCTGAAGTGGGAATAGAATAATAAAAATAAATAAACAACTCATGGGCACCAGGAAACGAGCTGGGAAAGCTAGAAAACCCAGCCTTGTGCACATGCTCGGGCTGGAGACAAAGTCAAAAGTACCCATGACTAAATACAGTGCAGCTATACAATAACGTAGATCCGAATTTCTTATTGAGCTGCCTCTTAGATCAAGAAAAAAGGATGTTAGCAAGGCTTTACCTGCAGCTCACTCTGAAATTATGATAATGGCCACAACAGGGATCTTTAGGGTATTGATTTGTGATATTTTCAGTGGGAAATGCAGCTATGCTTCACAGAAAGCATTCATTCTGTACACAGCTGCTGGAGTTACTTGCAGAAATGACACTTATATCATGTCATGCTACCTGTGTAAGGACGTAGAATAACTTCTGGCTGTTAGATAAATCCAAGCCACCTTGAGAAGCTGGCTTGAAATCCAGAAAATAAGAGCAGGGCAGCTCTTCAGTGAGAGCAAAACATGCAGAAGTTAGATATAGTGTGGGGAGACCTTTATTGAATGGTCAGTCAAGTGGTTGGATGGAACCTTCTCCAGCTGAGGTGAACATATCTGGGCTTGAAGAACTCAGTCCTGCTCACACATACTGCTTTGTCTTGTATCTGAGCCATGGAAGGTAATGGCCTGTGTACAGAAACACAGGTCACTGTCTGGGTTGTTTGTTCCCATGTGGGGGCACTATTTTGGGACAGGCCGTGTCTCTTCTCTGAGTTATTTATTCATTTTTCTACCTGTGCTGTGTCCACAGGTGACTACTTTGTTTTATAGGTGTCTCTCCATTTCTTCCTGGGGTGATGTGTTCCTTCCCTGGGGATGCCAGTATGAAGCATCACAAAATCCATGGCTGAAAGCAACAGAAATGTATTCCCTTAGAGTTCTGGAGTCTAGAACTCCAGAATCAAGATGTTGGTGGGGTCATCTTGCCTCTGAAGGCCCTTTGGGAGGATCCCATCCCTTTTCCTAGTTTATGGAAGCCTTCAGCAATCCCTGACCTCCTTGGCTTTCCACTCCATCCCACAAGCCTCTGCTTCTCTCTTCACTTCTCCCTTCCTCCTGTTCACCTCGCTGTGTGGTTCTTCTCTTCTTACAAGGACAAGTACAACCTGATATTAACTATGTCTCCAAAGGCCCTATTTCCAAATAAGGTCACAAGCTGAGATTAGGGGTGGACATGAATTTTGGTGGGACATTTTCAGCTCACCACGCAGACCTCAGCTGACATGAACTTGTCCAGAGGCAGAACCTATCTGACCTCACTCATCAGTGTTCAGACGGGGTGGTAAATATGTGTTTTCAGTTGAAGATGATGGTGCCCGCCAAAGGTTAACAGATATATCTGATTACACTGTGTGCAACAAGATAGTCATGGGTACAAAACTAAATCCATTTCAAGATCTGCACAGCCTGACAGGCTATCTGAAGTCCTTTCACCAGAAGAGTTCTTAATCATAAAATGAAGAAAAGATCAGCAATATCCTTCATATGCATGTCTTCATTTTTTTTAACTATTTGATACATTTATTTTGAACCATATTTTTATTTTTATTTTGGCAGGGTGGGTACCAGAGACAGTCAAACACTGAGACACATCTCCAGGACTAATTTGTATTTTATTTAGAGACAGGGTCTCATTGAGCTGCTTAGTGCCTCACTGTTACTGAGGCTGGCTTTGAACTTGCAAATCCCTTTTCAGATAATTTCAATGAGGAAAATTAGGAACAGTTCTCCCAAAAGTTCAGGTTGCACACTGGTTGGTGACCCTGTCTACATAGGTAATAACTGGTCACTATAACTAATACCACTTCAGACAGTTCATGTGGAAGAATACAACCTGGCCTCCTGGGAAGATGACTCTGGTGTTTTGGCTTTGCTTTTTATTCTCCTGTCTTCAGCTTTTCCATAAAACAGGATGGAAGGAGGCAGATTTTCCAAAGTATTTCTCAAAAATCCTCCCAGAAGCATTCTTCCTCATCATTTCCTGCTTTGTCTGCAAGTCTCCTCACTGTTCTGGTAAGAAGTATAAGGCAGTACTAGGCTTTCACTGCAGAAGAGGACAAAACAGCAGAAAGGGGAGTGGGGCACGTGGGTACAGTCTTCCTGTATAGAATCATTTTAACTATCCATTGTCAGATTCTCACATGTGTTATTTTCACTTGTATTTGTTTTAGTCCTCAAAGAGATTATGAATGGACTCTTCCCCCACCCCAGAGCCTATTGAATGCTTTAAGTGTAGTATGAACTTGGCAAGATTGTGTTGAGTTAAATAGATTTGAATGTTTTGAAGGAATCTTTTCCTATAATTTAAAAAATTACCTTTCAAAATTGAGGCAGCTGCCCATTTTCCTACCACAAAAATGAAACACGTCAGTCACCAAAAGCAAAATGCATTTTGATATTTGCCTGTGTGTCATCTTTTGAGGGTTAGCTTCAGGAGGTTGGTAGGTCTGTGCTCCAAGGGAAAGGCTGGGAGTGCTGAATTTTCCATGGTGGAGTGTGGTGGTCATATCCAAAACTATGTGGAGACTGACTCTGAGGCAACAGAAATTACTGAGCCAACCTTTTTCTTACCAGGCATTACCTACCCCAGGTTTGCCCAGAACAAGGGGAAATGGCCATTTAGGGAGTAACCTCTTTACCAACATGGACTATGACTCTCCAGTAATCTTCCCACCCCTGAGACAAAAGTAGTTAAGATGCTCAATCACCAAGCTGCCTCACTTCTTGACCCTGTCCTGACTCACATCTTGGAGTCATTGAATAGAAGACAGAATCTTCTAAGGGTCACTTCTCCATGTTTCTTTCTGAAATGCTTCTGTGTGGCTGTTGAGCCACCAGAAATCTAGGTAAACTTACTCTCACCACAGGTGACAGCCTGGTGAGCTTCAATTGGTGGACATTAGCATCATGATCTTGTTTCTAATGTTATTTGCCTCAGGTCCCAATATCTACTTTAAAATTCAGAACTTTTTTCAGCATCACAGATTACTCTGAACAGGTCTCTACATCCAGCTGACATTTTGCAAGAGAGATGGAAGAAAGAGAAAGGAAGGTGTGTACAATATTCTAAATATGAATTAGCAAAATCCAGATGTGAGGACCTCCATGGGTCCCAGGGCCTGTCACTATAACAAAGAGACCAAGGAAAAGACACACAGGGTGGGGAACCTGCAAACCAAGAACTGCACAAAGACATACCAAGTGGTGCATGGGGTGTCTGTCTTAGCCCTTGAGCTTGTGTGCCCTGGGGCTGGTTATTTCTGGAGGGAGGAGGGACTAGGGCTAGGATGCAGCCATGTGGGATGCTGACAAGGTGCCGTTCTCGACTTGGTTCTAGGGTGTTCCACATAATTTTTCACTAAGTTACACCTTTTTCTCTGTGGTCCCCTCCCCTGCTTTGTACTTGCATTGCCTTCCATTACTGTGACAAATATATGAGGTAATCAGCTTTAAAAGACACAGGTATGTTCTGGCTGACTTTTGCAGGCTTCACTCCATGGTTGGTTGCCCTGTTGTTCTTGGACCTGGGGTGAAACCACATATCACCCTGGCAGTGCATGGTGGCAAGTGACTCACTTAATGGTGGCTGGGAAGCAGAGAGTGGGAAATTAAGAGACCGGGGTTCCTCAGTCCCCTGAAAGGAGGTCCTTAACAGGAAGCTCCCCACTAGCCTCCCCCTTAAAGATCCCACTTCCTCCCAATAGCACCTGTGGCTGTGATCAAAGCTTTCTCACCTGGGCCTGTAGGGATCATTCCAGATTCAAACTTTAGTAGTGGCAGTGCTTCATTTAAAAAGGAAAATATTGGAAGTATACCCTCCACTGGTCTTTTCCTACAGATAGAAATCTAGAGGTGGAGAAGCCAGGAGCCCACTGGGGTCATCCCAGCCATCAGGAGAGGCCACAGCTTGACCAGGGAGGCCAGAGCAATGGAGGCATGGAGTGGAGGCCAGGTTCTGGATGCACTGGAAGTAAGAACCAGCACAGCTGCTGACTACTGAATGGAGCATAAAGAAAGAGATGGCACCGGGGTGGAGCTCAGGGGCACAGTACTTGCCTGGCATGTGTGAGGCCCTGGATTCTATCCCATGCAGAACAAGAGAATTTTTTTGAATAAATAAATAGGAGACACAAGGTCAGGCCTCTGTTTCTCCTTCCTTTGTTGCACAACTAGACAATACAAAACTCTTTCAGCCTAGAATGTTATTGGTCACCACTGGGGAAAAACAGCAAAATGCAGGGAGATGTCAGAGAAATCTGCTTTGCAGCAATAACAGTCCCAGTTCCCCTGGCCTTCATTCTTGTCCCTGACAGGGGACTCTAACTTTGTTTCTGTTATCCCATTAGCTGAGGATGCCTGGCCAGTGCCCAGCAGGCAGCATTTACTTGGTCCAGGGAAACTGTCAGTCTAGACCCCAGAAGAGTCCTGGTTCCCCTGTGTCCCCAGACCACACACTGGGAAGGTGCTCTTGGAAGGAAGGCTGTCTGCAGCTTCAGTTGTTACAGGGTGGGGACTGGGGAGTCTGTAGCCACCTGCCCTGGGATTGAGGGAACTGATCCCAGTGACAAATGCAGATGCCTCCTCCCCCAACTCACATGGTTAGTTGATTGGTGAGACCAGAAATCTGCTGCTTTGGGAAAAGAGGGAAAGCGAAATCGTTTCTGTTTTAAGAAACTGCTGATTCCCAGTTATCTTATTTGTTAAGAAAAGGGGATTTACTTTTCCATGTACTTCTGCATTTAAATCTACATTCAGAGCCAAGGAAAAGAGTAGCTCAGATAGGGATCTACACCTTGCCTTGACCTTTATCCCAAAAGACTTGCCCCTGAAGTAGAAAATCTCCTGTCTTCAGCAGCAGTTGTCTTGGTTTTCCCAGCTCCAAGTAACATAATGTATGCACTCAATTAAAGTTAATTTTGCATGAGTCAATGAAGACTAATCCAATAATATTTCTGAAGCATCCTTAGTATCAATATGTAGCCTGTGCTTCATGATGCTTTCCTTACACAATCTCTCTTACTTGCAGGTCACCTGGCAGAATTCCTTATCTTTATTCACCAGATCCACATTTTAGAGTTGTAGTTAGTTTTTGCATTCACTCACACAACCATTTATAGTGTAACCACTATTTATTTGCCAACCACTGTTTCATAGCAGCTTATGATACATCAATAAACAAAAAAAATAGTCACCTGCCTTGTGGGTGCCATTCTGATGAAGAAGAGAAGCAGAAAAAAAATAATAAATACAATAAATAATCCAGTAATTCAGAAAAAGTAGATCTATGGGGCTTCAGAGTATCACAAGGGATCTGATACAGGGAGAGGGACTGACTGTGTCATCCTAACATCTTATCATAGGAACACAATTTCCATAACCTGTCTTATATGTCTGCTGAAGAGCAACCTTGACTTTAATTTCATTTAACAGTGTGCCAATATATTAGATGAGAATACCAAAAGCCTAGAGAAAACACAGAAGTATTACTGAGCCTATGGAAAATGAAATAAAAATGAGAGTGCCTAGGATTCTCAGAAGTTATTTATTCATAAATAACGCTTTAATCATGTTTTGTTTACAAAACTTCAGAGAATATGGAAAATATTTTAAATTTGTCGCTAACTGATATATAAAATGTAAAAATTCTATGTATTTAGAGAGGACCTTGTGATGATTTGATACACCAAATAAGGTACAATGTTTATATCAGGTTAAAGACACCTACCTCCTTAAACATTTCCCCTTTTTATATGGTGAAAACATCTGGGCTCTTTTCTTCCACCTTGTTGAAATATACCATATCTAAATGTTATCAATACTCACCACTTTACTGTGCAATAGCATTCCACAAAATGTTTGCTATTGGTTTTCATTTATTTATTTATTTGTCAATGAGCCTTAATTTTATTTATTAAATATTTAAATGTGGTTCTGAGATTTGAACCCAGTATTTAAAGGAGCTAGGCAAGTGCTCTGCCACAGAGCTAGAATTGCAGCCATGTTTGCTACTGTTCAGCTTTACTTAATTCTTCAGCACCAGGGACTGAACCCCGGGGCCTTTTGCACTGGGCAAGGGCTTCACCATAGAGCTACACTCACAACCCAGCAGAAAGCATTTCTGGAAGGAGTGAGAGGATGGACTGAATCCTCTCCTGAAAGGAACAAAATTGGGCTACTTCAATTATTTTTTTCTACTTGGTCTCATGGCTTTTCAATTACAAAAGCCATGCATACTCTTTGTAAAAAAAAACAAAGATCCACACTGCATAGAGGTTTATCAATTAAGTCTAAATTCCTCAGAGAACTGAGAAGAGTTCTCTTATTTTGACTTTCCTAAAATATAAGTATGTTAATATATACCTATATTTGTTTCAAAAATATGGAAATGCGTATCTCCTTAACAGATATTCAATTCAGCACAATGGCCTATGGTCAGAGAAATGAAGGAGGTTCTCATTCTTTATTTTTTGTTTGTATGTTGACATTGAGGACTTTACATGTGTATACTTAAAGTCTGATTAAAATGAGAGATATGCAGTGATATTTTATAAACTAACCAGTGCACACTATGATAGTTAACACCCAGTAAGCTGAATAGTAAGTACTAGTTTTACCCTCCAAACTCATGAAAGAGTAGAGTTTGAAACCTAGTTTGAATATCCAACTAATTACCTGGGGATTGCCATTAGGAAAAATTCAGACTTCCTTCCTCCATCAATATGTCAAGAAGAAAGCACTTTTTCCTGATTCTACCCACCAGGGCATTGGTCTAATGCATCTTCCATGGCATCTCACACAATGGTCCAACCCAACCCCAGCCAGGCTCTCCACCATCCCCAAGTCTTCACCTGTGGTGTCCTCATGCAGGCCAATGTCAAAAGCCAGCTTATCAGAGACCACCAGATGCAGAGGCAGCACAGATACTAAGAACACAGAATCAGAAGTGATTGCTCAATATTTACAGTCATGGTGGAGTCCTGTTCTGACAACTGATTTGATATGTCTCTCTCTCTCTGCTGCTTAGCGGTTTTCTAAAAATCTGGATCCCTCTGAACAAAGCCCAGGTCTTTATTGGCTGAGGCAGAACAGCCCTAGCACAGCATTCATTAGGAGCAATATTTAAAGGAAATGTGTAATTTTTCCCTCATAAAAGACTAAGGAAATGTGCTGTGTCACAACAAGACAAATAACTGAATATGTGTTTCTACATCTCTCACTTCATGTGATATATTCATGATCCCCAGCTAGAACACAGTGTGATTGACAGTGAGAACTGGATCCCAAGCAGAAATTTAAAAACTATTCAATTTTATGTTCTACTTCTGTTTTTCCCTTCATTTTTTTAACTCTCCGAAATCCATCCAGAATTACTTGGTTTTAGTGTGCAGGATGTTGTTTTACTAAAATGAAGTTTGATTGTGCATGTGTTTCCTTAGGAGGAATTGGTTTCTCTCCAGACTATCATTGCCTCCAACCCCTAGGTTTTCCTAACCATATGGTCATGAAGTTTTGGGTCATTTTTCAGACCAACTCTCAGCACCTTGCTAAGTGCCATAAGGAAGAGGACACAAAATGAATGTGGTATGAGCTTGCAGTACACCATCATCTGCAAAAAGCACACTCACAGTCAGTAATAACAGGACCATGTGAAGAGGACTCAGAGAGTGTTCTGGGGATTAGGAAAGGCCAGGCCCCTCTCCAGGAGCTCTGAACAATTAAGGCAAAGTCTAGAACATTCCCATCATGGAACAGGGCCTTCCAGCTAAATGGCAGCCAGTGAGTATGTGAAGGCAGGAGATGAACTGATTGGGGGGAAGTCAGCACCATAGGGATATGTCATCTATGTGAGCTGGAGACTCAGAATTTGCCACTGACTATGAAGCACTGGCTCTCATGGTTATAGGAGAGGCTTCAAGGGTCTCCAAACCTGTACTGAGTAAGCACAGAACTGTGTGTCTGACCTGGAGACAGGCAACCCACAGGGATCCCTGAAGTTCACAGGTTTCAGATATAAACTGTGTTAAATGTCTGTTTTTCTCACGTGGGGGCAGGCCCCAAATTCCTTAATAAGACACCTAAAGCAAAAGAATAAAAAAATGTGATGAATTCAACCTAAAAAGTTTTTTTATCAGCAAGAGAAATAATATGTGAGGAGAATAGGGAGCCTACATCCTGGAAACAAATTTTTACCCCTCACATTGGATAGAGCTCTAATCTCTAGAGTATAGGAAGAACTCAAACATTTAAACAACAACAAAAAATAAATTAACCAATCAACAAATGGGACAAGGACCTGAAAAGATACTTCTGAGAAGAGGATATACAATCAATTAACAAATACATGAAAAATGCTCACCATCTCTAGCAAATAGAGAAATGCAAATCAAAACTACTCTAAGATACCATCTCATTTCAATAAGAATAACAGCCATTATGAAGTCAAGCAACAATAAGTGCTGGGGAGGATGTGGGAAAAAAGGTACACTCATGCATTGCTGGTGGAACTGCAAATTGGTGCAGCCAATTTGGAAAGCAGTATGGAGATTCCTTGGAAAGCTGGGAATGGAAACACCATTTGACCAAGCTATTCCCCTTAAAAGACCCAAAAAGAGAATACTACAGGGACACAGCCACAATGTTTATAGCAGCACAATTCACAGTAGCTAGACTGTGGAACCAAACTAGATGCCCTTCAATAGATGAATGGATAAAAAAATGTGGCATTTATACACAATGGAATATTACTCAGCACTAAAAATAACAATATCATGGCATTTACAGGGAAATAGTTGGCATTAGAGCAGATTATGCTAAGTGAAGTTAGCCAATCCCTAAAAAACAAATGCCGAATGTCTTCTCTGATATAAGGGATGTGACTCAAAATGGGATAGGGAGGAAGAGCATTGAGAAGAAGGTTACCACTAAATAGGAAAGAGAGGTGGAAGGGAAAAAGAGGGAGAAGGGGAATTGCACGGAAGATAGAAGGAGACCCTCATCATTATACAGAATACATGTATGATGTTGCGAGGAGAAAAAAAAATGGAAGTATATCACATTAGATGGGGTAGAGAGATTTCAGGGGAGGGGAGAAGGGGGGATAGGAAGAGCAGCAGAATAAAATAGACATTATTGCTGTATGTACATATAGGTGAGTGTATGATCAATGTGAGTCTGCAACCTGTACAATCAGAAAAATGAGAAATTATACCCCATTTGATTCAAATGTACGAATTGTCAAGAGAATTGTACTGTCATGTGTAACTAATAAAACAATGTCTGTTTTTATTACAGAAAAAGTAACAACTTTATATTGCTCTGAATTCCCAGACAAAAACAAGGTGGTGCCTGATGAAATCGTCTGTGAATTTCCTCAACAATATTACAGTCCTCAGCACTGCAGTTATTAACAGACATACTGTCTTCTAAGTTTCACAGTAACATTGAGGTAGATATAGATGCTATGATTATCCTACAAACTTCATTGAGTGCCATGGCAAGGACTTGGCCTATTCACTCTGTACTCCACACCTAGTGTAGTGCCTAGCACACAGACGTTGATCAAGCAAAGTGGTTAAAGGACCCAAAGAAATTTTCAGACACAATTAAGTTTATAAAAACCAGAAAAGTATCCCAGGTTGTGTGGTGGCAAAAGTGTGCCTGAATCTAGAAGTCAGCACCACCATGCAGAGTAGACTCAACTCTTAAGACACCATTAACACCGAAATGCAACAAGTAACCTCAGCTTAGCCACCACCCAGTGTGCAGGAGATAGTAGCTGGCTCAACAGACACCAGTGACCAGATAGCTGTCAGGTCCATAGTGAACTGGGATTCTTTTTCAGTTTTAACTAATTTGTGCTTGGGGATAAATTTTAATGGAATTCATATTAAAATCCCAAAGACAATTCTTCACAGAACTAGAAAAAGCAACCATGAAATTCATGTGAAAATAAGAGATTCAGAATAGCCAAAGCAATACTTAGCAAGAAGAGTGAAGTAAGACACACCATAATAGTATAGCTTAAACTGTACTACAGAGCCACGGTAACAAAAAACAGCATTGCATTGGCACCAAAACACCAGAGACCAATGAACAGTACAGAACAGAAGACACAGAGACAAACTCACAAAATACCGTTATATCATACTAGACAAAGGCACTAAAAACATACATTAAATTTAAAGAGTCTATTCAACAAGTGGTGCAGGGAAAATTGTAAAGCCACATAAAACAAAAAAGAAAGTAAAGCCCTCTCTCTCACTCTTGACAAAACTCAATTGAAAATGAATCAAAATTTAGGCACTAGAACAGACTACCTGTGCCTAGAAGAAAAAGTAGGCCCACATCTTGACTATGACAGCCTAAGACCTGACTTCCTTAAGGAGACTCCTACATTCCAAGAAGTAAATTCAATAATTAATAAACAGGATAGATTCAAACTAAAAAGTATATTCTCAGCAAAGGACACAATCAATAATGTGAAAAGAGAGCCTACAGAATGGGAGAAAATCTTCCCCACATGCACCTCAGAGCATTAATCCCTAGGATATATGCAGAACTCACAAAACTTAACACCAAAAAAACAAATAACCAAATCAATAAACGGGCTAAGGAACTGAACAGACACTTCACAGAAGAAGCAACAAATACATGAAAAAAAATGTTCAACGTTTAGCCATCAGAGGAAAGCAAATCAAAACTACTCAAAGATTTCATCTCACCCCAGTCACAAACATGATTATCCAGAATGCAATCATCAAGTAACAATAAATGTTGGCGACAATGTGGGTGCATGCACACATTGCTTCTGGGACTGCAAATTGGTGCAACTATTATGGAAAGTAGCATGGAGGTACCTCAGAAAACATGGAATGGAACTAATATCTGACACAGCTATCCCTTTCCTCATTTTATACACAAACGACTTAAAATCAACATATTACAATGACACAGCCACCTTAAGTTTACAGCAGCTCAACTCATAACAGCTAAACTATGGAACTAACTTTGGTGCCTTTCAACAGATAAATGAATAAAGAAAATGTGGTGTGTATGAGTATAGATATACATTATGTGTGTGTTTCTGTGTGTGTGTATATATATACACACAAGAAAAACCCAATTTTACACATATATATGATCGAATACAACTCAGCCTTAAAGAATGAAATTATGACATTTGCTGGTAAATGCATGCAGCTTATCATGCTAATTGATAAGCCCATCCCAAAAAACAAAAGGTTGAAAGTTTTCCCTGATATGCTTATGCTAATCAGTGTATGAGAAGGTGGGGGAGTAGGAAAGTATACAGTTGCTTTAGATTGCATAGAGGAGTGAAGAGAGGGGAAGGAGTATATTGGGTAGAATGGATAGTAGAATGAATCATCATTCAAAGTACATATACAAATACATGACTAGTATGATGCTACATCCCGTACAACCAGAAACATGAGAAATCATACTATATTTATGTATGATATGTCAAAGTGGAACACCTTTTTTAAAAAGTTGATTAAAGAAAACATACGGATTTGCAAAAAAATACATGACTATAGTATCTGCCCATAAATTGATTCACCTGGAGACAATCATGCTAATGAAGATAAACCAGTTTACAAAAAACAATGGACAAAGGTTTTTTTCTGATATGTGGAAGCTAACTCACAACAGGAGCAGTGATAGGAACAGAAGTACAGTAGATTAGACGATGGGGAATGGAGGGAAAGGAAAGGACATAAGCAAAGGAAAGACAGTGAATCCCACCTCCATGAACATCCTAAGAATGCAACTCTAAAAAGGTAAAGTATAATTATACAAATAGGGACTATATCAAAATGAGTTTTTTGTGGCTCAGTGGTAGAGCACTTGCCTAGTATGTGTGAGGAACCGGGTTTAATTCTCAGTACTGCATATAAACAAAATAAAATAAACAGTCCATTAACAACTTAAAAAAAATTTTTAAAACGGATTTTATAATTTAAACAACCAATAAGTGAAAATTAATAAAATGAAACATTTCCTCGGTTCCTTTAAACATTTTAATAACACTCAAATCAACATCAAATGAATGGAAAGAAAAAAGGGCTTTTAAGAGTGGGTATACTCTCTCCCACTTTTCTGCCAAATGATGACTCAACTATTGGGACAGACTTTTTCTGGCTTCTTACCTCCAGAACTGTGGGAAATAATTTTTTATTCTTTATAAATCTCATAATTTTTACTATTAGAAATTAAAATTAACAAATTTCAATATTAGACTAATTTTCTAAAATATAACAATACCTTTGAAACCGGAGTTCGAAGACGAAGCTCCATGGCTTCTGCTGGCAGGTAGGCGCTGCCCGCGAGGGGCAGGGAGGCCTCGGCAGCAGAGAGGAGTCCTAGCTCTTCATGGCGGGCCATTCCACGCAGGGCTGCAGCAGACCCCAGCAGATCCTCAACCATTTCTTCTTTCGGCAGCCTCTACGAAGTCGAGGAACCATCTCCGGGAAACAAAGCAGGCTGGAACTTCCTCGGGACTCTGGCGAGGCGAGGCTCCGGCTAGGCGAGGCAAAGCGAGACTCCGGTGAGGCGAAGCGAGGCTCCAGCGAGGCCCCGGCGAGGCGAGGCCCTGGCGAAGCAAGGCTCTGGTGAGGCTCTGGCTCCGGCCCCGGCTCCGGCGAGCCCCGGCCCCGGCCCCGGCGGGCCCCGGCCCCGGCCCCGGCCCCGGCCCCGGCCCCGGCCCCGGCCCCGGCCCCGGCCAAGCGAGGCCCCGGCCAAGCGAGGCCCCGGCCAAGCGAGGCTCCGGCGAAGCGAGGCTCCGGCGAAGCGAGGCTCAGGCTCCGGCGAGGCTCCGGCGAGGCTCCGGCGAGACGAGGCGAGGCTCCGGCGAGACGAGGCGAGGCTCCGGCGAGACGAGGCGAGGCTCCGGCGAGACTCGAGGGCAGCAACCTGGAAGGCCTCACAGCTTCTCTTCCCAGAACAACCTCCAAGGGGTTTATATAGCACTTGGTCCAATGCTATTGGTCCAAACTTATGCTAATTAGGACTTGAAGGAAGTACCAATGCTATTGGTCCAAACTTATGCTAATTAGGACTTGAAAAAAGTACCAATGCTATTGGTCCAAAGTTATGCTAATTGGGTTGGACACATACTAATGCCATTGGTCAGTCTCTTTTTAATATTCATAGTAGATTCATTCATAGAATCAGCCCCAAATTCCCACGCTGACAATGAATGAATGGCCTGGGAAGCGATCAATGGCAAAGCCGCAAAGTGCTTGCCTCTCATTCCCAAAGCCATGGGTTTGATCCCTGTTCCAAAAAGAAAAACGAAAAAAAATTACAGATAAATCTACATCAGCAAAAAGGAAATAAACAAACTATCAATACATAAATCTTATTCAAAAACATACCTGCTCTGAATTCTGCAGATCTCTGTCAAGTGTCACTTACCCTTTACCTCTTCAAAGCAATTTTTCCCAAAACTTGAGAGTCATGGACCATGTCTTAGTTATGTCTCTTTCGCACCTATGCCAGAGGAGACGTGGATGTGTGGGATGTAACCCTGCTGAGGATCAAGGTCTGATTTGGGGCCAGCTTGGGAAGCATTACTGGTGATATCAAATAATAGTTATTTATTAAAATTCAAATTCATGCATGAAAAAAGTGATATAGAACAAAAAGATGGTATGATTAAAGGTCAACAAGAAGCAAATAGGGCTGAGGTTGTGACTCAGTGATAGAACCTTTGTCTCCCACGTGTGAGGCACTGGGTTTGACTCTCAGTACCTTCTATGAACAAATGAATAAAATAAAGGTCCAGAGATACCCACCGGAGCTCAGGCCCTTCCCAGATGCACTGGAGCTGCAGTGGGATGCTCAGGCCCAGCCCAGAATGCTTCTACTCACCTGCAGACACCAACCAGAGCTCATGTACAGTCCAGATCTGCCCCCGCTGACCTGGGCAGGAGGCCAGACACAGGGTAGGCCAGTGTCCATCCCTCAACTGGGAGACCTGCACCGAGCTCAAGTCTGGCCCAGGACCACGTCCCTACACTGGCAGACACCTGTTGGAACTCAGGCTCTGCCCAGATCAGCCTCACAAACCTGCATGGAGCCCAGGAAAGGGTAGGTCCAGGTCCATCCTAACACTGGCTGACCCTCCCCAGAGCTGAGCCTTGGGCCATGACTGCCTCTGCCCACCAGCAGACCACTGCAGGAGCTCTGATCCAGTCCAGAGTCATCGTGAGGACCTGTGCAGGAGACGGGGCCCAGGGTAGCCCTAGTCCATCCACTCATCTTGAGACTGGCACCAAAGTTCAGGTTCTGCTCAGGACTGCCTCCACCCTCCAGCAGCTACCTCCAGAGCTCAGGTTTGGACCAGGACAGACTGCCCACCAACAAACCCTCACTGGTGGCCAATCCTGGCCCATTTCAGCCTCGACGACCTGAGTGGTAGCTGAAGCCCAGAATAGGCCCTGGTCCATCCCACCACCAGCAGACACCTGCTGTATCTCAGGCACCCACCAGATTAGCCTTGTAGATGGGCACAGAAGCCCAGGAATAGGGTAGCCCTGGGAGCATATGTCCAACGCCACACCACCACCAGAGCTCAGACTCGGCTTGGGACTGACTCTGCCACAGGCAGAACCCTGCCAGAGCATATACAAGTCCCAGATCAGCCTCCCCTTGCACAGGAGCCCAGGCAAGGGGAGGCCCTGTTGCAACCCACCACCTGCAGAACCCCACCAGAGCTCCAGCTCTGCCCAGATCCAACTCAAAGATCTGGCAGGACAAAACCCGAGTCCAGGGTTGCCCTGTCCTTCCAGTCATCAAGAGGCTTGCAGTGGAATTCAGGCTCTGCCCAGGACCTACTCTACCCACTGACAGACAGCTGCAGAACTTCAGCCCCAACCAAGATCAGCCTCACTGACAGGCACGGGAGCCTAGTCCAAGGTAGACCTGGTACCAGCTGAAATAAGCAGGCCCCAAGAAGAGCTCAGGCCAGACACGGGACCACCTCTGATCAACAAGTGGAGCTCAAATTCGGCCAAGATTGGCCCCGCTGACCTGCTTGAAGGCAGAGGCAAAGATAGGCCCAATGTCATCTCGCCACATGCAAAACCCCACCAGACCTCCAGATCTACCCAAATCCAACTCCATGATATGGCAGGAGATGAAGTCCTAGCCCAGGGTAGCCCAAGGCAATCCAGTAACCATGAGACTAGCAGTCTCTGCCCAAAGGCCTACCCAACCAAAAGACATTTTGGCAGCCACCCAGATCAGCCTTGCTGACAGGTGCAGGAACCTGGCCCAAGGTAGGCCTGGACCCAACTGCCACAAGCAGGCTGTGAGCAGAGCTCAGGCCAGAAACAAGACAGTCTCTTCCCAAAGGCCCACCTCTGCCAGAGCTCATCTGTGCCCCAATCCACCTTGCTGATCCACTGAGAAGTCCTGACAGGGTAGATCCTGTTCCCTCCTGCCAACAGCTGACACCCTGCTGTATCTCAGCATCCAACCAGTTAACCCTTGCAGATGTGCACAGGAGCCCTGGCACGGGGTAACACTGGGAACATGTGGCCACCACCAGACCTTCACCTCTGCTCAGGCTTGGCCCAGGACCGACTCTGCCCACAGGCAAGACACTCTCCAGAGCTCATTCCCAGCCCAGGTCTAGCTGGAGCATCTGCAGCAGAGCCAGGGAAAGGTTAGGAATGTTCCATTCCTCTACTGTCTGAGCCCTGCTGGAGCTCAGGCTTGGCCCAGGACCACCACCACCCTCATGCAGTCCCCTGCTGCTCATAAATAGCCCATATTTTCCTTGCTGACCTGCACAAGAGCCCAGGCAAGGGGAGGCTGAGCTCCATCCTGACAGCTGCAGACCACCACCAGAGCTCCAGCTCTGGCCAGATCCAACTCGACAACATGGTAGGAGACAGAGGCAGAGCCTAGGGTAGCCCAAGTCCATCAAGTCACCTTCAGACTGGTACCTGAGCTCAGGCTCCTCCCAGAAATGACTGTCCACTGTCAGACAGTCACCAAAGTTCAGCCCCAGTCCAGATCTCTCTCTGACAGGCAAGCAAACCTGCCCCAAGTTAGGCCTTGGACCAATGCCACAAGCAGGCCCCAAGCAGCCCTAAGGCCAGACACAGGACCGTCTCTGCCCACAGGCAGATCTCAAACATGCCCAAGATTGGCCTTGTTGACCTGCGCAGGATCCTGTGCAAGGGGAGGCCCAGTTCCATCCCACCACCTGCAGAATCCCACCAGAGCTCCAGCTCTAACCAGATCCAACTCAGTGTCCTGGCAGGAGACAAAGCCAGAGCCCAGGGTAGCCCAAGTCGATCCAGTCATCATGAGACTGGCACCAAAGTTCAGGCTCTGCTCATGAATGACTCTACCCACTGATAATCAGTCACCCAAGTTCAACCCCACCCAGATCAGCAGTGCTGACAGGTGTGGGAGCCTGGTCCAAGCTAGGCCTGGGATCAACTGCCACAAGTAGGCCCCTGGTAGAGCTCAGGCCACAAGTTCTACAGCCTCACCCCACAGGCAGACACATTCTGGACTCTGGTTCTTCTCCGATCAGCCTAGTCCACCTACTTGGGAGCCTACACATGGATAGACACAGTGCCATCCCACCAGTGTGTGATCCCTGCTGGAGCTTAGACTCAGCCCAATACCAACTCTATCTATGGTCAGATGCACACCAGACTCAGGCCGGGGCCAGGACTGCCTCTGCTCATTTGCTGACTCCTGCTGGAGCTTGGGCTCAGCCCACATTATCCTAGTACACCTGTAGGAGTCCAGTAGTAGGCCTGAGTTCATTTCTCCACTGCCAGATAGCAGGTGGAGCTTAGGCTTGGCTCAGGATTGCCTCTCCAACCTGCACGGAAACCTTGGCAAGTGTAGGACTGGTTCCATCCCACCACCTGCACACCTCACCTGGACCTCAAGCTCTGCCCAGGAGCCAGGCCCCAGGGAAAGCCCTGGTTCTACCTGCCACCACCTGACATCGGTGGTTCTTAGGCTCAGCCCAGGACTTCCTCCACTCATTGCCAGACATCTTTGGGAGCTCAGGATCACCCCAGATCTGTGAGGATGACCTGCAGTGGAAGCCTGGGCACAGAATGGCCACAGGTCCATTCCCCCACCAGCCAACCACTGCAGGAGCTTATGCCTAGATCTGATCTGCCTGGCCAAACTCTCCTGAGCTCATGCTCAGGGTAAGCCTAGGACCATCCCACCACTGGATGACGTCTTCTGGAGCTCAGGCTCTGTCCAGATCAGCCTATTGCAACCACATGGGTGTCCTTACCTAGGGTAGGCCTGAGGCCAGCAGACACTCACCAGATTTGAGGCTCATCCCAGGACTATCTCAGTCCATTGGCAGACACTTCCAGAACTCAGGCAGGGCCCAGGACTGTATGCACCCATCAGCAGACTCCCAATGGAGCTCAGGTAAGGCCAGATCCTCCTCATGGATCTGCATGGCTGCCAGAACCCTAATTAGGTATGGATCAATCCCACTAGGGGAAAGCCCCCAGGAGCTGATGAATAAATAAATAGCCAAAACAATAAATAAATAAAGGAAGGAAGGAAAAAGAAAGAAAACTAGTTCATTCATATTTTTGATTTTATTCACATTTACTTTCAGTAGGACATCATGGATTGACTCTATTCTTCAATGCAAGAGACTTACTTATATTACCTAAGCCTGATTTGGGTGACCCAAATGTTATCCATGCAAAAATTAAACATAATTGTAAAATATTGAAGATTTCTTCCCTGACTTTCACCAATATCAATCATATTCACCAGAATACCCCATCTGAAAAATTTGATTTCACATCTGAAATTTGGAAATAGAACCAGAATTCCCAAGCTGGCAAAGGGCTCTCTACATGAGGCAAAATTGTTCCCAGTTGGTAGAAAACAGTATTTTGATGATGTTCCTTTGGGTTTCCGAACAACTCACTAGAGGTTAATCATATACGAAGCTCGTAAAATTCAAGAAAAAGAAACAAACACCTTAATAAAAATGGGAAAAGACAAATGTAGGCTGTTAATAAAATATCACATACCATACACTTGAGATGGCATTTCATGTCAATATAGTAATCCAAAGAATATATAAAGTACATTTGTGTGTGTGCATATCACATAAAAAGAATAAAGAGAATGAGAAAACCTAATGTTGACAGTGTTGGAAAATGGAATTGTCATGCTCTGATAATTGCAATGAAAAATTGTCATAACCCTTCTGCAGAGAAGTTTAAAATATATATCAAAATTTGAAGTGCACACTTTCCTTTAACCCAAGAATTCCAACTCAAATAACTTATGTATAGTTATTATGGCAAATTTTTAAATTTTACCATGAAATTGATCATTGTAATCAAGGTCCCCATTGGCTAGGGATCAGACCTCAGGTCCCTGGGGAAAGTCATTGGGCACCATTGCATTGCTCACACCCATGCCTTTCCTGGGGGTTGCTTACAATCATAAACAGCCCTCCTTCCAGAGATGTCTCTCTCAGCTCTTGGGCCATAGTTTCACTGGATTGGTAACATTTTTCCCATTAAACTCTAGGACATTCTTATATATTTTGGAAATTCAGACTCAAGTGTTTCCTCACATCTACAGGTTGTCTCCTGCGCTGATTTTTGTCCCCTTCTGTAGTATGGGCAGATGTTGTCCATTATCTATTCTTGCTTTTGTTGTCTGTGCTACAGATGTTGTATCAAGAAAGATAGAAAGAAAGAAAGAAAGAGAGAGAGAGAGAGAGAGAAAGAGAGAGAGAGAGACAGGATGGAAGGAAGGAAAGAAGGAAGTAAAAAAGAAAAAAGAAAGAAATCATTGCCAAGACTAATGAGAATGACTGGGCAATGAAGGGTTTTTTTCTCCTGTTTTTTTCTAGGAAATTTGTAGCCATAGGTCTCACACAGGTCCACCTTGCCGACCTGCACAGGAGATGGTGCCCAGGGTAACACAGGGTCCATTCCTCCACCAACTGACCCCTGCTGGATCTAAGGTTCTGCCTAGATCTACATTGCCAACATGCCCAAGAGCCAGGGGACAGGGTAGCCCGGGTCCATAAAACCTCTGTGAGACCTCCACCAGAGCTCAGGTTTGGTCTGGACAACCTGCACCCACCAGCCAACCATGCTGGAGCTCAGGAATGCCTTTGCCCACTGGAACTCTCTCCAGAACTCAGGCATGGCCCAGGATCTCCTCTGGCCACAGACAGACACCAGCTGGGGCTCAGTACTGGCCCACATCAGCTTCTATGACCTGAACGGGAGCAGGAGCACAGGGTAAGCCCTGGTCTTCACACTACCTGCAGACCCCAGCAGGAGCTCAGTCTCTGCCCAGATTGACCATGCAGATTTGCAAGGGAGCCTCAGCACAGGTTAGGCCCAAGTTCATCCTGCCAACAGGATACACTGCCTGGAGCTTAGCATCCACCCAGGATCGCCTCTGCCAACAGGAAGACATGTTCTGGAGCTCATACACAGCCCAGGTCCTCCTCAACGACCTGTGCAGGAGCAAGAGTTCAGGGTAGGCCCAGGGTTATCCCACCACCTGCAGAACCCCGCAGGAGCTCTTGCTCCTCCAAGATCTGCCTTGCTGACATGCATGGGAGCCCATTGCACAGGATAGCTCTGGATTTATCCCGCCACCAGGAGATCCCCTACAGGAGCTCAGGACTGGCCCAAATCTTCTTTGCCAACCTGCATGGCTGCCAGGGCTCAGATAAAGTGCAAGTCAATCCCTCCACCAGGACAGTCCCCAGGAGCTCAACAAGAAACAAATAGCCCAGATATATAGATAGATAGATAGATAGATAGATAGATAGATAGATAGATAGATGAATCTAGATTATGCATATTCCTGATTTTTTGCATTTCCTGTCAGTAGGACTTCATGGATTGACTCTATTCATTAATTCAAGAGATTTATAGAACCTAATCCTGAATTGGGTGGGCCAAATGTTGTCCATGTAAAAATAAATCATGATTGTGAAATATTGAAATTATCTTCTCTTACTTGTCAACAATATCAACCATATTCACCAGAATATCTTATCTGAAATACTTGATTTCACTCTGGAAACTTATAAGAAGAACCAGAATTTCCAAGCTGGCAAAGAGCTCTATACATGAGGCAAAACTGTTGACAGTTGCTTGAAAACAGTATTTTGGTGATGTTCATGTGGGTGTCTGCACAGCTAACTCACCAGAGGTTAATCATACACTGAGCTCCTATAATTCAAGAAAAAGTAACAAACAGCCTATTAAAAATGGGAAAAGACAAATGTAGGTCATTTATAAAATATGACATACTATAAACTTGAGATGACATTTCATGTTAATATAGCTGTCCAAAAATATATAAAGTATGTGTATGTTCCTACCTAATAAAAGAATAAAGAGAATGAGAAAAATCTGATATTGACAGGGTTGGAAAATGGAATTTTCATGCTCTGATAATTGCAATGCAAAATTGTCAGAGAAGTTTTAGAACATATACCAAAATTTGAAGTGCATGCTTACCTTTTGGCCAAGAATTTCAATTTAAGTAACATATTTATTGTCATTGTGGTAATTCTTAAATTGATCATTGTAACCAAGGTCCAAACCAGCTGGGAATCAGAACTCGGGTTCCTGGGGAAAATCACTGGACACCATTTCTCTGCTCACACCCATACCTTTCCCAGGGAGGTTGTTTAGGTTAATAAAGACAGGTCCCTTTGCAGAAATGTCTCTTCCAGTCCTTAGCCATGATTTCATTGGATTGGTAACTTTTTTGGCTATTAAACCCTAGGACATTCTTATATATTTTTGAAATCCACAATGTGAAAGCATTTCCTCCCTACTGCAGGTTGTTTTCTGCCCTGACTTTGTTTGTCCCTTTCTGCAGTATGGGAAGATGTTGTCCAATATCTATTCTTTTTTTTTAAAGAGAGAGTGAGAGAGTGAGAGAGGAGAGAGAGAGAGATAATTTTTAATATTTATTTTTTAGTTCTCGGCGGACACAACATCTTTGTTGGTATGTGGTGCTGAGGATCGAACCTGGGCCGCACCCATGCCAGGCGAGCGTGCTACCGCTTGAGCCACATCCCCAGCCCAATATCTATTCTTGTTTTGTTGTCTGTGCTATAAATGTTGTAACAAAAAACAAAACAAAAAAGAAACAAAAAAGAAATCATTGCTGAGACTAATGAGAATGACTAGACAATGAAGGGTTGTTTTCTCCTGTTTTTTTTTTTCTAGGAAGTTTACAGCCATAGATCTCACATTTAAGCCTTCCACTCACTTTAAAGTTATTTGCATGTGGCATAAGATAAGCATCTTGTTTCATCTTTTGGCATGCAGGCATATTATTTCTCACTAAATTTTTTTATGGAATTGTTATGGTTTTATATCCATAAGATCACTATATGCAAATAGAGACATTTTTTACTTCTTTTCTGATTGGGGTGTATTTTCTTTCTTTTTCATTCCTAGCTACTCTGGTTAGGGCTTCTAGTACTCTGCTGAACAGAAGTGGTGAGCTTGGGCATTCTTGCCTTGTTCCTGATCATACATAAACAGCTCCCACCGCCACTGAGGATTATATTATGAGATTTTCATATATAGCCTTTATGGGGTTGAGTTAACTTCTGGCTCTTTCTAGTTTATTGTGTATATTTGTTATGAAGGTGTTGAATTTGATAACCATGTGATCTTCATCCTTGTTTCAGTTGATTTGGTGTGTGACAGATGACTGTTATGAGGTGCTCAGGGAAATGAAAATCAGAACCTCAATTAGACATCACACTACATGCTACAGCTCTGTGTTTTCTTATCAAAAACCCACAAAAGACATCAAGTGCTAGTGGAGACTAGGGGGATTGGAACCCCTCTATTGGTGGGAGTGAAACATGGTGTGGCTGCTATGGAAACTAGTATGGCAGTTCCTCAAAAAAATTGAACTAGAACTCTCAGGAACTGGCCACACCATTTCTGTGTATTTATTTAAAAAAAACTTAAATTGAGTTTTGAAAAAGGTATTAGCACTTCCACCTTCATTCTAGCATTAGTCACAGGAGTTGAGATGTGGAAACAATTCTAGATGTCTATCAAAAGATGTATAGGTTTACAGATTATGGCTGATCACACATGAAGCTTCAAATAAAGAAATAATACCTTCAGTCCAGGACAACACAAGGGAGTCACAGATGACCAAAAGAAGTGGGCCAGTTCCACAACAAACACTGTGGGACTCCACACACATGATGTCTGTAAGATGGTCCAACTCATATACACAGAGAGTAGAAGGGGAGTTGCCAAAGGTGGGGCATAAGGACATGTTAATCACCAGAGATAAAATTTCAGGGATGCAGAGGATGCAAATCTAGAGAGCTGGGCTTGTATATATCCAGGCCGCACTGTTGTGACCTGGAAGTTAGTGAAGGAGGCTGCTTCCCTCTTCAATATTCTTACCAAATTCTAACAATAAATAAATAAATTGAAGTACATTCACTTCCACAGAGGCCTTGGAATATTTTCTAAAAAAAACCCACTATCTCCTTCAGAAATTAAGTTCCTTCGTGTATCCATTGGTGTCTACATACTTTCCCCAAATTTAACAAAGATGTTTGGTTATAAAAGATTGTTTTTACAAAAGTCACACTATGCATAATTGTAACTGGGACACACATCAGGCTGGGCAAAGCTTTCAACAATGAGAAGATACCCAAGTCTGAGTATTCAGAGTTCAAGGGCTACAGGGAGGGCAAAGATCTGTTTGTGACCTTCCTGCCACACACACCATTGAGGCCATTATGTTCCCAGCCAGGGGAACCAAGGCATGGGACACATAGGAATCTAATTTGGCCTGATTGGCTCAAGTGTCCATATGCAGAGGTTTCTAGAATTTTCTTAATTATTTTCAGTCAGAACCAACATGGACCTGGGATTGGTTATGGCCAGATCCACCCCATCCATCAAGGCATAGGATGTGTCATCATTGTTGGTCACCCAGAATCCAGCAGATCCTCAAGCACAATGTCTCCCATGTGGAGCCACCATGAACAATGGCAGATGTGCATGCCTTTACCATTTTGCATGTTGTTTCCTCCCTGTTTGCTGCTTTTGTGAAAGCAGGGATTGAGTTCAATTCATCTCAAAATCTAAGAGCCTAGAAAATGACCAGCCTGTAAGTGTGGATAAATAGCATTTTTGTTGATTTCTTCCTGAGCAAGACTTCATCAAAGCTCATTCTGAAGAGAAAATATTGTAACATTGGGATGTGCTTGGCTGCAGTTATAGAACATCCAACAAACGGTGTTAGGATTTACAAGATATCTTTTTGTCCTTTATGAAAAGACTCCTGAAGCCCTGAGTTCCTAGGGATGGGGTGGCATCAGTGTGATATCACTGTAGATTCAGGGTCTTTCAGCATTCTGCTCTTGTCTTCATCTCTTGCCTGCATCCTCACGGTCACAACATGGATGCCAAGCTCTCACTCTTCAGTTCCTAGATGGGAGAGTGAGGCCTCCTTAACTCAGCTCAACATGCAGACTGGTCTCAGTAACTTCACCAGTGGAGACCAATCACCTTTCCCATCTGAAAGCACCCCTCATTCACCTGCCACCCTGTTACTATCTACCACAACTCCTGATTATGTCCTTCACCACATAAATCTATCCCAATGTGAAGTTAATCTTTTCAATGTGAAAGAGGTTACTAACCCAAAGGGATCCTCTGTGAAAGTGAGTCTTCAGCCTGTGACCTTTTCATGAAGAGGTGGGTGATCAGAGAGGCCATTGTGCCATATCTTCACAGGCAGAAGTGGAAGGCTGGTGGAAACCAGGCCATACCAGTCCACAAAGTGAAACTATCATCATGAACAAATTTTAACACAGATCTTTGATCCAATTTTAGAAATTCTGAAGTTTGACCATGTTTAGTCCACATACCTGTGCATGGTGGCAATCAGCTGGAGCAGAGTAGCAGATCTGTGTGCTCTCCAGTTTGCCACAGTCCCCACCTGCCTGCTGCCCTGTGTGCCATCTCATCCCATGCTCATTCATGTTCCTGGTCTGGCCCTGAAGGTGACTGGGCTTATGTTCCTATTTTGGTGTACAAAGAATGTTTTTCAAATTAATTTTCCTTTACTCTTTTGATCTGGGCATAGTGAGTAGATATAGTTTTCTGATGGGAGCTATGAGGTTAGAGAGGTAGAAACATCCCCAAGGTCAAACAGGTCACTCCCCATCTGCAGGGGTCCTAAGCATGTACTTAAGTTTCCTGAAATTGCAGGCTCCTTCCACCATGTGCAGAGAGACAAGAGTCAGAGCCCAGGTGGAAGACTATTTGGTTTTGAAAAAGGGGCCCAGTGGAAAGGAGCAAGGGACTCACAGGGAAAGATCATGGTCAAAGACAACCAGGAGCAACCAAGGTCAAAGCCAACTTTACCCAACTTCAACAATTCCAAGCAGCTTCTGCTCCAGCTCCTAACACAACTGATCACTGTTTGTGGCAGTATGTGGGGCCCAGAAAAGTACAGAAACAAGACACATGAAAAGAGAGTGACAGAGACAGAGAGAAGTGTGCAAAGGAAGACAGGCTGAAAGGGACAGAAAAAGAGACTGAGGGTGGGAGGGAAGAGAACACCAAAGAGCAGGGGGAGAGAGATGGAGGTTGGCATGGGACAGAGTTAAAGAGCTTCAGAGAGCTGGGTGAAATTATGCTATTGGGACCGATACTCCAAGACAAGAAGCTGCTTCCATCTCCCAGGAACTCATGGACCTTTTTCCTGAGTTCCCAACCGCTGACTCACAGGACTGAGAGTTTTGTGCACATTGGATACCACAGGCCTATGTCTTCCAAGGGTCCCGTCTGCCCATCCCATCTTTGGCCTCATCTCCAAGGCTGTCAGGGATTCCCTTGCTGGATAGAACAGAAATCCCTTTCTCCTGCACTCTCCCATGGGTAGAGGGAATTCCATGGGAGGTGCTCCCCACAACCCGCGACCATTACACAGGCTCTGGGTCCTGCATTGTGGATTCAGAGCAGATGCTCTGCCTAGGAAATGCAAGGGAACATATGTGCATCTGTGGTCTCCATGGAGAATTGTGAGCAGGGCAACCTCCTGGGTACCTGGGCAGTAAAGCCTTTTTTCTCCTTTTGTAGTAGGGCCTGAAATCAGGGAAACTCAACCATTGAACCACATGCCTAGCCCTGTTTCATATTTTATTTAGAGACAGCTTCTCATTGAGTTTCTCAGCACCTTGCCTTTGCCTAGGGTGGATTTGTACTTGCTATCCTCCTGCCTCAGCCTCCTGAGCCACTGGAATTATAGGTGTGTGCAACAACAACCAGCTAAGATTTTGTCTTTGCCAAGTCACTTGTTGAATGCAAACACTATAAGTAAATCTGCAGGTGTCCTGAGGGAAAGAAGCTGCCCTCCTGGCCCCATGGAGCCTAATGGGCCAGAACACCCTTTTGGAGCCCTTGATGAAATCTCTGGGAACATTAGGCACAGGATTTGGTTGACTGAGGCTCAGCTCCCGCTGCTGTTTTTAAAATAGGCGAACACCAGCTAGGGTTCTACTATGAAGGCACCACATTTTCCCTGAAGAAAGGAAACAGTCCTGGGTGGCTTGGACAAGAATCAGATAGCATGTTAGGGAGGCAGAGGCAGGAGACTAGGCTGTGGGAGCTTGTTTGTTTATCCAGGAAAACCCAGAGCCTTGCTATGAATCAGCAGTGAACTTCCCACACTGCCTCTCCTCTCACAGCATTCACTGGGCCCTCAGCATGTTATCAAGTAAACAATATGCTTCCAGCCTGGGAGACAAGCCTGTACACTGAGTTCAAGATTCGAAAGGGTATGTGCCATTGGAGCATGCAGAGAGCAAAGATAAAGGCATGGGGAGCTGAAGACAAGGATGACCAAATTACAGCACAGGGAAGAGTGGCCCAGGAGGGAACAATCAGGGCAAAGGTTCAGATTCTACCTTATGAAGAGTCTAAGGCCTTCAGGATGGTTCCCAACCTCTCAGGATGCTTCTTGGCTTCCAGAAGTTGGAGGACAGCATGAGGTGACCTTGTAACATCTGCTTCCTCTTCCAGAAGCAGGGTGGGTGAGGGGTGCAGAGAACTCCTAAAGGCCCCCCTTGAGATAACTTGTCCACAGCCTGATGACTAGGATCTTTGTGCTTTCAAGCCACAGAGCAGAAGGCTCCATGAAGGTCACTTAGGCCAGTATTTTTCACACATGGGCATCCACCTCTTCCCACAGTTTGTGGTGCTGCTTCCTCCCAGGGCACATCACCTACATTCTCAGCCTTAGGCCTCCTCTCTAGTTAACCTGATCATGACCTTGTTGCCAGTTCTTTTGTTCTGATAGTTAATAAAATAAATGCTGTTGGACAACTCCATGAAACATTCCTGTTTTAGTCAAATCTTTGTTGTTGTGACCAAAATATAGGGCAAGAACAACTTAGAGGAGCAAAAGTTAATTTTGTCTCATGTTTTCAGAAGTTCAGTCTATGGTTAGCCAACTCCATTGCTCTAGGACTTAGGAGAGGCAGAATGTCATGGTGGAAAGATGTGATGGAGGAAAGCCACTCTGGACATGGCAAAAAGGGACATGCATGTCCCTCCATGCACCAGGGACAAAATATGATTGCCAAAGGCACACTCGCATTAACCCACTTCCTCCAGCCACACCATAGCTGCCCAGAGTTAAGGCCCAGTTAATCCATATCAGTGGATTAATTAGTCCACAACTCATAATGCAATCACTTTCCTCTGACAATTCTTGCATTGCTTCACACATGTCCTTTGGGGGAACACCTCATACATAAACTATAACAGTGTCCAGAATGGACCCTTGAAAAACTCTGCCCTGGACCAGTCCCTGAGTTTATGCACAACTGAGGCCCAGAAACAGGAAAGGATTTACACAAACCACATGATTAGTGAGCCACACACTGTCCCAACTTCCCTCTGTCCTCTGGGCTGTATCATTCCATAGGTACTTGACCCTGAGGGTATCCAGTCTTTGTTCTTCAATTCCTCTGTGAAGCTGTCTCCTCCCCTTCATCTCTCCTCTCTGTCCCTCTCTTCCTATAGTCCCCCTCTTCATCCCCCTACCTCTGCCTTGTTCACAGCTTTAAAGTCAAATTGGTTTGGAAGCTTGGTTCTTTCTTATTTCAAACCACTTCCCAGGTCAAAGAACAGCAATCTCACCTTCTGCTTATGAAGGGGAAGAAGATCCTACCTGCTCGTGAATGGTTTTAAGCAGCTCATCATGTCAGAAGCCAGGAACTTCACATCCCTCAGAGCCCAAGGCAGGCTGTGTAGGCACTTAAGGACTCTGCAGTTACTCACTAAGGGAACAGGTATATATCAGACCTTATTCAAGTCCCTAGAGAAGAAGTTTGAAGATAACAAACTCGTGTTTGGGTGAGCTGGGATTCCCCTGGAGCAAAAGGATAATTCACAAACAAGCAAATGAAGGCATCACTTACAGCAAAATGAATAGACAAATACTCTTCACAGCTGTTCATGAATGGATTTCTTGTCATGCTTCAGGTCTGGTTTCCCTCTGCTTTCTCCCCGCAGCCCTCCTCAGCTCCTGAACCTGTGATGCTGCATGCTCTGGCCAGTCACTGAGAGCTGCCCTGCATGGGTCACCAGCACCTCAGATTCTCCATGGATGAAAACATATGTTTATGTTCAGAAAGAAGCACACTGTGTATGTGTTTCCTGCACTGCTGAGAAGCCAGTGTGTCCTGTGCATGCTGCTGATGGGATATGTGTGTGGTGAAGTGTGTGGTGAAGGGCATTGATTTGGGAGTTGAAATTATGTTTTCTTCTCCAGGATAAAGTAGTGATTGAGTGGCACCTTTGTGTGCCTATGCTTCTTGTATGTGTTATGCACACATTGAAGATGAACATATGTATGCGTTGAAGGGTGTGTATGTGTGGTTTTCTTTTTTTTTTTTTTTTGCTATGCATGTGTACAAGTCTGTGTGAGCAAGAGAGTGTGATTGTGTTGACATTTTTGTAATTAAAGAGGGTTCAGGCTTCTTCTGGCCACACACACCCAGTGTGCCCCCCACATGGGACCAAGAATGCAGAGCCCCCAGGTCTGGGGGTCCACAAGCCTTCACATCTCTTTGCCTTCTTGGTTCGACATCACTGGTGATCTCCTCCTCCTCTTTCACCATAAGATTCCCTAAACCAAAAGAAAAAAAGGAACCAAGTCCATTCCATGCACATCCATCTTCTGCCTCTGCCTTAGTGATGCATGCTCACATGACACTCTGGCAAATCTACTACTATAGCCCTAGTCCCTGCATCCAGCATGGTGTGTGAACATCTTCCTTGCACTCCCCAGGCCTGGATAAACCCCCTGATTCATCCCCTTAACCAGCAGCCTACTAAAAACTAACACAATTTATGTATTATAGGCATAGGGCATCATGCCCAACACATACGTATCATTTTGGAAAAAAAAAAAGTCAGGGATTTAGCATCAAGAGTAATCTTCACACAGTGAATTGTAAACTCAAAGATGGCAACTGGGAACAGAGTGACAGAACTCAAAAGAGTGATAAGGAAAGACTTGCATAGATAAAACACTTGATAACGTCACAAAGGTCACATTTCTATTTTTTGGAGAAAGACATATGATTCCGTAAAAGTTAGTGGGAACATTGTGAAGATGCTTAATGATGTAGTTAACAACATGAAATCCAATCCCTATCTCAATATTTCCATCCAAAAAAACTCCAGATGCTCTGATACACTAAATGTATAAATCATCAAAGTCCAGGAACAAAATAAATGAATGTTTACACAATGGAGGAGGATTTCTAAACCTCAATGTGGAAAGCAAGAAGGCAAAGTTGGTTACTAATGCGAGTTTTGTATGTATATGGAGGTGTAGTGTGTGTGGACATGTACAAACATACACCAGCACACATTGCTCTTGTACTTTGGTGGTGTTAAAATAAATCTTTGAAATAATCCAATTCATACAGACAGGAAGTAGAACTGTGCTTACTGGGATGAGTTACAGGGAAAAGTGGCAAGAGAGTATTTAATGAGGACAGGTTGAATTTGTGAGTAGAAAAGTTCTGGGGATGGACAAATGATAGTGATGGCTGTATCTTAATGACATTCTCTTTGGTGCCATAGAACCATACTCCTTTTTAAAAAGTTAACATGTTAAATGTCTCATATCGTGAACATGTACAACTGCAACTGTGTTAATTTTGTTTTCAAAATACCAGGTACAATCTTTTTCTAAAGATTTTTTTTTCTTAGCTGTTGTTAGATCTTTATTTTATTTATTTATCAAAAGTACTCAGAAAGGAAGACAGGGCCTTGGACCTGCCAGGCAAATGTGCTTCAGCTGAGCTCCAGTCCCAGCCCAAGTGGTAACTTACTAAAAAATAGAGTCTGAGATATAATCACACAGGAATATGTTTACAGATATGTAAAAGTATTTTTAAGAAATAAAACACCAGAGGGGATAGGGTTGTAGCTCAGTGGTAGAGTGCTTGGCTAGCATAGGAGGGGCTCTGGGTCTGATCCTCAGCACCACATCAAAATAAATAAATAAAATAAAGGCATTGGGTCCAAATACATCCCCCACTGTCCCCCACCCCCCAAAAAAACCTTTAAAAATATATAAAAATCATATAAAATGATTACAATGGACCACATCAGGGTATAATAAAAAACTTTGCCACAGTCACAATGAATGACTTGTTTAAACTGAAATTCTTGGGCTAAAGATAGGCATGCACTTTAAATTTTGGCATATTTTCTGAAACTTCTCTACAGAAGTGTTATGGCAACTTTGCATTTCAGTTCTCAGAAGTTGACAATCCATTTTCCAACACTGTTGAGATTCGATTTTCTCCCTCTCTTTATTCTTTGTATTTGACAGGCAAAAACACAAATGTACTTTGTGTTTCCTTTGGATTACTAGATTGTGACGTGGAAAGACCTCTGGATCTTTGGTATGTCATCTTAAAAACAGTCAATATTGGGTTTTCCTAGTTTTCTCAGTTATTTGTTTCTCCTCATTGACTTGTATGAGCTAGGTATGTGATGAAGCTCTGGTGAGCTGTGCAGACACCCCAAGGAACATCACCAAAATACTGTTTTCTAGCAACTGGCAACAGTTTTGCCTCTTGCATGGAGCCCTTTGGCAGAGTGAGAATTCTGGTTCTTCTTATCCATTTGCAATGTAAGCCAAGAGTTTTCCAAGGCTCCAGCGGGTGTCTGTCCGTGGGCAGAAGTGGTCCTGGGTAGAGCATGGACTCAGGCTGGGTTCCAATGTGGCAGGATGAACCCAGGCCTATACTGGGCCCTGGCTGCATTACAGGTTGGCAAGGCGGATCTTGGCCAAGCCTGAGCTCCTGCAGAGGTGGGCCGGTGGCGGTAGGGACCTGTGGTATCCTGTGCCAGGTTCGTTGTGGAAGATCTGGAAGGGATCCTGAGCTCCTGAGGTTGTCTGGTGATGAGTGGAGGTAGTCCTGGGCCGATCATAAGGACCTACAGACTTCAGCAGGTGGCAGGTAGAACCTGGGCCTTCCCTGGGGCCCAGCTCTTGGGCAGAGTTTCAGTTGCAGCAGGGGTCGGACGGTGGCTGGATGGAAGGTGGTGTACCCTGGGCATGGTTGCCAGGCAGGTTGGCGAGGCCTTCCTGAGCCAAGCAGAAGCTACAGCGGCAATCTGGCGGGGGCAGGATGAACTCTGACCTACCCTGTGCCCAGGCTCCCTTGCAATTCTGGCAAAGTGAATCTGGCTGGAGTCTCATCTCTGGCAGGGGTCAGCAGGTGGCTGCATGGATCAAGGCCCCTCTAGAACTCCCACGCAGGTGGAAGAGGCTGATCAGGGCAGAGCGGTGAGCTGCAGAAGAGGTCAGCCAGTGGTGGGATGGACCCGGGCTTACCCTGAGAACCAGCTCCCTGCAGTTCAGCTGGGCGGATCAGGCCTGGGCCTGACCTGTGCAAGGGTCTGCAGGTGGCCGGATGGAACTTGGCTTACCCTTGCCCAGGCTCCTGAGCAGCTGGCTTGGCTGATCTGGCAGGAGCCTGAGCTCCGGAAGGTATCCCCTGTGGGCAGAGGTGGTCGTGGGTCTGGCTTGATATCATAGTGGGAAAACCAAGTAGAAGCCTCTGAAGCTGCCCTTACCTACCCCAGTCATGTCAGGAAATTAAAAACAGGATCATATCCCAAAGGGAATGGCAGATCCCCATTACACTTTCATGTAATTCATCTCCAGAAAAGCCACATGGATCTTGGAGGATGACCAGAGACTTGCACAAACTCACTTAACACTGGTTCTCTTTGCAACTGCTTTGCCAGATAGAAGGGCTGGAATTGCCTCAGGTGTATTGATTGCTGTTCTGATCTGATAAATGCATTCTTTTCAATCTCTATCAGATAGGGAGATTAGAAATAGTTCTCTTTCATTAGGAACAGATAACAATTGCATTACAATCTTATTCCAGGGCTGTGTGGACCTGAGAAGCAAGAAGTGGAAAGTATTTTAGAGGCCTCAGTAAATGCATGCTTAACAGATGAATCTGCCTATGCAGATTCAATGACTCATACCCTGTTTTCACAGGGAACACAGATAACATCCCATTAAACAATAAGGTGTAGCTGCCACTCAGTTAATTCACCTTCTTCATTACAAGTAGACAAAAAAGGAGTATTATGACATAGGAATTGACTCTGACCAGCCGTCAGTAGGAATGCTTTTACAGAGAGAGCAGGGAAGACTGTTTGCACCCAGGTAATCCACTTGGGTGTCTCTCAAAGGGAAATCAATAAGTACAACAGTCACAGCCTAGTTTTGCAGCCACCAAGTAAACTATTTGGACCAGATAAGGAGAAGGGTAAGCTAGAATGGGTAGGAAAAGAGGAAGACAATGAGGATCAGAGTAGCTGCTGGGGTGAGGGCTATAGTTTATTTCATTCACCTTCATCTTATAAGTTTCCCCAAAAAGAGAGCCCATCAAAATCTGACAGATCTATTCCAAGAATTTATTACAGGAAGCAAGTCAACTGCAGATTTATCATCCCTTCAAGCTCAATGACTCATTTTCTCAACCAGAAAGGTTGATGGCTATCAGCCATCAGCTGAATCCCTCTGCAAGCATTGCCCTCTGTTCAAGAGTTTCTTTACTCAAGATCATTCCCTTTCCTGGAGTTAGTGACTGACCAATGATGGGGTCAATCTTGTCTCAATTCAGATGACTCCACGGCCACCATGTGAGTAATGAAGCCTTTCTTCTGACTGCATCACAGTTCACATTCTCCCTCCACCCAATAATGCTACCTTCACTTTACAAAATTATTGATCCCAGGAGGACTTCCCAGTAGCCTTTTTTTATGCGAATCTCCACCTCATACTCTGGGTCCCAAGGAATTAAAAATGCAAAACACGCATTATTTCATTTCATCCTTGCCATAATTTTTCCACTATTTTACAGAGGAAAGTCAAGCCTCAAGAGCTTCCATAAACTTTCACATTCCCTGATTCTAGAACCTGTGCACTTAGAACCAACTGCAGCAAACTACAATCCCTGTACTAGAATTAGGCAACCCCACCCCAACCCCGGGATGAGAGTACATCAAGTACAGACACTAACTTGCAGAATGTATCTTGCCATTATGTGTTCCCTTGGACCTACCCACATGTTTCAGAGGAAGAAGCCTCTGAACTCTCCCCATTTTATTGCTGTGTGCTTCAGAGTTTGGCTACCATGAGTTCCCAACTGAGTTTCATGCTACTGTGCTTGTGGCACTGTGGAGAAGAGTCTCCCTGACATGAGCAGCTACCACCCCAAGTCCTAAAGGTCCCATGTTCCAAGGTCATTGAAGTGATTCAAATATACAGTGATCTTTGTTTTATGAATCTAGTGGTTTAATAAGAGGCTTTTGACCAGAAAGTTACATAACTGTAAAGATCACCAAGTCTGTATCATGTCTCACTTCCCTCCCTTGAGTAAGGCTAGGTCACCTAGTCTCCTGCAAGTTCCAAGGGAAATGCTCTAAAGGAATGTGGCTTAAGCAGTCTCCACTATGGCAAAATGACATACTGTCTTCAGCTGTTGCAGATAACATAGAAGCCCTTCATCTTTTCTAACAACTTCATTCTCATTTATTCTCTGAGCAATCTCTTAGTGGCTGGACTCCCACTGACTTCTGCACACACATAACATGGATAAGTAACCAGGGAGGGCAGTGAAGCATGTTTAGTCATTTTGCATAAGAACTTCCCTTGTAGACCTTCCATATATAACTTGCCTGGTAACTCCCTTTTCTACCACTGAGGCACCAATGCAGAACAAAGGAGGAGTGCTCTCAGCCCCTCCACTGGAGACTCCTGAGACAATAGTGCCCCCACCAGGTGCTACTGTCCCCTACCCTTACACACACATCTTCCAATGCCTTCTAGACTTACCTCCCCTTAAACCCAACAATGGTTCTTCTGCTTCAGAAGGTATGGCTCCTTCTCATGAGACATAGCAAACTCAGTCCTGCCCTTGTTGTCCTCCTGTGTAATTTATTTATTAACCTTTTCTCCATAGCAGGTGCTTCTTTGACCTTCTTCAATAATCCAAACTCAATGTTTCCTCCCCAAGAAACCCTCCCTGAAGAGCCACCTGGGTCATGCCCTGATACAGGCTATTGGGCTATAATCACCAGCCTTCAATGGAATCTGGTACAGTTTTAGAGGCAGAATACTATTTCTAAGCTCAAACTCTACTATTTACTGAAATGTGATCCCAGGGAAGTCCCTTAATTTCACCAAGCTCAACTGTTCTCATTTATAAAGTGGGGACAGTGGAGCCTACCCAACACACCCATGGAGAAAGCTAGTGAAGTAATGTGGTAGAAAGTGACCTTTAAGTTTTAAAGTGCTATACAGATGTTAATTATCATTATTGTATGGTTCCTCTCCAATGAGCTCACTGAGGACACATCTTTTACTTTATTTCTCCCTGGGTCACACATACAGTGCCAGTAACACTGTAGGCTAATATTAGACACAGAATTAAAAATGAATAAACAAAAACCATTGATCTACCAGAATTAAGATAAAATCTCAAATATATTAAATCTACTGTAGACATGATTCCACAATCTAGAATATCCTCTATTGGGAAACATCCTGAAAAAGTCTGAAAGTCCATTTATAGCACAACCTTGACAACCTACACTGAGCAAAGAAAAAGCATCAAAATATATTTCATCTCCTAATACGGAGCCAACACTGCCAACAGGGGACAAGTTAGACTCTGGAACCCTTGTTCCTTTGCCCAAAGCTACCTTTAAATAACCAGCTTTTTAAAAAGTCTCATTTAAGAAACCCTTTTTAACCCATGGTATGATCAGTTCCTCTTCAATATCTGATGCAACCCTTAGTGTTTTCCATTGCTTTCTAGCTGTGTCAGATTTCCCTAGAAGACAGAATTGAAAGTGATGACTAAGAGGATCACACTTAAATTTTAAATGTTTGACTTAAACATTGATTCCCCCACCCACCCCTCCCATCCCTGTCTTCATGCCCTCCGACAGGAAACTACCATATTTACACAGCATAAAATCTTCAGCTTGCACCATTGCATGTAAGCTTGTAATCTTTCAACACAAATTTAGTTGGAACTACACAAGGCAGAATCTGCTCGGAGTTCAGATTTTGTTCTACTTCGCTGACAACCTTCTAAAGATATAGAAAAGGGTTACGTGCCAGAAGTATACCTCTTGTGATCTACTTCCACTCTATTAGAAATATTAGGCAGGTACCTATCTTCTCTGCATTGACCATTTTCTATATCCCAATCTTGCCCCAAGTTAAACTATTCAAATCACCAACTCTGGAGTAAAGAAAAGCGTCGGAAATAAGTTAAATTGCAAGAGGGGAAAATAACAATAACGTGGAGTCTTTCTTTAAAACACCTCAATGTACCCTCATATTTCCCCCATGTAAACAGGATGATATTTCTCAATTGGGTGGTTTTGTTGTTGTTGTGTTTTTGTTTTTTGTTTTTGCAAATGGTCTAAACTTCAGTAATATAGGCAACATTTTGTTGGATATCTAAAAAAATTAAATGGTTATGGTGATGGATTGATGCAAATCATTTTCCAGACAATTTGTTCTAGATATGAATACTCTGAAACCAAAATCTGTTGGAGTTCAGCAGATCTTATAATTCTGCTTGCAATTAAAAGGCAGATTCCCTATAGATCCATTTCTATCAATATTTCACTAAATCTGCCAAGCTAGCAAAAGGTGGATTATTGGAAAAACTGAAGTGTCACTGAGGGATCTTTTGCTTCCAGGAATGTAGTTTAGAGCATTCCTATATGAACATTATGGTTGTTGAGCGCCAGGCACTAGAACTATAAAACTAAGCAAAACCATTGCTAAACAAAAGAAGTTCATGGTCTTAGATTGACTCATTAGCATGTCATTTTAATACAAATCAGGTAATGACATAGAGAGGCCGAGGGTGGCATAGGTTTCTAGGGTAAGTGTTGTCTGGCCAAGTCTTAAAGGCAAGCAGGAACTGGACAGGAAAAGGGAAGAAAAAAGGTATCTGTCAAGGACAGCAGCATGAATGAAGAATCCAGAAGAGCAGGAGAATTGTCAGTGCAGAGAATCAGCAAGTATTTTTTCCATGGACTCCCTCCCCACCCGACCCCCAACCCTGTGGTCCATTGGGCAGGAGAGGTTCTGAGCAGTGTTCATCATCTTCCAGAATGCTCCTTGCATGCTTTACCTTGGCACTCTGGGGTTCTTTCAAACAAAGGACTTCAGACCCCACTGCATGGGGGAACCATATCAAGGCTGAGAAAATTGCCACTGCTTCTAGAATTCCCTCTCTCCCGAGAAGCCTCCTGCTCTGTGCAGGGGCAAGGTGCCTTCTCTCTCAGGTGCTTCCTTCCCCCAGAAAGCTGCTCACTCTCCCAGAAAGTGGGCTCTGACTGCTGGCCTGCTGCCCTGCAAATCTTCCAGACAGCCCATGTGCCTCAGTCCTGACAGAGGACACTGTGGAGGCTGTGCCAGGAACCCTGCTATGTGGTTTCTTTCTACTTTAGGCAGAAGGAGGAAAGTAAATCTTCAAACAGCCTTTTCAACACTGAAATTGCTAACAGCAGACTGCTGGAGAGGGGAAGAAAGCAGTGGAAGAACAGGGTAGAGGGAAGCTGATATTTTTTACACATCCTTTAGTAGTTGCGAATGGTGTACTGTTCATATGGATCACTTATTCAAGAAGTGTAGTTCTTGAGAAAATTACTATAGAAAGAAAAGTAATGTCATGGAACCCCAGAGTTTTCAGTATTTTTCACAATGAAATAACAAGGCCCCTCTTTGTACTGGGTTGGCTTAATTAAAACCAAACTTACAGGTAAGAAGTCAGTTCATGTGGTAGTTAAGAAGATAGATCTCAGACACTAAACATACTATAAGACCATAAGTTTCTTTACCTCTCTGTACCTCAGTTTATAAATCTGTAAAATTAGAAAAATTACAATATCCTGAGATTACATAATCTAAAGTATATGAAGCACTTAGTGTCTGTCATCTAGTAAATCACTAATCATCATCATCCTTATTGGTTGCTAGTCACCTCTACCACTTTTTGCTATATTGTTTAGTAAGAAGAAAAGTTTCAGGTAAGTGAAGTTTGCCTCGGAGAAGGACAGCACTTAAATTCAATAAGAAAAAATGAAATTGGATGTTGTTCAAATAGTAAAATTTTAGTTATAGGATGAGTAAGTTCTGATGATCTAATGCATAGCATGGTAATTTTAATTAATAATGGTGTATTATATGCCGCTTTGCTAAGAGAATGGATCTTAAGTGTACACACATACACACACAATAAGTATGTGAGGTGATAGATGTATTAATTGTGATAACTGCTTCACAATGTATATGCATATTGCATTATCACAATACATACTTTGAATATATGTAATTTATGTTTGTCGATTATTCCTTAATAAATCTGAAAAAAATGAAATTTAAGGGCTGTTTTCAGCTTTCTGGAGAAACATTTTCTTTCTCATAAACTTACTATGATACACAGGACAGAGTACAGGAGGTGATTCAGGGACCCAGATTCAAGCTTGGGTGGACACACCACCAAGGACTCTTTAAATTCTTCTCAAGAGTGTCATGGGCCCAAGTAAGCTAGTGTATGTGAAAGGGTTGCATACCTGCTAAAACCCTGCAAGTTTAAGGTAAACATATTCCCAAAGTGGTATACATAATCAACGAACAATTACGTAGAACAGCTAAGTTAACTAGAGCAAGTGATAACCATCCAGAAGTTTCTACAGTGCTGTGAGAAAAGTTTTTCTTTCTGGTAAAACCCAGCAGTGGTAAAATCAACTGCTGAGAGAATTGTCCCCTCCAGGAATGCTCTCTTGGTGATCTTGCTGGCACCCCTTTTCCACCACTGCCTGGGTAGAAGAGCCCTGAGACTGGGATTCCCTTTCTCTTGCACATCTGTGCGCTGGATGCACTTATCTAGAAATATCTTGTGCCCTTCAAATTCAAGGCATGAAAACATACCCCAGCTTTTTTTTAGTTCAACCCACAACAACTTTTAATCAGTTCAAAGAAATCTCAGGGATTCAAGTTTGTCCGTTTTGTGACATCAAAATAACAAACTTAATCTCTAGACTTAAGTTTCCTTACCAGAAAATTAAATATCAAATTCTAAGGGTCATATGAGCTTGGCACAAATGTAAACAGAGTTTCCACTGTTTCCTATCTCTGTCCGTTTTCTGGTTAGTTTCCATGAACGTCCACCCACTAGACCCATGCTAAAATCCACCTCATCTCAGCTCTCTTGTGGTGTTTGAAGAAGATGGCACCTGACTTGTTTGAGTTCTCAGGTGCAAAAGGCTGCTTTCCTCTCCTCCCTGGCCTACCTATCTAGGCATGGCCCTCACACAGTCACTGTTATAAATTTTCTTAGTGAAGAGACAAAGGAAAGAACACATAGATTAACTTGTTCATTCACTCAACGAATATTTACTGGATATCTATTACATATATTAGATGTGTCTCATTAAGAACCAAATCCACCTGTTAGGTGGAGGTAGAGGTTGCTGGGGAGACTTTCCTAAGGAAGCAAAGGTTGGTTGAGATCTGAAGGGAGAGTAAGAGGTAACTGGATGGAAGGGAACAGTTGAGAGAACTGGCCTAGGGCCCTGCAATGGGAAAGAAAGAGAGAGAGAGAGAGAGAGAGAGAGAGAGAGAGAGAGAGAGAGAGAGAGAGAGAGACCAATGAAAGGACAACATGGTCTTTCTCCTCCTTCCTGGCACTCTGCCTCTCATTGGGTTTCTTTCTCAATTAGCACATCTCCATTGCCAGACACATGTGGTTATATTGGCTCAATCTATAAAACACGTGTGAAACCTGGACACCTACAACTGTGGTTAGAAAAGGACTTTGTGGTATTTATACAAACACATCCTTGGTTCTCATGGCATGGGAAGCAATCAGTATCCAAATGGAGACATTCTACTTCAGAGGAGCCATTTCTTTCAGCTTTTCACAAACTCATTCCCAATTTTTGTAATTAATACCTTCCACTTTAGCCCTCTCCATCCTCAAAGTAATTGCAACATGTTCCCAAATGGGTTATAGCACTCTAATTTGTTTTTTAGTAAAATCTAGTAAATAAAATATGGTAGAATTTAAGGATGCCCTTCTTTCATATGGTAAAAATCCTCAAGGGAGATAAGTTTACTAAGTACAAAGAAGAAAAAGTTTTGGCATTCCTGAGAAGGGAGGAGGGAGGGGGGAAAAACACCCTGTAAATGTCACTACTGACTAATTTTATCTATGTTTGGAAGGCCCTGGGGGGTTTTAGGGCTTTCCATAGAGATTAAAAAGTGACATTCTTATGAAAAAGAAATGCACAGCCTTTGCCCCCTGGAGCATTCACCCCCACATCCATAATTCAGGTGAATAGGAATTTCAGTAGCCAGAGCACAAAGCTTCCCACAGCAAGCAACCCTACCCGCTGTCAGTTTCAACAGGTCAGTGGCATCTCTAAAGAAACCTTGAATCAAACATGTCCATGTCTGATAGCTTTTCCCAAGCCACTGTGGGCTTATGACAGTGCCTATTAGAACTGACTCTCCTGAACCCATACTATTATTTCCATTTATGCTTGACTTAGGACAGTGGACCTGGCAGGTCAGATGCCCAAATGCATTCCAATAAGCCTGCCCTGAAAGCTCTTTCAGATCATTGGGACTCCAAGAAAGCTTTTTTGTTTGTTTAAAAAAAATGTTTTAAAAGGCATTTGTATTATTCTGGTATTCACTAGAGGAATGGACCTGAGCAGCAAGGAAATATGACCTGTTCTGGTTTTAAAATTCTACACTGTTTTGTAAAGACTTAGACTTGCAAATTTGTTTTTGTTTTTTTCACATACCAACTTGAGGACATTAAATTAAAAATAAATTTTTATAATAGTGGTTCATTATATGAGTCTCTTTACTGTTGTGAGTGCTTGAAATGTTCCTATATGGTTTTTCATGACAAAAGCAAAAAGAAATAAGCACATCATTCCACATGCTTCAGGGTCCTTGCCCCTCTTTTCCCCTTTACCCAAGACTTCTGTATCTAGGGAACATATGACAGTTGAGCTTTCAGCTCTAAGTCTGTCCTGAATCACCACTCATTTTTCTCAGTTGCTTAGAAGCAAGCTTGATATTTTGTTCTTACATCCCAACAATACTTATAAAAAGGAACTCTTGTTCTCAGTATGTTAGAAATTATAGGTTCATTTCTTCTGAGAAGGAAGTTACATATTAATAGGCATTCTGATGTTATTTTTACCCTTTATTTTAAAGGTAAAGTTTCCAAGGACATTAAAAATTGCAATAGTGTGCTGGGAGTAAATTTTACTCCTACATCTAAGAAACAAATTCACAAAAGATGACATCATAGTAGTTATATTTTGCAATACGACAATTGAGGATTTCACAACTGCCTTAAGTTTCAATCACAACACAGATAAGTAAAACATTAAAGATGAATTCTTTAAATGTCATTGACACAATTTTTTTAAAAAAAATCCATTGAACATTTACAAAGTTAATAATAATGCACTTAGTATGCTTATGGAAATCATGTGGAGTGAAAATATACTAGCTTCTTAGGAACTGTTATAAAAACTCCACATTCTATCTATGCTGCTTCTGGGTCAGCAGGGGTATTCTACACCCAAATGAAAACCATCCTCTTAGTAGATGTTTTCCAGTACACTCAAATCCAGGACAAGTGTACTTTTCCTTCCCTCCTGCCCTGTAGATGATGACTGAGGTACACACAGAGGAGGAAACATAGAGAGCTGAGGACTTCATGCCAACTTTGACTCAAGTGCTATCCCACACTAATCCAAAGCTCATCAAACCATCTTCCTGGGCTCTTGATGAGAACAGAAAGATAATTTTTCATACTGCATCAAACATCCATGGATTATTTAAAAAACAAAACACTTAGAATCTACTTGAATATATGGGACATTTTGAACTAACAGGGCATTAGCCAGTCTTTGTGAAAACCGCCTTTATGCTTTAATTTGATTTATAGGACAATTTTTAAAGTAGTCCTTATTACTTTTGAAATCATGGTGTACCTTTAGGATAGGCTGACAAAGGATTGTTTTATGATATTTCTTGCTTAGTGACTAGGTAAAAAAGACTTTCAATGAACCATTCGTTAAGTTCTAAAATGTCCAAATGTAATTAGGAAACCATTTGTTCCATTCCTTTTTAAACATTTCTATAAATTCTATTCTGACTCAAGTATAATGAAATTATCTTTTGCTGGGTCTGACTTGTTAGCCTAACCACTGGCCACTCTTTTTATTTTATTTTTCCCAATGCTGGGGTTCAAACTCACAGCTTCACACTTGCTAGGCAAGTGCCAAACTGTTGAACTACATTCTCAGCCCCACTGCGTCTTAATCAGGTGATACCTGTTAGCACAGGAGTTGCATACAGCCTTCAAGAAGGACAAACTGCACTGCCCAGACTTTCTCAAGGACCTCTGCTCCATGAGGGTTGGGGATCAACTAGCAATCTTCCAGGGCAAACAGAGCAAACCATAAATTATGGGCATCACAGCAGCTTTCCAGAGGCACACAGCAGTGGCAGGGGTCCTGGGTTGTGAACCAGCACATACTGTTAGTTCAGCATGTGTGTTGGTGTTAATGCCTCCACATCCACAGGCCTTTGTCCCCTTTGTACACTCACTCTTCTGTCTCATTTCTCTTACCCATAGCTATCCTTCAGAAGTTGGTATCTTGACCCACATTCCAGAAGGCAGCCCAGCCAACTTCTTGAAACCCAGCACCTAAATAGTCTCATTTTTGTACTAGATGACAGAAGCAAAATCCCTACCCTCCTGCCCTGTAGATGATGAATGAGGTACACACAGAGGAGGAAGCATAGACAGCTGAGGACTCCATGCCAAACTTGACTCAAGATCTATCCCACACTAATCCAAAGCTCAGCTAGACTCCCATCAAACCATCCTCCTGGGCTCTTGGTAAGAACAGAAAGTGATTTTCTGGAAGGACCATCTTCCCCACCCAAATGTCTATATAATGACGTGTGTCATCCTGGTAGAAAGGAAGGCAGTAAAACACAGGTTCTGGAAGTGGCCCTCTCTATTCTCAAGAACGCTAGCCAAGCTGAGGGGACAAGGAGAGGGAGTCTAGGTAAGTATTATCATGGACACTGGCTTTCTTTCACGTATGCTGGGAATTAAAGCAAGTTAGTGTTATGTGTAGAAAGCTGCTTTCTTGTATGTGCACCAAGTTCCCTGGGGTGCTGGTCACACCCTGGTGGGACCAAGTGAGCTAAATTGATGCTGCTTCTGTCACAGAACTATAAACCTCCCTCCCTGCCATCACTGGGGTGGAACAGAGGACAATGGAGAGAGAAGTGCTTGTCCAGCCGGCCACCACAGAGTCCTAGGGGAATGAGGGTGTCATGTTATGACAAAGCGCTGGAGGCCATGTGTAGATCAGAGGTACACCTGTCCACCATTGCCACTGGACTTTCTGGTGAGGCACCTGTCCAGCTGGTAATTACTAGAATTTCCCTGTGGACTTTTCTCAATAAACCACATCTCTCACATCCCAGCTCTTTCTTTGGTTTCTTGGAAACCTGTCCCACTCCTCTGGCACAACTGGGCTTTTTGGTAAACCAAGATGGTGCTACCAACCAACCACTCCCAAGGGGCAGGAGCGCTGCTGTGATAGGGTGTAAGAGCTTGTGTCATTGATGGGATGGGACCTGGGCTAAAGGTGTGAGGTTCTCAGTTCAGGTCATGACCTTGTCGTTGGCCACTTCACAATTTCATGCCCTCACCTAACTTCTTGAGGAATCTCAGATTCCTCAGGCATAAAACGAGACTCCCTAAACTGGTGTATGATTGTATCTAACATTTTACAAATGAGTGTGTTGGATTCAATTGGAAATGAAGTCACTAGGGTACAGGTCTGAGCTTCTCTGTCAACTTGGGCAAGAGGCTTCCTCCCTCTCTGACTTCAATTTTTCCTTCCACAAAAGTAAGCAGTTGAATTTTAATCAGAATAAGACCATTTCTAGGTGAATTGACCTTTGACCTTCTTCTAAGGCATCAAAAACTTTGATCTTAAATGCAGGGATACCCCCCATTTTTTTTCTTGTCCTTTTCTCCTGATACCACATGAAGTTGGGGCAACTAATTTTACAAGTACACCTTCAAGATACTACATAAGGGAGTAATTCCGCAAGTTTCCCTAAATGCATTATTTCAAGAATCTAAAGTCTTTCACTGTGCAGGTCCTTGAAGCCTTTTCAATATCCTTTTCACACCCTCTATTCCAGGCTCTCTGGAGAATCTACTGGGTCCTGTACTCTCTCTGGCTTCTCCCAACCCTGCCTTTCTTTGTTCTCTGAGGTCGAAACATCCTTCTAGGGGCTGGGGTTGTGGCTCAGTGGTACAATGCTCGACTAGCCCATGCAAGGCTCTAGGTTCAATCCTCAGCATAACATAAAAATAAAAAATAAAGGTATTGTGTCCAACTACAACTAAAAAATAAATGTTTAAAAAAATAAAAGAGAGAAACATCCTCTGTTAACTCTCCCTGCTCATTATTTTCTCTACCTGGGGAATTTTCCTGGACACTCTTCCGTGACCCCCACCCCAGTCAGGCACTTCCTTGATGCCCCCCCCCCACTGTGGCTCCATGAGGCTTCCCATCCACCACTGTGGCCAGTACCCCCAATGGTTCCCAGGACAGGACAGATCTCTCCGCTCCTACAGGGCAGGGCTGTGTGCCTTCGCTTTTATCACAATGTCTCCAGTCCTTTGTTTCTGTAGGTTTTGTATCACTGAAGTCGACCAACCACAGGTGGGAAATACTGGGAAAAAAATTTTGCATTAGACATTTTTCCTTGACATTATTCCCTCAAAACACAACTATGGGCATCACGTTACAATGCGTTAGGTATTATAAGCCGTCTAGAGGTGGTTCAGAGTACATGGGGGCATGCATGCAGGTCATGTGCATATACTATGCCTTCGTGTATGAGGGGCTTGAGCGTCTTCGGATTTGGGCACCTGTGGGTGGGGGTCCCAGAACAGATCCCTTGCAGATACCAAGGGATGACCATACCTAGCCCTGCTGTGCCGGAGGAAGGAATCAGTGAACACTACTGACAGGTGTTTGACAAAGTGAAGATAAGGGTGAGGAAGCCAGGAGCCAGTCTCCCCGAGTCAGGGAGTCTGTGCACCCCCGCACCTGGAGTCCTTTCAGCGCACAGTCAGAGGAACTACGGGTTCTCCAAGCAGTGCATTCTGGAGAGTGATAGATTACCTGTGCCTCCTCCAGAGCCCACTGACAGGAGCAGGGTGGGCACAGGGCACACCGCAGAAACGAGTGGCCTGGCATGCTCATACTTCACCACGTGGGGCCTTTCCAGAGGCAGTGTCACTACATGACTCATGAGTGACACCGCCCTGCCTGTCACTGTGGCCCCAAATGGCATGTACCCGATGACAGATGTGTGTGTCAAGCTACAAAACACAGCAGCCTGGGGGAACCCCAGGGCAGCTTTAGCAGACCTGAGATAAGATGTCAGCAGCAGCCCCCACCTCCCCTGTTAGCTGGGCATGCTGCCTCACTGTCCGTTCCTCCAGAGTCACCTTCCAGCAGGTTTCATGCGACTGCACTCCATCCACCCACAGAGGGATCTGACAGACCTGACGGAAGGACCCAGAACCCAGGGGAGGACCGTCAGGATGCTGGGCACCGCGAACTCCAACACCCAGCTGCCCTTCTGGAGCTTCTGAGGGTTGATAGAAGGATGAGACCGTGGGCAAGGAGATCTGCTTTGTGGTCACTCTGCCTCCCGTACCTAGGACAAGAGTGATCATGGCCCTTCACAAGAGCACTTATCATTTATGTTATAGTGGCTGGCAGATGCTGGGGGACATAGCATGAACCAGGAGCTGTGCTAGGGCCCCTATTGGATTCTCTGACTTAATTTTCACAATAACATTATAGAGTAGGTGCTATTGTTGTCTCCATTTTTATATATGAGATAATTAAGCCTAAATTAGTTAAGTAACCTGTTCATGCTGCAGTTTGAATGTGATTTGTCTCCCACAGGTTCTTGGGCTGGAAATTTGGTTGCCAGTGTAGCTGTGGTTAGGAGATGAGCCTTTAAGTGGATTAATGTTTTTCCCCCGGGAGGTGAGTGCTCACTCTTCAGGGACTGAATTGTTTATCAGGGGAGCAGGTGGTTACAAATTGAATTCTTCTGTCTTGACCTGTCCTCTTGTTTTCTTTCTCACCACATGACCCTTTCTTCCAGGGTTCCCGCTACATGATGCTTATGCCATGAGCCCTTCACTAGAAGCCAATGCCAGAACCATGTTTGGGGACTTCCAGAACTGAGAGCTAAATAAACCTCTTTAATTTTTTTTTTCGTTTAAGTATGTAGTCTCAGGCATTTTGTTAGAGTAACCCAAGATGGACTAAGACATTCAATTAATAAAAGTTGAGGCAGGAACTCAGACCCAGGTTGTCTTGTGTATTTTGCCATCTTATATTGCACCCATGTAAGACCAGAAGAAAAAAAAAAGGGTAGTGACAAGGTGGGCCAAGTGAGGCCAGGTGACATAACACCACATGTGGGAGCCATATTAGAGGTGACTTTTGTTCCTCCCTGGACCCAGTCACTGAGAAATTGGCTGGGAAAATTCAACCCACTCACTCAGTTTAAGGGTTTGGAGCACCAGGAGGCACCATCTAAGATCAAGGAAGGAGTATGTAACCATGGCAACCATGATCTACCCTAATTTCTATGCCCATGGAAAGAAGAGAGTTTTATCTAAAAAAAAATCAACTTATGGGATAACTGACCATTGACATTCAACTTGGTAGCAAAAAGCCAGTGAAGAAATTTGATTACTGAATCATTACTGCTCCACGCTGGGTGAGGTGGTGCACACCTGTAATCCCAGTGGCTCAGGAGGCTGAATGAGGCAGGAGGATCCTGAGTTCAAAGTCAGCCTCAGCAACAGTGAGGGGCTAAGCAACTCAGTGAGACCCTGTTTCTAAATGAAATACAAAATAGGGCTGGGGATGTGACTCAGGGGTCGAGTGCCCCTGAATTCAATCCCTGTTACCCCTGTCTAAAAAAAAAAGTATATATATAACTGCCCCTTATAGAGTCTGGGCACTTGTGGGCAAAAAGAGTTGCAGGGCTCAGAAAAGGTCAGCCTTCTTGCGAAGATGCCATGGTGCTGGGTCAGTAGGTTTGACACCTGTCAGTACCACCCCATCCGCCAAACCTCAGGAGACTTGCCTTGTTATGACAAGCTATACTGTAGGAAGCGAGGATTCCCTTTCTTTTGTACTGTCTTACCATGTTCGTAAGCAATTTAAGCAGCGAATTATACTAATTTTGCTTAGTGCTGAAGTGTGAAATCTTAAGAGATGGTGCCAAATGAATGATGGGTGTGTATTTCTCAGTTTGCTCGTGACTTTATTTTCAGTATGTTCATTCTTGAGGACATGTCTCGGATGTGTAAATTTTGCTGGGATGCAAAATGGAAAATGAAAACAATTATGAAATTATCTAAAATTGTAGGTTTCAGATGATGTGAAGAAGAAGAAAGAACTTCTATGCTCTTCTTGTAACTGTAGATTTTTTTGGTCCAAATAAATTCTAGACCTATCATTAATTCCCTAAATGATACAGAAATCAGCCAGGATGATAGCCAATTTTGATGAATTGGTACAAACTTTTATTTATGAAATAAGACTGAACAAAGCGTCATTGAAGGCAGGATGCAATCTCATCCTACACATCAATCTGAAGTTAAAATACATGCATTGATTGAGGGGAAGAAAACATGGTTAAAGCTACGCTTGAAAAGTCTTTATTTCACAAAGAACCATATCTATTATACGATATATGCCAAATGTATCAGGTAGTTATTGTCATGATTCACTGTGTAACAAACAACCCCCCAAATCTCAGTGGAAAATGGTGACCAGATGCCTATGTATCACTGTTCCATCTGCCTCATTCTAAGGCCCAGACTGGAGAGAAATGGGATTTTCTTCCCAGGGTGATAAGAGACACACAGAGAAGGATCCCAACCATGGAAGCACATTTTAAGCCTATTCTTGCATCAACACTTGCTGCCATTCCTTTGGATAAATCAGGTTACATAACTGACCTCCAATTCAAAGGCCAAGGAAGTACATTTCTCATATCATGATGAGCTGTGCTAGCTCCACCACA